>NW_006299705.1:10851029-10852140 GCF_000327345.1 Myotis davidii | reverse complement strand
CCACATTGCTGGCTTGGAAAAATGAATCCCTCTGAGTATATCTCAGTGACTTTATGTTCCACTCCTACGGGAACGTATGCACAGGTGACCCAGAGCGCCTCATTTGGATATACCAATACAGACGTCAAGGGGTACTTTATTATTTAGGCCGAGCTTAAACCAAAACTAAGAAGAGAGGAGACACGGGAGACAAACAGAATGCAAGAATCACACGGGTTTATTTACCAGAGAGCTGATGGGTTTCAGTCCTTGGCAGGCCACCCGGAGACACTCGCTGACAGAGACACACGGAGGTCGTCAGATACCCCGCGGCAGGAGCGCAGTCTCTTGACACAAAGAGAGGCCTCTAAGAGTCTGGGCTCAGAAGCAGAGCAGGAACGGCAGTTTCCAGGGGCAAGGAGAACGTCTTGTCTGTGGAGGGCAGACAGGCGTCTTACTGCTGGTGTGAGAGTCCTTCTTTTATACCCGATGGATGCGGTTCTTCAGGGTCTCATATCAGTGTGCTCCGGTGGTGGCTTCTGGGCTTATCAGGATACACACACAGGGGGTTACAAGGTACTGATTGGGGTGCACTCGCAGGGAGTTACAAGGTATTTACCCGGGTCACACACACACACACACACAAACACACAAATTTTGCGCACCGGGCCACTAGTTTTCAGATAAAAAACTGAAATCTTAGAAATTTTAAGTTACTTGCATGAGGTCACACTGATATTAACAGCAATAGCAAACATTTTATATCAGTTTACTGTGTTTTAAGTGCTTTACATTCTAAGTTCTAAGTGCTCAGAAAATTATTTATTACTAGAGGCCCGGTGCACAAAAATTTGTGCACTCAGGGGGGAGTTGGGTCCCTCAGCCTGGCCTGTGCCCTCTCGCAGTCTGGGACCCCTCGGGAGATAACGACCTGCTGGCTTAGGCCTGCTCCCTGGTGGCAGAGGGCAGGCCCAATCCCTAGGTGCAGCCCCTGGTCGGGCTCAGAGCAGGGCCGATTGGGGAGGTGGGGCACCGCCCCCTGTCATGCACAGAGCAGGGCGTATTGGGAGGTTGCGATGACACCCTCAGTCATGCTCAGGGTAGGGCCGATTGGGGGGTTGGGGCACCGCAC
>NW_006299705.1:10845308-10849795 GCF_000327345.1 Myotis davidii | reverse complement strand
CGTTGGAGTCCTCCATCACTGAAGCAAGCAAGCCTCATGTTAGTTTCAAGCTGCCTGTCTGCCGGCCGCCATCTTGGCTGGCAGTTAATTTGCATATCTCACTGATTAGCCAATGGGAAGGGTAGCGGTCATACGCCAATTACCATGTTTCTCTTTTATTAGATAGGATTATTATGACCATATTAGAGAGGAGGCACAGGGAGTTTCGGTAACTAAGGTCACATGGCTACTGAGTGTCAAGAGCTTGGACATAGATAAAGTGTCAAGAATAGGCTATGAATAAAATTCAGTATTACTCCAAAACCCATGTTTTAGCCACCTAGAAATAACCCCTATTTATGACAACTAGAGTGTTTTTCATTCTATCTCTTCCTAGAATGTTAATAAAGATTTTAATCTGTGTAGGATTCAAATTTTAAGCATAAGGAAATAGATGAAATGAAACTAAACACTGTAAGAAACAAAACAGAATAATTGAGCCTAATAGGGAAGAAGGAAGGAAAGGCAGAAATATGAAGGAAAAGGAGACAAAAGTAAAAGATTATTGGAGATGTCTCTGTTAATTTTTCCTATGAAGTGGCGACAGATTTTTCCTGTTGATTAAACTTGAGATTTAAGTTCCTCTTGAGCATGCTTGCGTTTTTTTGTTTTTTTTTAGGCCAACAACTGAAATGCAAGAATTTTGCAAGAAAGAGTCCACAACCTATTAGCATATAACTGAACCCCTCATGGGCATTGGAGTTTGGGGTTTCTGATTTGTGGAAAGGAGGAAATAAGAAACAACTCAGGTATTTATTTTTGCATGACCCTATCACTGTATTTTTATTATGAATATATGCTATAAATGCTGGGACTGCATTTTTCTCTTTAAAGTTCTACCACTGAAACAATCTAAATGGGGACTAGTTTTTCCAACAATTCCTTCATGTGCTTTAAGTAAGCAGCCAAAAAAACCCAAAACAAACAAACAAAACAAAACAGCAAGCAAGAAATAAAAGGCTAAGGGCCCACTATATATTTAATTAGAGAGAGAAAATTCCTGCCAACCTTACTAAAAGAGGGAAAAAGACAAATCTGGCAGGTCGTGGGCTTTCTACTCAAAGCCTTGTGTGATTGCCCACAAAGCTCCCGTGATTCGGTGCTGGCCGGGACACATCTCCCTATGTGCACATGCATGGAAACACTTTTTGTTGAAGCTACTTCACAACACTTACTGTATATTGTTTACTTGTCATTCTGAGAAACCACACACAGACTGTTTAAGTTACACCTAATGACACTTTTTATTCACTGTACAGTTTAATGTTTCTTTTTGTTTAGCCTTTGTTATGGTTTAACAACTCCTTTCATTTATTGGAATTAGACACAAGTTGGAAATGCGAGTTGCACCCGTAAGACAAACACACATCATTACCTTTTCCTCTCCTGGTGTGCAGCTCTTTGTGAAGTCTGCCTGGGGAGTGTAGCTGCTAAGGCATGGGTAATGGGGTGAGAGGGGAAGGATGGCTTCAGAATGCTCATGGATTTCGTGGGTATTTCTTTGAGAAGGCTTCTCCTGGTGAGATGGTAGCTGTGAGATAGAGGTACTAGGAGGCCTGCAAAATGCAGGGCAATAATAAGACTTCAGCAATGGATGTCTAAGAATATAAAGTTCCAAGGAAGAGTTAGCATTTAGCTCCCTTTCCTTCCTAGTTCGTTGGCCAAGAAAATTATACCGATGTGTGATTAGAAAGGACTTACCCACAGATAATCTGACTGCAGACTTTACACCCTGACCTAACTTCAAATCAGCTAAAATCGGGAAGTGGAGGAATGAATATTTGACTTGGGATTGATTATTAATTCATATGAAAAATAATTAAGAATACTGGCCATACTTGGCTTCCATCTGCCTATACAAAATAGAACTGGCAAAATAAGGGAACTGGTAGCTTTTGGGTGCCTGCCTCCAAGAATGTTTAGTTTCTGGATCCCATGCTAAAATACATTAAGCTATGTGGTAAAAATGAATATGAGCCAAGATGTCACACTCTTGATGTCCAAAGGAAGGTCATGGGACCTAAACAAAAAGTAAAAAATACAATTCAGGGGTGACCTGATATCTGAGTAGAATCAAGGAAATATTGACATTGGTAGTTAAAAATTATAGCTGTTGAATTGCAGAAATTTGAGACAGAATGATAACAGTACTTTGTTGAGAGTTGCTATACACAGCAGCATAAGCTTGGGGACAGGGCTAGGGCTTGCATAAATACTTGTACAAGTAGTGGCTCAAAAGAAGGCATGTCTCTAGAGCGGATAAAGCTATAGAAGAAATTGAAACCTAGATCCAAAAGGAATTTTGTGACGTCAGGGGGAGCATAAGGTGGAGGCCCTAGGATGACATAGCCATCTTCAGTCCATGGATAATGCCAAGGGGATTTCATCAAAAGCAAATTAAAGCTACCATCTGGTTAAAAATGAATATTCCCAGCTATTTGTTTTTTCACATATTGCTAATTTGAGTGAACCATGGGAGCAGACTTGCCACATTTCTTGTGTAAGTCGTTTGTTCTGTTTTTAGTCCACATTTCTTGTGTAAGCCGTTTGGTCTGTTTCTAGTTTTAGTTAGCCATTTTCTAAATCATGTGTTTTTTTTTCCTAATTAATTTTCGAGCCACTTAGACTTACTATGATATTTGTCTTTATGGTTCTTTTAATTTTATTTTTAATTACACTCTACATTCAATATTATTTTGTGTGAGTTTCAGGTGTGTAGCATAGTGGTCAGACAGTCATATACTTTACCAGGTGTGCCCCTCCCCCGGATACTTCAAGCACCTGTCCAGCACAACATATAGCTGTTACATTATCGCTCATATTTCCTAGGCTGCACTTTACAGCCCCGTGGCTCTTCTGCAACTACCAATTTGCACCTCCTCATTTTTAAAAGAAATTACAACTGGTGGCAGATGAATGTTTCCAAATATGAGTTTATATTCTTACAATTTTTGCAGACTTATAGATGATCTTACAACATTAAAAAGTGATTTTAATCGGGTTAATACGGCACCTACCGTAGATGAGGGAATGCTAATAGTGAAATCTCTGTTGAAACAGAAGCCAATGAGGAGTGGAGAAGGATGAATCAAAGAAAATGTGTCTTTCATGGGTCATGGAAGCTGTGGTCAGAGAGGGCAGTGGGAGCTTCTGAAGAGCTCCTGGATGTGTCCCCATAAGAGCGAGCCCACTTTCAACATATATCTGGCCCAGAGAATGGGAAGCCAGAATACCACTTTACCACCTACTGTAAAGGAGCCATCCCATTCATTCTCTTGATCTTCCTCCTCCCATTTCTCATATCTATGATGCAGATGAGATCACGAGAGCAGCTAATCAGGTGAGAAGTAGGTAAAAGAATGGAGAAGGCAGGTGGCTTTCCAATTACAGGCTGGAGATGAAGAGAAGGCTTCCTTTTGAATAAAAATTGATGAATTGCTTAGTATATTGAACTTCTGAGACTTTATATTTCTGAAGTGAGACTATCTATAATAATAAAAGGGTAATATGCTAATTAGACCAGACATCTTCTGGACGTCATTCTGGATGTCCTTCCTGATGAAGCTGGGGCCGGAGGGAAGCCAGCCTGGGTCCCGGGTGCTTGCTGGCGGCCGGAGGCAGGAAGCCCAGGTCCCGGGTGCTGGAGAGAAGCCAGTGCCAGCAGCTGAGGGAAGAAGGCCTAACTCTTGCAGGAATTTTCATGCATTGGGCCTCTAGTGTTTTAGAACTTAAAATGACTGTAAGAGTTTTTATTACCTGAGTATGAGCAGAGATATCAGGGGGCTTCTGGAATTTTCACACAGTGCCATGGGGGAAATTTTCACTTACTAAGTAATATGTCCTGGGATTGTAGAAAACAACATAAAATCACATTTAATCCCATCCCATGTGTGTTTAACATATTGGTTAAAAGTAATTAAAAGAAAACCTTCTTGGAGAAACTAAGATGGCAGCATAGATAAACACCGGGAAATTGCTGCCTCTCACAACAATTGAATAATACCTTAGAAAAACAATTCGGACATCATCCAGAACCACAGGAAGCCTGGCTGACTGTAAATTCTACAACTAGAAGGAAAGAAAAGAACACTGAGAGCCAGAGGAGCTAAAGCGCAGAGGTACGGGGCTTGCGCAAAACTAAGATGGAAGCATAGATAAACACCGGGAAATTGCTGCCTCTCACAACAATTGAATAATACCTTAGAAAAACAATTCGGACATCATCCAGAACCACAGGAAGCCTGGCTGACTGTAAATTCTACAACTAGAAGGAAAGAAAAGAACACTGAGAGCCAGAGGAGCTAAAGCGCAGAGGTACGGGGCTTGCGCACGCGGAAAGGGTCTGGCACCTGAGAACGCGGCTGTCTTTTTGAATCCGGAGGGTGTCACTAGCTCCCGTTGGCTCTGATCTCCGGTTCTGGGGAGTCTCTGGGGACCCAGGACTCACA
>NW_006299705.1:10824186-10844131 GCF_000327345.1 Myotis davidii | reverse complement strand
ATGTTGCATCTACATGAGAAATAGCATTCCCACTGTTGCTCAGTGGTTAGAGCATTGGCCTGTTCACCAAAGGTTCAAGGGTTCGATTCCTAGTCAAGGGCAGGTGCCTGGGTTGCATGTTCAAGAGGCAACCAATGGAAGTGTCTCTCACATCTCTCCTCAGTCCCTCCCACTCTCTCATAAAAAAAAAAAATCAGTGGAAAATATATCCTCAGGTGAGGATTAACAAAAAAAAGAGGGCATGAGTGGGGGTGGGGGGGGGTAGAGGGTAACGTGGGGACAAGGACACATATGTAATATCTTAATCAATAAAAAATATATTAAAAAAAAAAGAAAACCTTCCTCAAACTGGCTTAGGAAAAGGAATTTCTTGGATTGTATGACTGGGTAGTCCAGAGGTTGGGCTGACATCAGGTGAGGCCTGACCGTTCAGCCCTTCTGTTCGTTCCTGTGTTTGCTCAAAGATGTTTGCTCCAAGTACCCAAAGCTACATACTTTTTCTTTCTTGGGTAGCTGTAAAGAGTTTATTTGTCCTGACATATTCAGCACAAGTCTGAGATTCACCCTAGTTCAAATCAGCCATGAAACTATCTCTGTGGCCAGGGGGGTAGATACATTGATTGCTTAGTTTATATCACATGCACAGGGTACAATCAACTGTTCTAGAACCACACAGGCCCCAGTGGAAACCATTGCATTGGCAAGGAGTAGGGGTGAGGTGACTAATGAATTCCAGAAATACAACTGGAAGTGCTGTGTGAGCTCGGTAATACTATTACCCCATTTTTCAGATGAGAAAAATTTCCCAAGGACAAAAAGCTTGTTAAGTGGTGATTTGAAATTAAATCCAGGTCATTCTAACTTTACACCTCAAAGTCGTTCTACTTTATTATATCGCCTATGTAGCACAAATTAAAGATGTACAAAACTATCTGATCTATACCAGGAAATGATTTTAGGCTTTGTCTTCCATAAATGTCAGGTTGTAAAGGAACCTGGTGGGAAGTTTAAGCAGCTTGAAATAATAAATAAATAACTTTCTTTTCCAGGAACTGAAAATCTTATCAGTCACAGATAAAATGGGTTTTGCTTAAATTTTGGAAACTTTAAAAAGGTTCTTTTATTCTTATGTATAGAAAAATAAGAAGAAATATATGTATCTTGAGATCAAAGCTTGTACTGATTCAAGAATCATCTAATTATCCCAAGTGCCACATGTAACATTTTAAAAATCTTACTTTAGACTGCATATGGCAAGATATAAAGCTTAGAAAGTAAAAATATATATAAATTTAAAAAATTAAGGTATTCTAATAGACAAATTGACTGGGGAATTCAAGAGCTGTTAGCATTATGAATGGAAGTTATTACCTGAAAAAAAAGATTGCTGCAGGAGGTTTAGACTGGGACATTAAAACAAATCCTGGGCACTAGAGTTAAATAAGGTGCATGGTAATGAACTTTAATTGTCTTGAATCTGTTGGAAATAGATATTCCAGGACTATAGGCTCATAAGCATTAGGGCTGTAGGACTGTACCTTCATGAGTGTCCTTTGGGGAAAAGGTAACTTGAGCAAATTATGCTCCTGGTATGCTGGCGTATTTTATAACCCACTTCTTATTTTAGAAATGCTTAATATTATTAATTTACCTAAATGCCAGGGGAGACAGATGCTCAGAGATTTCCTAATTGCCCAAAGAGTTATGCCCTAAAACTGGAAACCCCGGGTGGTCCCACCTCAATGCTGAATGGCAGAGAAAGACTTGCTATGCTTCCCCCCTCCTCTCCGGAAGAGCTGAGGAGGGCGTAAATACTTGGTCATTTTCCCCTTCCAACTCATGCCTTACTTCTCAGAAATCATGTAGGACAAGATTCAAATCGAGTGGCTGAACAATGACAGCTGGGACTTTTGGAAAATTAGGAAAGATTCTTTTATATTTAACAACTTCTTTCTCACACTATGTTTCTGAATTGACACTAAAGCGGGGTAAGGGAAACTATAAAATAGGCTGCAATTCCAAGAGTTATTTTAATCAAATTCTTTCAAAAGGAGCCTCATTTCTTATTTTCTTAAATCTCCTTCTCTTCCCAATACAAAAAAAAAGAAAGAAAATGAGACACAGCTTTATTATTATATCATCTATATGTCTACTTTATAAATGTCATTGCAAGTGTTCATTTAAATCTGGGAAACTGATGAAGTAACCGATTTTTAAATTCTGTGGAAAATATAGATTGTGTTCTGCCGGTGTAGTAGGCAAGACGCAGTCATCCCCAAATGTAAGTGTTTAGGGCATTCAAAACTAATATCCTTTAAGGACACAGACATATTTACTGAAATACATAACACACAACATAAAGTCCTTTGCCTTGCGTTACACCCTGGAGTGTGATAAATTTTGCGGGCTGTAGAATAAGCCAGTTTCTTTGTTCCTCAGAGGTTTTAGTTCAGTTCCAGAACGTCATCAGATTTTTAGTACTCGATATTTTGGCCTTTGGAATGACCATTTGTTTTGTAGAATACATGAGGTAAACTCCTCTGAAATGTTATTAATAAATACCTTTTAACTGTTTCCTATAATTATTTCAATAACTTAAAGAAAAAGTCCCATTTTAAAAGATCACCTTTTTGGTGAAGGACAATTTATAGCTGATATGTGACTCAACAGGAAGTCAAGAGAGCAATCACCAAGAGGAATGAAATAGTCAAAGTTTCTCCAAACTAACACATAAAAGGATTTCTGGGGAACTAAACTCAGCAGTAAAAGAATACAGGATTAGTCACACTGGGTTGCATGCACCAGCCCCACCATTCTTTCTCCTGCAGGGAAATGCCTAGTGTTCTATAGGAAAAGAGAAAGGCCTCCGGATATATCTCAGGATATATTCCACCGGTTGTTTCCTTAAAGGGAAAATATTATTTGAAACAATTTGGGGTGGGAACATTGTGACAGAGCAAATGGGAAAAAAATGTACTGAGCCACTAAGTCCCCATAATTTGTTAATTTTTAGTTTTTATGTCTATAAATATTAGGGCAAGGAATGACCAACTCCTCAGTTGTTTTTAGATATAGAAATTATTACTTTTTTTGTAAGCTCAGAAAATATTTTAATAGGAAATGCCTTTCCATTTTCTTCACCCACTGTAAACTGTCAAAATGTAAGTGGAAGTTGCTATTCAATGGGTACAAAATATTTTTATTCAGGATAAATTCTAGAGATCTGCTGTACAACACAGTGTCTATCGATAATAATACTATATTGTACACTTAAAATTTTAGAGGGTGGATCTCATGTTAATATTCTTACCACAATTTTAAAAAGAAAGAAATCAACAGTAATGGCAACAAAGAAGGTAATGGTCCAGAAAGTGGAGTCCTCACTTGTTTTTAGAGGCAATGCTAGGTTGAGCAAAATTGGGTCCAGAGTTGGGTTGGATTCACTTTGATTCCATCTTTTCTCCAGTTCAAAGGTGTCACTATGTCCCCTGCGATTCCACGTTGGCTCTAAGAAGGGCCATACAGAAGTCACCCATGGAGAGACTAGGACATAGTCCCACATTCATATGTATTTAAATTAAAAGTTTAGTTTACAAAAAACACTACTTAATGTGATGTGGAAATGAAGGTAGTTTCCCTCCAGATGTTTTCTAGTTCACAAAAATCTGGATGCATTCATCAAAGAGGAGCCTGCCTCTGTTTTATTCCATCCCCTAATTCCCTGCTTTGTGGAGACATGGGACTGTTCTGCCTGTTAGGAAAGCCAGCATGGGCCTCCTGCCACAGCAGCTTCCATTGCATTTGCCTTTGATCTTTTTCTAGATCCCAAAGCCATTTTTAAAAAATCAGAGCTGACACATGCTTTGCAAAAATTTCTTTGTCTCTATTTTTGTGGTTACTCAGTTTAGTTTCTAAAGCAAACACACTCTTCAACCGAATTTTAATTTTTCTGGTAATTTCTGTTATTATATTCTACTACATAAAATTTATGCAAAACTTGGTAAGGCACTATTTCTTTAATAAGATGGGCTTCACAAACATGTTTGCCACAAATCACTGCCTTCTTAGTGCCACTAAGTAGAGAGGATTTCATAAACCTTTTTGGTTTTACTTGAATCAAACAATTTTGGGACTCATTGTTATCCAAAAACCTTGATAATATGGACACCTTTCATTCTACAGTCATTCTTTCTGTCCTACTATTAAATACTCTACCATCTTCCCTTTCCTCTGCCCAAATGCACTAGGCAGAGCTAAATTTGTCCTCTACTGCCTTCCCTCTGTTCCTTGCTGTGATTTTGCTGTATCAATTCTCACTTCACATCAAATACTGCCACCCATCAAAATGGCTTGGGATATTAGGAATTTGCTCTTAGTGAGGTCACTCATTATTCTGATTTATTTAAGTCATTAATCCATATTTTCTTCCATACCAAACATGTAGGTGTTTTTATTTTTTTAAAATAGTTTCCTTTTGTTTTAACCATATAATTTTTGCTCTCTCCACTTTATTTATCCTGGTCGTATCATTGGAGGGATATCAAAGTGGAAGGAAGAATTGGAGGAGCAACGAGTTCTCACTGAAGACAGGAAAGTCAGATGTTAGTTCACGGTACAGAATTTTAAAGATGGCTGAGGTGCCTTGAACACCTAGCCAGGAGTCACCAGGGAATGTGCACTTTAATAACTGAATGCCTTGAGGAAAGAGTCTGATGTGTGATGTAAGAGAAAGACAGAGACATGCCCTGAAGTCAAAATCCAAAATTTGAGAATCTTAAAACCAAAAGAAGTTATAGGAACCTTCCAGAATCCTATAAGACTCAAGTTTAAAACAGATGAAAGAGACTTTCAAGAATTTCTTTTTCATGAATTTACTTTTTTCATGATTAATTTTAGAGCAAGAATCATCCAGATTCTTTTGGAGCAGCTTGAGAAATTCAGATATGTTAGGGAAACAGTTTATAAACTCCAATCTCACAAATAACCATCCTCATTAATTCCTCCCTGGTGTCCTGGATTAAAGGATACATGAAAATCAAGGGCTAATTCTGCCAGGGTGTGCCAGGGACATGAGCACTAAAGGACCAAAAGTTCAGGGTGTCCCAATACCTGCATTGACACTACTAAAGATTTATTTTTCTGCGACATGAAGCATTTTTTCAAAACATGGAATTTTAGGGGTGAAAGGAATTTTAGAAATATGCCCAATCCCACCATTTTACAGATTAACTAGAGGCCCGGTGCACAAAAATTTGTGCACTTGGCGACGGGGGGCTCTCTCAGCCCAGCCTGTGCCCTCTCATAGTCTGGGACCCCTCGGGGGATGACCATCTGCTGGCTGAGGCCTGCTCCCCAGTGGATTGGGCCTAAGCTGGCAATCAGACATTCCTCTGGTGGACCAGCAGCCCTCAGGGAATGTCCACTTGCCAGCGGGGAGCAGACCTAAGCTGCAGTCTGACATGCTTAGCAATACTGAGAAGGCAGGAGAGGCTCCCACCACCAACTCTGTACTGGCAGCCGTCAGGCTGGCTTGTGGCTGAGCAGAGCTTCTCCAAGTGGGAGCACACTGACCACACAAGGGGCAGCTCCTGCATTGAGCGTCTTCCCCCTGGTGGTCAGTGTGTGTCATAGTGACCAGTCATTCCCAGTCTTTCTGCTGTTAGGGTCAGTGTGAATTTTACCCCTTTACTACATAGGACAGAGGCCTGGTGCACAGGTGGGGGCCGGCTGGTTTGCCCTGAAGGGTGTCCTGGATCAGGAAGGGGGTCCTCAGCTCCCAGTCTCTCCTTTTTTTCTATTTTTTTTATTCTGGGATTTATTTACCTTCTCTAATTGAAACTTTGTTGCAGCTCCAGCTGTGATGCCGGGCTGTCTGAAAGCAGGTCTCTGGGGTTTGTATGGTTTCTATAATTGAAACATAGTTGCATTTCAGAGCTGTTGCTTTCAGGCTCAGAGCCCGGTGCAGCAGGCAGGGAACCTTGGCTTCCTCCATTGCCGGGGCAACCAAGCCTTATGTTCGCTTCAGCTGCGTGGCTGCCAGCTGCCATCTTGGTTGGCATTAATTTGCATATCACCCTGATTAGCCAATGAGAAGCATAGCAGAGGTACGGTTAATTACCATGTTTGTCTATTATTAGATAGGATAAACTGAAGTATTGACCAATTTTTCAAAAATCATAGTATGTTAGCTATTTAGAATGGACTAGACATCAAGTCCTTTTTTAATGATAATTAGTTATGACTGAAATCTAACTAAAGGAGATTTGCTGAGTCTCCTAGCTTGGGTTCCCTCAAAAGAAGAGCCTGACAGAAATAATTCCTTAGAATTTATCTGGGAATATGATGCCAGGGAACAGGGGTGTGAGACAGAGGGAGAGAAACAAGGAAGGAAGTAAAGCCAAGTTAAAGAAGAGTTATTAAGTTGCCCATCCCAACCTGCACCAGGGGACTAGGTGACTGGTATTCAATCTTTCTGAAATCTTTATGAAATGTACTGGGGGCCAAAAGAGTAAGCCTTTCTCCATTGGCTTCCATCGGTCAATGATGGCTCAATGGGCATGAAGTCCTTTGGACTTCCATATTGTGTTTGCAGGAGTATGGAACAGATCTCCACACTGTAGCATCAGAGGTAATCCCCGGGTAGGAAATGAGAGATACAGAGTTGGGGCCTTCCATGAGATGCCATCTAAATCTCCTTCAAGAAGTTGAGGGAAGCCAGCATTGAACCAGTGCCTACAGTGTGGCTGGCCAAAAAATTGGGGTCAGGAGGATTCTGAAGGGCAGCTAAAATCTGCTGTGGGAAGGGCAGGACAACTGCTTGGTCTCCCTTCTGCACCACCCTCCATATTTCTAATGTTTCCCAAACTCTTTACTTCTCTCATCTCTATGTATCAGTGTCATTCTTTTATTTTACTACATCATGTAAATGTGGTGACTAATGCTTTTCATGTTTAATATGTTATATCTTTATCCCAGGAGAAAAACTACTCTGCCTCTCTCTGTTCCATGTTTTAAAATATCAAAGGTGGGATATTGGCCTAGCCTAGGACAAGTGCCAACTCCTGGATCAGATGGCATGGTCATAGAGGACATGGTTAATGTGGGTAAGAATTGGTGAAGGCAGTTGTCACAGTGAAATGTGGCACTTGATGTGTGGCAATACAGTCAGACCCCACTAAACGAGACCAGCATTTTTCCTTTTAGGTGTTTTCAATTAAAATGTGACTATGCTTGAAGAAATATCAACAAAGTAATATGTTAGTGGGCATTCCTCGGTCTTGGGTGACCTCTGAAACAATGGAAATAGGACCCAGGAAATACCTTTATTGGGGCTGAGAGATAGATGACTCATGATGCAAGATAATGACCATTTTTTCTATTTTACAATTAATCCTAAGGTCTTTGATTCAATCCTCCTAAAAACTATGAAGGTGTATGCAATACACTGCAATGTTAAATATGAAAAATGGTAAACCATACTTTTGTAAAAAAAACAAACAAACCACAGATTTATTTTTCTATCTTCCAGTGCATTTTTTACTTATTGAGGTTATTTTCTTCTTAAAGTGAAACTCACCTGGAGATGAAAACAGGGAATTAAATCTTCAAATATGACAAGAATGTTGGTTTATATTCTCCCATCAGAAAATGAAAAGTCAAATGGAGATTTTAGCTCTTGATGTATCTAGGATACTTGCTATCTCCAAATAATTGCTAATATCTTGAATATTTAACATGTGTCAGGACATGTGCTTCATGCTTTGCATGTGTTCGTTTATCCAATTCTCAGGACTACCCTGTGAGATAGATTCTATTCCCCTCCAATTTCTCCGGTTGGAGAAATGAAAGCACAGAGAAATGATGTGCTCTAGTTTTAATAACTAATAAGTGATAGACCTGGGATTCAAACTCAGGCAGTCTGTTTCCACAGCCTGATTCCTTAACCCATTTACTATATTGCCTTTCTGATGAATTATGAAATTAACTTTAAGAAACTACTCTGAAACACTACATTCAAAGGGAAAAGATGGGTTTTTAGTTGAATACTTATTTTTGTTTTGCTTGAGTTATCCTGACTTTTGCCTCTACAATGATATTTATATAAAACTAGAGTTTCAGTGCATGAAATTCATGTACGGGAGTGGGGGTCTCTTAGCCTGGCCTGCACCCTCTTCAATCTGGGACCCCTTGGGGGATGTCTGACTGCCAGTTTAGGCTTGATCCCCGGAGGGGATCCTTCTCACAATCCCGCACCATTGGCTCCTAACCACTCACCTACCTGCCTGCCTGATCATCCCTAACCACTCTGCCTACTGGCCTGATTGCCCCTAACCACTCTGGCTGCCAGCCTGATCACCCCTAACTGACTCTTCCTGCTGGCCTGATCGCCCCTAACCACCCTCCCCTGCTGGTCTGATCACCTCTAACCGCTCTCCCCTGCCAGCCTGATTGCCCCTAATCACCTCTGCCTCAGCCCCCTCCACCCTGGCTTTGTCTGGAAGGAGGACCAGATGACCATAAGAAGTCTGGTTGATCTGGTCTAATTAGCATATTACCCTTTTATTAGTATAGATTGGCATCTGTTAGGAATATCATGTTGGTACATGGCCTTTCCAGAGTTTGAGATATATTGTGATAATATCATTCCCTGTATTTTTCACAGAGATGACTATCATAGAATAAACTTTTACAAAGAAAATCAAATAAATAAACAAACAATAGCAAACCTAATTATTAAGAATCAGCAAAGTACATGGGAAAAGGAACTTTAAAATATTTCCCACCTGAATATAGATACAAATAAGAATCTTATCTACACTAATACTCTTATACTCCCATAGCCTGTTAGGTATTAGATATCTGTTCACTGAACTCATGTACTTTTGATTATTAAATTCAAGCACTACCTATTAAATTGAGAAGTACTATTCAAGATATTCCTGAGGGTAGCAGCATAATCCTAAACACTGGTCCATCAGAAAAAGTTAGTGTGGGGCCGTGTGTGTGTGTGTGTGTGTGTGTGTGTGTGTGTGTATTTAGTGGGAAAAGTTGTTACTTCTTTTCTTTCTATTTTTAAATTTTATTTTTAAATTACAGTTGACATACAATACTATATTAGTTCTAGGTGTACACTGTAATGATTAGATATTTATTCACTTTATGAAATGATTACCTTGCTAAGCCTAATACCCATCTGACAAAACACATAATTATTACAATACTAGAGGCCAGATGCACAAAATTTATGCAAGAGTAGGCCTTCGCAGCCATGGTTTCCTGGGTCCCTTCCTCCCAGCCACATTGGCTGCCTTGAATCCATGACTGCAGCCCCGACTTGTCTGGAAGGACGTCTGGTCTAATTAGCATATTACGCTTTTATTATTATAGACTACTGACTATATTCTCTCTCTCTCTCTCTCTCTCTCTCTCTCTCACATACACACACACACACACATACACACACGCACATGCACACACACAAACACACACGCACACACACGGCCCCACACTGGCTTTTCTCTGATGGAGCAGTGTTAGGTTTATGCTGCTACCCTCAGGAATACTGTGCTGTATGTAACACCCTCGTGACTGTTTTAATGACTGGCAATTTGTACTTCTTGATCCCTTTCACCTTTTCCACCCATCCCTTCGACACCCTCCTATCTTGCAGTCTTTTCTTTCAAGTTTCCTTTCCCAACCCTGCTTCCTGGAAACACTGGGCTCTATGAGATTATATGCCATGATGCCTTATTTATAAGCTAAATGTTGAGATAGAACCTGCAGTCAAAAAGATAAACAACTCTAATGATAATTACATGCTGAATTCCAAATGAACGATGCCAACAAGAAGAGCTGTGAAAAGGAAGGACTGATTGCTGAGAGCTGGGGTGTGGTGGTAGCAGCAGAAATGGAAAGGTTGGGATCTAGATCCCTAATTGTTAGGGTCTTCCTAATAATTTTCACCAGGGGAACATTATTTGAATTTTAAACACTCTTTTGACTTCAATTTTTTTTTGGAGATTTTGAGGTTGAAACTGTTCAATTATCATAGTTGTGTGCCAAATTTGACATTATCACAGTTGAAATGAAAGCATTTCATTTAAAAGAAGATTTTATTTTTGGTAGTGAAGTGGGAGCAACTTATTACAGGTTGTTCTTTGCAACATAGCACAAGAGGAACAAAGAGAGAAAGCTGCAAGTGTTTAATGAAGCAAAAATATCCTTTATTGATGAGTGCCAGAAGATCTGAGGCGCAAACTGTAGTCCACTTTTCATAGTTGGGAAGAGAGTTAGAGAATTAATAGAAAAATTGGGAAATGTAGCTTTGCTCTAGAAATTGAGAAGTGAACCAGTGTCTATAGTGATAATAATTAGAATGTATCGGGCCCATCATGTGTTGTCTGCTGTGTCTGCAACTGATCTTATCATCATAAAGAGCACTTTTCTTCCAGCGTGGATAGGGATGGGGCAGGAGGCTAGAGCAAAGATCTGATTGGCAAATAGCTGCCCAGATCCAATAAAGGAATTTCTTTATTATTGTAATATAGATGTATTCTATATGTGCCTGGTTAATGCTAATATTATTATTTCACTTCAAAAAATTTGCACATATTAATTAGGGTAAATGCTATGTTCACATAAGAAAGAAGATCTCTCCTGACTGGTGTGGCTCAATTGGTCGAGCATCATCCCATGCACCAAAAGTTGCCAATTTGGCTCCTGATCTGGGCACATACCCAGGTTGTGGATTTGATCCCCAGTTGGAGTGTGTGCAGGAGGCAACTGATCAATGTTTCTCTCTCTCTCCCTCTCCCTCTCCCTCTCCCTCTCCCTCCCTCTCTCCCTCTCCCTTCCTCGCTCTCTAAAAATATCAATGACAACATATTTTAAAAAAGAAAGAAGATTCATGTACAGGCCAGTTTAGAACAGTGGGTAGCTGTACTCTACCAACTTTTATTTATTTGGATTCCTTTCACCTTGTGGCTCTGTCATGTACAAAGTTGAAGTTTAGGTTTCTGGCTCAAAACACAGTCCAGCTTAAAATAAGAGCCAAAGTCCCAAAAAAGCAGCTTGTCTTCAAATTGGAGTTGATTTAGAATTTTATACATTATTTTTACTCATATTCCATTGGTTCCAACCTAGTAATGGCCACACCCATAGAGAAAGGAAATGTAGTTTTGCTGGGAACTTGTATAAGTAATTAGAATTGTACCTGGCACATAATAAATGACCTATAAGTGTTGGCTGTTGCTAATATTACTACCAATATTATTATATCAATTGCCATTTTTTGCAGATTTGTTGAAAATATATCTGGACTCTTGACTCAAGGGCTCAATTTGTGTTTTATCTTGGCCTTGGAAGGCCCAAGGTATTTTCTAAGACAACTGGCATTCCCCTTTTACTCCTGCTCCCCTCACAGTCTCTCCCATCCATCTTTACTCCTTTTCAACTTAGAAACTATGCAATCATTCTTGATTCCTTTTTCTCACAACCCAAGTCCAATCTAGCAGAAAATTCTGTCTCTTTATCTGCAAATAGTACTCAAAAACTCACCTTCTAGCCGAAACCGGTTTGGCTCAGTGGACAGAGTGTCGGCCTGCGGACTGGGGGGTCCCAGGTTCGATTCCGGTCAGGGGCATGTGCCTGGGTTGCGGGCACGTCCCCAGTGGGGGATGTGCAGGAGGCGGCTGATCGATGTTTCTCTCTCATCGATGTTTCTGACTCTCTGTCTCTCTCCCTTCCTCTCTGTAAAAAATCAATAAAATATATTTAAATAAAAACTCACCTTCTAGAATCTAATTACAGCTCCACCATTGCCACCTTGATCCAAGGCATCATCATCTCCCACCTGAATTATTGCCATTGCCTTCCAACTAGTCTTACTGCTTTTGAGGATTTTTATCCTATATGTACATGAAAACATGAGATTTATTAGAACATGCAATAATATTTTAAAACAATATTAACTCTGTTAATATTTTGGAATACCTTGGAAGATATTTCTAATCTTAGAATATATTTCCAAATGTAAGCTTCTTAATATTGGCAGGGATCATGTCTGTTTTGTTCATTGCTGATCCTTCAAGGTTTGGTAGTTAATAGATACTCAATGAATTAGTGAATAAAGATATATAAGTTCATTTAAAATATTCAGGATGGAGGAAATGGTAGGATTGTGTGTGTGTGTATGTGTGTGTGTGTGTGTGTGTAATTTATATGAGAAATAGAATTACTAGATCTCTGCTCAGGTGAAGAGTCTCATAACTCATCACTCTGTATCTAAATCAGCCCCTCAAAGTCCTCAGGGCTCCTGGAAATCTTTGCTTACCCCTGACCTCCCATTTGGGTTCCTGTACGCAGCACTCTTCTGTTTCAGAAACAAATCATTTTCTATTATAATTCAGAAATACTCAGGTCCCCAAATGAACCTGAGATTTTGCCCATTCAGCAAAATTTTTATTTGCAAAGCACATGCCTGCTAGCCTGTGCGATTGCAGTTGCTATTCATATGAATGTTGGCAACATTTCTTTGTGGGGGTCAATTATGGTCATTTACCATGATGACATAATAACAACTGCACAAATGTGAAAGCTAAAGTAGGGTTATTATTACTGTTTGTAAAGTCTGTGTCCCAGATGTTCCTGCCAGGAGAGAGAAGCTGGAGCACAGAGATAGCTGACAATCATGCTAACCATTTAAATCACGAGCGGACAGAACAATTTGCAAGACTGGGATGTAACAAGAGGCTAAAGCTGACATTCGCGTTGCACCACTTCCCTCACCTTGAATTGCAAGCTTTTTCCTTCCCGCATGTCAGACAGAAACACTCCCACCTGCGTACCCCTGCACCCTATCCCTGGCTGAAAGAAAAGGAAGCTGTACAGGCAGAACACTTGCCCAGAGAGATGGGCCAACAGCCAACGTCATCTCTTGATATATAGCCGAAGAGGAATTTATTTCCAAATATTTTTTTTCCAACCCTATGAAATAAGGTTAGTAAAATTCCTAAACCCTGATACAGCACCGTGAAGTATGCCTCGAATCACCTGCAATTCACCAGTGGGTTCATGATAGGCCTTCCAAGTACATGGCTTTCCTTGTCATCTGTGACCAGTGTGTGGCTTTCAGCAGTGCTTGCTGCCCCCCCTCCCCAGCCCTCCTTTTCCATCCTGGCAGAGGTCTAGTGCTAAGGTAGCACTAGGCTCACTGACTGTGAAGATGCTTAGCAGGTCCTACAGCAGGTCTCTTGAGTGAAAATATTCCAATAGCAAGCACCAGTATGAGATAAAAACACAGTACTTGTCGAATGAAAAATACAACAGCCGTTGAATAGATAAAAAGGTAATAAAAAAAAACCAGCTCAAAAGAAATATTCAGCTCCAAGGATGCCTGTATTTTTTTTTAAATAGCAGGGAAAAAAATCACAGTAGGCAAAAACTTCATTTTTTTTTTAACACTTCATGCTTCTGTCAGTGTGATGTTGAGTAAGCGCCATTAATCAAGAGTGCTGTTATTCATCAGGCACAGTGATGTACTTGAATCCTTACTTTAGTATCATTGTTCAAAGCCCCTGGAACAGCTTTAAGGAAGGAAGGAATTTACAGCTATAGTTTACAGCTAGGACTGTAAAAGAACTTTCCCACTATTAATCGAGTGTTAAACGTGGTAATAACTGTAATACCTTGTATTTATACAGTGACTGTCTTCTGAGAAACTCAAAGCACTCGACAAACAGTAGTATATTCATTGTCAACAACATCCTTTTGAAGAAAGCTAGAGAGAGGTATTATTATCCTCATTGTTATCAGGCCAATAATGTGTTTTTTGTGTTACCAGTTATCTCTGATATGCAGGGGAGGTGACAGAAGGGAGAATGGGGAATGGTGTATGTGTGGTGGTGGTGGGAGTGGATTAAAGAATTCTGGGTGTCTTTTGAATAACTAAACCAAAATGAATCCTTTTGCTGAGTAGTGATTGTGAGGGATTTGGATAAACATGATGGTAAAACTAGTTTCCTTGGGAATCAGAAATTAATCATAGCATATTGTAATCAGAATCCACCTTTTGAGGAATTAACTTAATATACGATGGCAGCTGGGAGCAGAAAGGGCCACTCAGGCTCTCCTGCAAATGTAACACCTCAAAGCTGGGAAGGTCCTGCTTCTTCTCAGAGTGGTGGTTCTGGCCCTGCCCTCCTAACTGCAGCTGATTGGACCAGGGCCAAACCAATCAGATTCCTTCTCCCCAGCATTTGGAAATGAACTGTGGGAATTTTAGTCTGATGGATTCCTGAACTCTAAAAAAGTGTCTTAAACCAAGCCTGTGATGACTCTATTTGGCCCTTGTGGAAAAGAAGTATGAAAAAGGGAGAGGGAGAGGAGTAGAGAGAGCAATTTAGCTCTGTTTCTATCCTGGTCAGAGCCACGTCAGCCTCTGTGTCTGATTCTCTCCAATAAATTATCCAACCAGCTTAGGTGCTTTTTCCCCCATGAACAAACATACAGCCTCTCACTGAGAAAAGATAACTGCATACAGAAGACTTTATAAGGGCAAAGGACCCTCAGTGCATTTCATTTAGTGGACTCTGGGCCCTTACATATCTAAGAGCTTTTGTAGGGAGTTCAGCCCAGCAGAAAACATTTAGTGAAGTTTCTAAGTCGACTCCGAAAAGGGTGACATTTTGTAATTCATTAGCCCGTTTATTTATTTGCACCTTCCACAAATCAGTGTGTTTTTACGTATTGTTGGTTTTTGTTTGTTTGTTGTTGTTTAAACAGAAACTTGAAAGAGCTCGGAGAAGATTGCCCTGTATTTGTGAGTCACTTTGATCCAATAAAGCTGGAACAACAAAAACCTCAACACTGGACACTTGAACCAGACTTTGAGGTCTGAGGGGAATGCCAGAAGTATGCTGAATTATTAAGTACTCAAGCACAATATTGTATCCCAAATTCTTGCTCTCTTGCCACAGAAAAAGAGGCCACATTCCAATTTTGTTGCCCTTCACATCTCCTCTTATTCCTAAAGCATTTTCATATTCACATCTGTATACTAGAGTAGAACAATAGGTATAGATGCTCAGAGCAGAGAAACAGCAGTGCTCCCAACAATAGGCAAGCAATAAAGGTCCCTTTAAAGACTTTTCCAAGAGAGTGGACCTGCCAGAACAGTGACCCTGGGGGTTTTCTTTCTGGCTACTGCAGGCAGGCCAAGGACTTTGGAGTGGGATAGGCCTTCCCAGCTTTTTAAAAGAATGACTTTGGATTGGTAATTTAAGCTCTCTGAGGCTGTTTCCTTGTCCTCCTTACTTGTTAAAAAGAATTAACAATAGCTACTGTGTAGGCTGTTGCAACAATCAAATGAAATGATGTGTATAAAATACCAGTCATATGGTTACAGAAAGAAAGGGAGTTCAGCATATTTTGGGAAGCATTTATAATATAAACCTTCACTACCATGACTCAGATACCAGGACAGACATTTTTAATATTTGAAATTTAATGATTCAGCCTCAAATTAGATTCAAGTGAAATTAGCTGGCCCTGTACATTGCATTACTAAAATAACTGAAGTCTTTCATAAGTTTGTTTCAGCCTACAATTCCTCAACATGAAAACGGATGATACCGATAGGGTAACGTGGCTTAATAAGCAGTAGAGGGACTTCTCTCCACTTCTCTCAACAAGCTCCACTTGTTGCACTGTCAATATCATGCATTAGTATATGTGCTGCTGAAGCGAGCACATCAATATCATGCCTTAGGATGGAAGTGGGCTTCTGACATGCAAGGCAGCTGTATTTTATCCATATTCCCCAAAAGGTCACAGTTTCCCTGGATCTAGAGCCCAACTTCCCAAGGAAAGCCTGAAAGAGACATCTAGGCATTATGATAGAATGTTGTAAATCCCATTGTTTAGTCATTCCATTCATTCCAGAAAAACAATTTTAAAATACCTCCTATGTATTAAGTAGAAATGACATGCTTATGAGCAAAGCAGACTTGATCCTGTCCTGGTGCAAGTGATCTCCCTGTTCCTGTCCCTTCAACCTCTGGCCTCTGATCTCACTGCTAACAATGTATAGTTTTCACTCCTGAACTTCAGTGTCTCCTTGTGGCTGTAACGGTGGGTGTACTTTCTCGTTGGAAATCATGGCATTTAGGATAAATTCTAAACTTTTTATCAAGGCCCACAGGCTGTTTACAATGTGGCCCCAAGGAAGTCTTATAACTTCCTTCTTTCAGCCCCACAATAATCAAACTAAACTCCTTGCAGTTTTCCCCAGTGAGTCTTCCTCTTTTCTCCACTATTCTCCTCCCCCCCATATCCCTCTCTTGGTTGTCCACAGCTTGTTCAAGATGTAATAACTACCAATAGTTTTTTGTGTGACATCATAAGATAAACAATAGGTACCTGGTATTGAAGGAATGCGCCTATGAAAGGATCACCCAGGGTGAAAGGATATCAAGAAGTCCCAGGGAAGCTGCTCAAAGTCAGGGATGGAAGAAGAACTTTGATAAAACTGAGAGTGTTAGCTGTATCATCAGGTGTCAAGGTGGGAGCCTGGTCCATGGGAACGGTGGCCCAGCTCTCCAGAAGCAGTTGCTAAGCATTGCCCATGCCAGGGGAGCATTGTTCTGACCTTGGACTCACAGCAGAAGAGAGATCAAGTCCCCTAACCCAGAGGCAATGACTCAGCTGCAGTCAGAGAGAGTCAGCAGATACATTCACATAAAAATCTGAGCTCCTTTCCTGCTACTGTGGAATTACAAAACCTTTTTCTATGACCAGTTATCATTGGAGAAAGAAATGAGAAGAAGAAAAGCCCACATAGCTGGGTAGTTACTCTCCCCAAACAACCTTTAGAGTGGGAGCAGAAAAGACTAAATTACATTAAATTGGCAAGTTGATTTTTAAAAACATTTTTGCTGCTGAATAAAAATGAAAGCACCAGAAATGATGAAATCAGCTAAAGAAAAAGTGTGTGTGTGTGTGTGTGTGTGTGTGTGTGTGTGTGTGTGTGTACAGTGCAGAATATCTGTGCTGTACTGAGTAAATTTCAACTCTATATTTCTGTCTATTCTACTAATTTGGATTTAGATTGTGTTCTGTAATATTGTTATCCATCTCTTGTCTTGTCCCCCCAAATAGATTTTAAATTTCTTTCTGGTAAATATATGCTTTAACTCTTGATATCATCAGGTTCTCATGGTGTCCTATACCAAGTGGGCTCTCAATATAGTAATAAGCTTGTCATACCCCATGTCCATATCCCACTAAGTGAAGGCTATATGATAGACTAACTGTGAGAGTGGAGAAAATACAGGCATGAGATTATTGCATTTGCTTCTCTAAGTAAAGGATGTTTTCTTGAGGGAGGTGAGCCTTGAATAAAAGGAACGAGGAAGCTGGGAAAATAAGGCTACCCATGACAAAGGCTAGTTTATAAGAAGCCAGAGAAAGGATACATGTCTGTGGGGACTGACTTGGAGATCAAAGCAGACAGGTGTGTAGCATGAAGTATTAAAATTGTTTTGGGAAAGAGAGATGGAAATGATGGTCACTGTCAGATTTTTAAAGTCATGTGGTGTGACCTGGGGACATGGAGGGTCCTCAGCACATAAAAGATTAACCAGTGAGACAAGGGGTGGGAGATATATTTGGTAAAAACATTTGGGATGATTATAGAAAAGAGGAAAAAGAAGTGGGGAAATCTGTGAGAAAAATACATTTTGTATTTTTTTTTATGTGCGGGGACGTGCTTTGTGCATAGTGTGTACTAAATAAATGTCAAATGTATGAGCAAATAAGTTTATACATGGAACCGAATACATAAACTTTAATAAGTTAAATAAAATACAAGTAAAAACTCATTTTTCAAATTAGATGAGTTAATTACATAGCATAAAGTACAAATAAAAATAAAAGATACAAAAAGATGTATGAATATGTATCTAAAATTCTCTGTTGTCTCAAAGTTTTGTGTACTTCCCTGCCTCCCAAGTATCCAATATCTATCATTGAAGTGCCAGTTTTCAGCATAACTTAATTCATGATCATAAATATTATTAATAGTTTTTTTATTGGATAGCTATTGAACTTCCACATACACTAAGTGCCATAGAGGACATCAAATAAGACATTGTTCTTTCCCAGTGGGTTCATAACATAACTTAGAGGGGCCGCTTTTTTTAACTTAATGTGTGTCCATGGCTCATCAAGCATTTTAACATCCCAAAGGCCAAAGATGCCCTGCACATTTATATTCAGGTTCTGATATTTATATATTGTAATGTGCAGGAATCCATATTACTTTCAGTAACACCATTGCATTCTAAAGGGCAAAGTACATAGAATTCTGACTAAGTTTATCTTTTTTTCTTCCCTCAAGGAAGGAATAGAAAATTGTCAATATTCTTAAGAATTTTAGAGCAGTGGGCACTGAAATGCTCTTTTATTCATTACTGCTTGCACTAAGTACTTGATATTAAGGATTCTTATTTTCATTACTTCAATAATTGTTTCTTAACTTGAAACACTTTTTTTTACTCTAATCAGCAACTGCGATCATTAGAAACTGATTAGAAGTGATGCACAATCTCCATTTTTCTTCATCGCCTTTATAGAATCATAGGACTTTAGAATTAGAAAGAATCATAATTATTATTTATTCCATTAGTCCTCAATTCCTGTCCACAAACTTGTTGCCACAAAACAGCAAAAGACACTAAAAATAAAAACTCCTAGGCTGACCTATCTGAGTGATTGAATCAGAACCTGCAGGGTGTGGTCCAAATATCTTTGATTAATGGGATTCTGATGAGGAGCCAAACTGTAACTGATGAATCGAATTGACTATTTTTCCATTAAAGAAAATGGCTCTCAAAGAAGCTAACTGCTTTATAGCAGATTCATGCAGATATACGCTGTCAGATTTGGAAATAAAATCCGGATTTACCTTTTCTTAACCTAGTGCTCTGTCTGATACACCACACTGTTTCATGTAAGAAAGAATTTATTTGTAAGATATTTATTAGTTCTAGGCAACCTGGGATGATGCCAGTTTAAATCTATTATAATTTATAGTGGAATTATCTTCAAACATTTGGAGATCATACAGATATCTTTAAGTTGTTGATATCCAAATTAATTCAGCTGTGGTCAGAGAACATACTTTGATTTGATTTCTTTTAAATTTATTGAAACTTGTTTCATGCTCATAAGAGGATCTACATTGGTAAATGTTTTATGTTAATTTGAAAAAATGTGTATTCTGCTGTTGTTGAGTAGAAGCTTTATAAATATGTTTTAGGTCAAGTTGGTTGATAGTATATCTTAAGTCTTCTAAACTCATTGATTTTATGTCTACTTATCTTACAATTATTAACAGATAGATATTTAAATTTCCTACTATAATTATGGATTAGTCTATTTCTTCTTGTAGTTCTATTAGTTTTCTGCTTTCTATATCTTGACTCTTTTCTTGTGTCTGAAAGATTTCCTTTAACTTTTCTTGTAATGCTGCTAATGAAATTTTTCAGCTTTTGTATGTATGAAAATAGTCTTTATTCAACCTTTTTTTTTTTTTTGAAAGGTAGTTTCACTTGGTGGAGAATTCTGGATCAACATTTCAAAACAATTTTCTCAGCATTTTAAAGATATAACGCTACTCTCCTCTTGCTTGTGCGTTTTTTTAAATAAATCTTTATTGTTCAGATTATTACAGTTCCCCCCCCCCCCCATAGCTCCCCTCCACCTGGTTCCCACCCCACCCTCTGCCCTTACCCCTCCCACTGTCCTCATCCATAGGTGTACGATTTTTGTCCAGTCTGTTCCTGCACCCCCACACCCCTTACCCCCCAAGAATTGTCAGTCCACTCCCTTTCCATGCCCCTGGTTCTATTATATTCACCAGTTTACTCTGTTCATCAGATTTTTTAAC
>NW_006299705.1:10816827-10823880 GCF_000327345.1 Myotis davidii | reverse complement strand
TTGCTCTCTCTCTTCTTCTGGCACCCCCATAATTCGGATGTTGGTACGCTTGAAGATGTCCCAGAGGCTCCTTACACTATCTTCATATTTTTGGATTCTTTTTGCTTTTCAGGTTGGGTGTTTGTTGCATCTTCATATTTCACATCTTTGACTTGATTCTTGGGATCCTCTAATGTGCTGTTGAAACTCTGTATATTATTCTTCATTTTGGTCAGTGTATGCCTAATTTCTGATTCATCCTTTTTCATATCCTTGAGGGTCTCACTAAATTTCTCAGTGGTTTCTAGGAGATTCTTGAGTAACCTTATAGCTGTGGTTTTGAACTTTATATTTAGTAGTTTGCTTTCCTCCATTTCT
The DNA here is from genome assembly GCF_000327345.1 of Myotis davidii. Lineage (NCBI taxonomy): Eukaryota > Metazoa > Chordata > Mammalia > Chiroptera > Vespertilionidae > Myotis > Myotis davidii. The sequence goes on along the minus strand of NW_006299705.1, from coordinate 10,823,523 downwards.
GTCATTTGTGACCTGTTTCTTTGTCTCCGCATTTTGGCTGCTTCCCTGTGTTGATAGAGTGGCTTTGTCTGCTAGGTGTCCTATAGGGCCCATTGGCTCAGCCTCCCCAATTACCTGAGGTGGACACTCTTGGTGCACCCCTTTGTGGGCTGTGTGCTCAGTCTTGTAGTTAAGCCTTGATTGCTCTTGGTATCACTGGGAGGAATTGACCTCCAGGCCAATTGGCTGTGAGGACCAGCTGTGTCAACAATGGGAGAACTGCTAGAGATACCCTTATGGGGCAGGACTTGCTTCAGTGGGGCTTTGGTGCTCACTGAGTCTGCTGTCTTAAGTGTGTCGCTTATGGATATGAAGAGCTGTAATCAGGTATGGTCTCATTTTGACCACTGGGTACACTGGCTCTTGGATCTCCAAGGAGGTGCAAAGTCAGCCACTGCCTGAGGTCACCCAGCAGGAGCTACAGAGTGATCTGCAGATTTCTCCTCTTTGTTTGAGGTTTGGAAGTGCCCAGATAAAGCCCAGCTGTGAAGGAATGCAGGCTGCTGTTGCAGGGCCTTAGGCCTTCTTTTGGAAGCTTTGGAGCTCTCTGATACAGCTGCAGTTTGTTAGGTTTTAGGTTGCTAAAGGATAGGCCATTCATATGCAAAAGCTGCTGCACACGGCTTGGATGGGCTTGTAAATTGGTGGGGTGGGGTCTCAGGGAATCACCAGGGCAGAGCAAACAGCAGAGCCAGTCATCCCTGCCCCAATAGGTCCCTGGGTCTCTGTGTCCCGCAGCCCCATGCAGAAACAATGATTGCTGTGAGAACCTCTGAGAGAAAGACACCCTAATGTTCCAGCCTGATGCCAGACAGATTAGTTTCTCCCCATATGAGTCTGGGTCCCCAGAGTCTCGCCCGTAAATGGAGTTCAAAGCAATCGGGAGCTTGTATCTCCCTCCTGATAGAAAAAAAACAACAGCACACCCAGTTGCCAGACCATTTCGCGTGAGCCTCCACACCTCCACGCCTCCTACCAGTCTCAATGTCCATTTATCTTTCCTTCTAGTTGTAGTACTTCCACTCATCCAGCTTTCCCGTGGTTCTGGATGGATGATATTTACTTTGTCTCTTAGTTGTAGTTTTGATGTGGTTGTGAGAGGCAGCAAGTACAGGTCTTTAACTATGCCGCCATCTTGGTTGTCCTTGCTTGCGTTTTTATGACAAGAAATCTGTTGTATTTTTAAAATATATTTTTATTGATTTAAGAGAGGAAGGGAGAGGGAGAGAGAGATAGAGACATCAATAAAGAGAGAGAATCATTGATCATCTGGCTCCTGCATGTCCCCCACTGGGGATCGAGCCCACAAGCTGGGCATATGCCCTGACCGGAAATCAAGCCATGACCTCTTGGTTCATAGATACATGTTCATAGGTAGATGCTCAAACATGGAGCCATACCAGCTGGGCGAAATCTGTCATCTTTATATTTGTTCTTCTATAGGTAATGTATCTTTTCTCTCTGGTTTTTTATCATTAATCTTGAACAATTTGATAATGATGGGCCTTGGCATAGTTTTCTTTATACTTCTTGTTCTTGGGGTTTATTGAGCTTCTTAAACCAGCTGGCTTATGATTTTCATCAAATTCAGAACATTTTCAACCATTATTTATTTTAATATTATTTATTATTCTCCTTCCCTCCTTTGATAAATTTAGTCATACACTTATTAGGTTGCTTTAATTTTTCTCTGCAGACCATGGAAGGTCTGTTAAATCTTTTTTGAGTCTTTTTCCTCCCTTTGTTTCAGATGGTATAGTATCTATTGCTATGTCTTAAGCACACTAATTTTTTCTTATGCAGTGTATGACTGTTGTTACTCCATCCAATGTATTTTGTTTATATACATTGTAGTCTATCTCTATAAATTAAAGCTGCCTATTTTTTTTTAATTTCTTTTTCCATGCTTGTATTTAACTTGTTTAATTTTTCCTGTAGGTATTAACTTCATGGAATACCACTCTAGTACCTGTGTAATGTCTTTGTCTGGTAATTCTAACACCTGTGTCAGTTCTTGGTTAGTTTTGATTCATTTTTATCCTTATTATGAGTCATAGTTGGCTATTTTTTATTTTTGCATACTTAAAGTTTTTAATCAGATCTGAACATTGTGAATTTGACCTTGTTGAGTCCCTATACATTCTCTTGAGATTTGCTGTTGCATATAGTTAAGTTACTTGAGACCAGTTTGACCCTTTTGGGTCTTGCTTAAAATTTATTAGGCCAGGACTAGCCCCCACTTAATGCCTCGAGAATTTTGAAGTTTTCTAGTTTGACTCATGGGAACAGGCACTATTTCTGGCAGTTCTTTCCTTGGCCTTTGGTAGTTTCTTTACACGCATGTGATCAGTACAGCAGTGAAAACTCAAGGGGGGCCTTCTGCAGATCTTTGAGTTACATTCTTTGTAAATCATTCTTCTCTCTGGTATTTTGCCCTTCATAATCTAGCCTCCCTGACCTTCCTAGGTTTTCAGCAACTCAGGGAGTACACTGAGCTCAAACTGTTTCTCCTAGGGGTTGTTCTTATCAACATTTATTCCTGGGACCTAGTACAGTATCAAAAACATGAGGCATTCCATAGAAATCACATCAAATAACATTTTTTGGTTAAAAAAATATCTGCCCTTGCCACACACACACAAAAAGATTTTCACTTGAGTGAGGAAGTCATAGAAACATAACTGTTAGCCTCATAAGATGCCTTTTGAATCAAAGACTGCCTTGATATAATTTATTTCCTAAAGAAAAATATGAAATCATCTGTAATAATGCATTGGCTTTAAAATATCTTAAGATGATCCACTTACTTAGCTTTCAATGGTGTTAATATAGGTCACTATAAATATGTATTTGAATTAGTATGAAACTATGTGTAGATTTACTAGTATCAGCAATTATATTTAAAAAATGTGTTATATTGGTGGCTCTTAACCTACTAGAATAGGCACCCTTATCTGCAGGTGATAGGTTACAAGATCCCCAGTGGGTGCCTCAAGTACTGAAGTCTGTATATACTATTTTTTCTCTGTATACATACACTTTATGTATTATCTTTGGTATATCCAAATTTCCAACATCACTGCTCTTGTGCTCTGATGCCTTTTTAAAAAATCCTCACCTGAGGGTATGTTTTTATTGATTTGAAAGAGAGAGAGGATGGGAGAGAGAGAGAGAGAGACACACACATCAATGTGAGAGAGAAACATTGATGAGTTGCCTCCCTTAGGTGCCACGACCCAGATCAAACCCACAACCTAGGTATGTGCCCTGACCAGGAATTAAATCCATAATCTCTTGGTGTATGGGGTGATGCTCCAACCAACTGAGCCACTGGGCCAAGGCACTGTGTTGCCATTTTTTAAGTAAAATACGGGTTACTTGAACACAGGCACCACAGTACCCCAACAGTCTATCTGATAGTTAATATAGCTACTAAGTAACTAATGGGCAGGTAGCATTTACTGCATTGGATATGCTGGACAAAGGAATGATTCATGTCTCAGACTGGATAGAGTGGGACAACATGAAATTTCATCATGCCACTCAGAACAGCGTGTGATTTAAACTTAATTCTTTGTTTCTGGGATTTTTATTTTAATACTTTCAGATCATGGTTGACCATGGGTAACTGAAAAGTGAAACCTCTAATAGGGGGGTCTACTATATGTATGAAAATCACCTGGGGAGCTAGTTTGTACCTAAGAGATTCCAATTTCATCAGTGCCCTCCAGATGATCCTACTGGGGTGTTAACCCACAGGTAAAATTTAGTAGATCAATTTATCTCTTGCAAAATGGCTATTCTCTCCCTCAGTGGGTTGTATGTGGCTCAATGAAATCTTGAATTCAAATCATGTAATTCAGTGGTTGTATATAGTGAATAATTTAAATGTTATAAATAGTATGTAAAATAGGTTTTCTTGAGGAAAACTATACATGTATAGAAGAGGTAATTTGTTGTTTGTCTTTAGGTAGCAATAACTTATACCTAATCTCTGGAATTTCCTGTTATCTTAACCTAGAATAGTCTCCAGTGACTATTAAATTACTGTCAATCTAGGAAATTAGAAGTTTTGTTAACAGGTGTAAATGTACGTAATTAGGGATTAGAATCACAATAGACAATAGACAAATGAGGATAACTGGGAAGTGGGCTGAGTTTAACTACAGGAGGCAGAGTATTTTCTTTAAGAAAGTGAGTCATAGGGGGTGTTCAGCTTAGAAGATTTCTCCACAATATTGTGAAAATCCAAGCGAATCTTTTCTCTAGGCACTTAGGCACTTTTAACTTGTCTCATTTCCTTTTATTTCCTTAGATGGGACCAAGACTTGGATAATAGGAGATAAAGAGGTGAGGGAACATTAGTTTTAGAAAAGAACGTTTTCTTAATATTTACCTGGAAATCCAGGTTTTTACTAACTATATTAAGTTATAATTCTGCAAAAATGCCTCAGGTGAACTGAAGGTGCAAATCTCAAAAAGCTCATCTGGGAATATTAGGTTTCTATTAACAGACTCTAGCCAAGTCCCTCTTTATTCTCACAATGAACCAGGTAATATAGGTCAGTGATATAGTGGGAAAATCCCAGATCACCTAAAATCAGATCAAGTCTGAACAGTTTAACAGTGAAAGTACCCACTGTGAAATGTAATACAAATGAGGGATCTCCCTTATTTCTTTATGATTATCCCACAACATGTATGTCTGGGCAGTGATTTCTTTCATTAAAAATTACTCCTCCAGAATGTTTTGAGATCTTAGAGGGCTGTATTAGACATGATGGGAATTTCAGTAGGAAAAAAAAATACATCTCTCAAATGTCCAAGAAATTGAGATAGAAAACTCAAAATTTAAAGTTCCTTAATAGTATTTTAATCCCATTCAACACAAATAAATGATTCACTCTTTGCCCCAGATCTGAAATCTTTCCAATCTGCTTTTAAGCATATTCAGGATGTATTACTTAATAAAACAAAAAGTTATTATGTAAAAAACATAGATATGATGCCCAAAGATCCATAACACTATACTCTACACTTACAATTTTCAATGGTATATTTGTTATTGATATCAACAAGAGTAATTTTACCTACTAGTAATTATCCCCACCCCATGTACTTCCCAAAGTCATGATATCCTATAATACTACATGCAATGTATTTGTGCAATGACATGTAGAATCAATTGTTCCATGTCTAAAAATAAAACTAGATAATTAAAAGAAAAATATCATCAGTTTGGAATTGAGGCATCACAAGGACACGTACATTGTAGATTGTGTCTGTGTGTAGATCTTAGGGGGAAAGTGTTTTACTGAAATAAAGGTAAGAAAATGATTGCACTAGCTACTGTGTTTCATTTTCAAAACAACTTTTATTTTGATAGGAGTGATGTTAGATATTTTTTCCACATCATTTACCTAGCTATTCTCTTTATTAAATTATTTAGCAATGATAAGTCAAAAGCGTTTAGTTTACTAAGGGTTATGTAGTACCATTTGTTGAAATCAAATGTGATTTACAGCATGCAAAAATAAGTTTCTGTGTATTTGGTCTAATTAATCATATTTATAGCAGAAAGTAAATATTTCTGTATATACTATTTATACTTTAACTATTGTAACGGAAAACAGATAGATTGACTTAAGTAGTGCAGCCACAAAGAACACTGTTTAAAAAGTTAGAACATAAAACTAACCACATCTGTTTTTTGGAAAGACATGAAAAATAAGTATTTTTAGGTTAAAGAAATGATTTGAGTATATATCTATTTTCTGCTTCAATGTACCATCTCTTTTACAAAATTATGCACACATCTTTTAGAGATATAATATCTCAGTGGATTATCTAAGCTCTTCTGTAAAATCCAGGCTTTTTTTCCTCACAGATGTTGTGGTATGTGATTAGATACTATGTCCAATTTGAAGCCGTCATAAATATCACTGGCAGCTTGTAAGCAGATGCATTGTTTATCGGGAGAAGATTACACTACACTGTGCACTTCAAACATGAGGCCTATTGCAAAAACCATCTTTGTAACCAGGGTGAATTTAACAGTAGCTTCCTCACAGGTTTATGTGTTTAATTAGCTGACAGAATAGACTGAACGGTAGGGACTGAAGACTTGCCGGAGAAAATAATGTGAAAGTATAGTATAGTTATTATTGTGTCAAGCACTATTAATAACCAAAAGTGAAGAAGAAAATTCACTGAAATTTTCTATTTTATAAAGAATCCAAATTTCGTTATTTACCTGGTTATAAAGTGCAGATCCCACAAACTACTCACTCAGTGACAAAAAAAGAATGTCCTAGTTGCAGTCAGTGTCTCTGAGTTCAGGTCAGTGAAGCCAATTTAAAAACAGGGATGATGTTGTGATCCTGTAGGTAGTGAATACAACTGAGTTTAATATAGTCTAACTCTAGTTCTCAGTGCATCTATCTATCTAACCTAATAAAAGAGAAACATGCAAATTGACCATACCTTTGCTATGCCCCAAGCCACGCCCACCAACCAATCAGAGTGACTATATGCAAATTAACCCAACCAAGATGGCGGCCAGCAGCCACAGAGCTGGAGCAAGCAGGAGGCTTAGTTGCCCCAGCAATGGAGGAAGCCAAGCTTCCCGCCTGCCCTGGCTGCCTGTGACCTCTGATA
>NW_006299705.1:10810573-10816324 GCF_000327345.1 Myotis davidii | reverse complement strand
CCGGGCTGAGGGATCCCCCCTTTCCCCCCTGAGTGCACAAATTTTTGTGCACCGGGCCTCTAGTATATTTATAAAAGGCTAATATGCAAAGTCTCCCCTTGGGAGTTCGATCGCTTGCTGTGACGTGTGCTGACCGACAGGGGGCGGTGAAGACCATGGTGGACCAGCAGTGGCAGCAGGGTGCTGAGGGAGCGAGGGAAGGAGGAGGCTGAGAGGCGGGGAACCTGATTGGCCCCGATCGCCGGCCAGGCCTAGGTACTCTACCCATGCATGAATTTTGTGCACCGGGCCTCTAGTTTTATACATAAATGGGAGCTCAAGAAATAGTTTCCACATGTCACATACTTTATTATATCCCAAATATTACTCATTTCTCTTATTTAACAAAATTATCTTGTATTTTAACATTATATAGATCTAAAGCAGTGCCTTTATGTATATATATTATTATAGGAAGTATCCTCACAAATATGTAATATTAATAGCTTATATCTCATCATAAAGCATGGAAATACTTTTTAATTAATGCCTTTAAAACTTGCTATCGGAAAAAACATGTGAGTTATAACAAAAACTTACTTGAGGAAATGTTTTAACTAGTCCCAGCACTGAGTTCAGTATTGTAATATACATGGTGGTTACTGATAATGGTAAAAATAAATTTTGTTAAAGTCAGAATTTATTTAAATCTTTGGGTTATAGTGCTTGATTCAATTTGAGCCATGTGGGAGTTTAATTTACTGTCATATTTTTTTTTAAAAAAATGAATATCTTTATTTTTAGAGAAAAAATGGCCTTGAAAAGATTGTACCAAATATTCTAGGAATTCTTGCATACCAAATAACTTACAAAATAGGACTTTTGAGGTGCTATTTGCAAATAATTCAAAAATATTTAAATTTATACATGACTGACTCTTACTTTAGGATGAAGTGTTTGGAAAACTGTTGATAACAGTTGTTATGGGTCAAAACACAGGTGACAAATGGGGAAACCCTTCTCTGAATCCCAAATAATTATAGATTAAATTATACTACCAATTTCTTAAAAGGGTTAAGTCATACATTTGGAGAGTCTGCCTTATATATTTTTGTACCTCTGGTGGGACCGGCAAGACAGATTAGTCATAAGGTTTTCACAGTTGAAGTATTTGGACTTTGCCTGAGGGGCCCATGGACCTATTTTAGGCAAGTACCCATAATACAGTGGCCAAAACTCTTTCATCGAGGGAACTTATAAAAAGCCTTTCTAGTCCTAAAGATGCCAATCCATCAATAAAACCTAAGGGCAGGAGAACCATATCAAGTCTTTGGATGAAAAGGGTTGCTTGAAGGAAATATAAATATTCTAAGATCTATCCTATTCAGACCATGCAGATCACCTGCCTATCAGAAAGCTAGGGTTTCCAGAATCAATGTGGGAACGTGGCAGGCATATTTATTAACATACTGGAGGCCCAATGCATGAAAATTTGTACAAGAGTAGGCCTTCCTTCCCGCAGCTGCTGGCACCAGCTCTCCTCTGGCGCTCAGGACCCAGGCTTTACTCCTCTGGCAGCTGGCAGGCACCCGCGACCCAGGTTGGCTTCCCTCTGGCCCCGGTTCATCAAGAAGGATGTCCAGAAGATATCCAGTCTAAATTAGCATATTACCTTTTCATTATTATAGATTTACTTAAGATGGCAGGCATACGCATTAACATTCTGAACATCTCTGGACATTTGTTAAAAGCTAGAGCCCCTTTCTCTAAGGAAGTCATCAACTTCCTGAGAGCCCGGGTGTGTGGGTATCCCTGAACCTCAGGATAATAATCCTTGTCAACCAATGAGTAGCACTGTTACCTTAGAGTGAAAGACTTACCTTGTCCCTAGCAGTGCCTGGCTTGGTTCATTGAAGCCTTTTAAGATGGTGTCACCATTAAAACATGGCAAAAATGGGCTTTTACTTCTGGAGTCAGGCTCTCGTCTGGTCACTTAGGCTCTTGAGATAAATAATAACTTTTGATCTATCATTTTGTGGTCAGTGCAATGCTTGATGAGTACAGGCACAATAAGAAGAATAGTAGTTACTGATTGTGTTCTTTTGGGTGCCTTATACACATTATCTCATTTAATCCTCACAGGTCTCTGAGGTGGGATTGTTAATGTCCCTATTTTACAAATGAGGTTGAATAATTAGCTCAGGGCCACCGAGCTAGCGTGGTAAATGCGGAATTAGAAACCATGCCTTCTGACGCTAAGCCCTGATGATTTATGTAGCTACAGTGTAGCCATCTTCTCACTCTTTTGGTAGTCCTAATTCTGCTCCCCACAGTTCAAGTGTGTGAAAACTACTCAAGAGACCTCTCTCATCTTTTGCCTTAATTCTTTGCTCTACTTCAACTCCCTTTCTCTTTTAAAATGCCCTCCTTAGTATTGTAACTTCCCAGAAGAGTCAAGAAATGGAGACTAGCTGGGGGAGTGGGAGTGAGGAGGTGTTTGTGTATTCAGATGACACAATCAGGGTTGGTGAGAAGGAGATGAAGTCTGATTTTTTTAACTATGTGAATTATTATAGCTCTTTTTCTATCCTGTCATAATTCTTCACTCATTGGTGAAGGGATCAACACAAACACTCCTGCATGTAATCTAAGAGAGGCAGGTCAGGATAGGCTAGGTAAAGGAGAGTATGAAAAGAAGGGTTTGATGACTGGATAAAAAAGATATATGATACACACACACACACACACAATGGAATACCACTCAGTCGTAAGAAAAGGGGAAATACTGACATTTCTAACAATGTGGATGGATCTTGAGACTATCTTGCTAATAAGTAAAATAAGTCAGAAAATAAGACAGAAAAAGTCAAGAATATATGATTTCACTCATATGTGGGATATAAAACTGAAAGTAACAAATAAATAAACAAACAAAAAATCACATACACAGGCAACATTATGGTGGTTACCAGAGAGAGAGAGAGAGATGTGTAAGGGGGGTGGGCAGTAATAGGTACAAATATATGGTGACAGAAAGAGATTTGACTTTGGGAGGTGAATGCACAATGCAAAACACAAATGATGTATCATAGAATTGTACACTTGAAACCTACAAAACTTTATTAACCAATATTACACCCAAATATTTCATTAAAAAAGACAGGTTTGAATATAGGACAGGAAATATCGGGACAAATCTACAAATGCCACATAAATGAGGTTTGCCCGACTTTTCCTATTAAAATATTGCCCTCTGCTACTTTTCTCTAGTGTTTTGTCTCTCTTAAAAATAGTTGAAAATATTTATTTTTAAATGAACTTTTGATATACACATAGAATGAAAAAATTTCAGGTCACCTAAAAGTTTAATACTATACAGATATGTACATTACTTTAGATAGCTAAATAATTTGTGCTTTGCATCCACCAACTCATCATGAATTCTTCCTTTTTATAAAAAACAGACCAAATAATTGAAAGCTAAGAAAACAGCCTGATTTGGAGTCTAAAACAATTGATATTGAATATCCTTATTTCAAGAGAGCTGCTTCACTTTAATTAAAATAATTTAATACCATTTACATATTGTTCCTCAAAATAGTGTATATGATAAGTATTATCTTTACTTACAGATTAGGAAAATAAAATGAGCTATGTTTTATTCAGGATTTTGAAGTCAATGAAAAAGCTAGCTTTACACTAAGAGAATTAAAAGGGAACTTGAGATAATCATCCTTACATTAAAGTCTCAAACTGCCATTTTATGCATCGACTGTATTTTGTTCAAAAGAAAGGGTGTTTTTTTTTCTTAAGAGCAAATTCCTAAAATGGATATTTTTCTTTAAGAATGGCATTATTTAATTATGGAACAAGCAAGAAGGCTTTCAACTGACTCACGTAACATTTCTTTTGGTACATCTATTTAAAGACAGCCAAGGAGGGGAAAATCACAGCATGGCAGCTATGTTAATGGCCGGTAAAAAATATGAAGAAGACATTTTTTTCTGTATACAATTAACCCTTTAAAACAACTGATTAAATACCTGCATTTGACAACTGTATTTTCCAAAATTTTTCTAAAATGAATTCAAATCCCCAAACTTTAAAACTATACTCCACAACATTCCCAACAAACTAGTAAATTATTCTAAGATTTATTTAGCAACCAACTGATTTTTTAAGAAATATTTTTGGACAGAAATACAGAAATTAAATACAAAAACTAAAAGTGTGGCTGTCATTGTCACCGAGAATAAGATATAAATATGTCATCACTTGCAAAACCACAGTCTGTTTTTCTATAAAGGGACTAGAGAATAGAAACTAGCTGTATCCCTTCACTCTTGTCCCTAGCAGTGCCTGGCTTGGTTCATTGAAGCCTTTTAAGATGGTGTCACCATTAAAACATGGCAAAAATGGGCTTTTACTTCTGGAGTCAGGCTCTCGTCTGGTCACTTAGGCTCTTGAGATAAATAATAACTTTTGATCTATCATTTTGTGGTCAGTGCAATGCTTGATGAGTACAGGCACAATAAGAAGAATAGTAGTTACTGATTGTGTTCTTTTGGGTGCCTTATACACATTATCTCATTTAATCCTCACAGGTCTCTGAGGTGGGATTGTTAATGTCCCTATTTTACAAATGAGGTTGAATAATTAGCTCAGGGCCACCGAGCTAGCGTGGTAAATGCGGAATTAGAAACCATGCCTTCTGACGCTAAGCCCTGATGATTTATGTAGCTACAGTGTAGCCATCTTCTCACTCTTTTGGTAGTCCTAATTCTGCTCCCCACAGTTCAAGTGTGTGAAAACTACTCAAGAGACCTCTCTCATCTTTTGCCTTAATTCTTTGCTCTACTTCAACTCCCTTTCTCTTTTAAAATGCCCTCCTTAGTATTGTAACTTCCCAGAAGAGTCAAGAAATGGAGACTAGCTGGGGGAGTGGGAGTGAGGAGGTGTTTGTGTATTCAGATGACACAATCAGGGTTGGTGAGAAGGAGATGAAGTCTGATTTTTTTAACTATGTGAATTATTATAGCTCTTTTTCTATCCTGTCATAATTCTTCACTCATTGGTGAAGGGATCAACACAAACACTCCTGCATGTAATCTAAGAGAGGCAGGTCAGGATAGGCTAGGTAAAGGAGAGTATGAAAAGAAGGGTTTGATGACTGGATAAAAAAGATATATGATACACACACACACACACACAATGGAATACCACTCAGTCGTAAGAAAAGGGGAAATACTGACATTTCTAACAATGTGGATGGATCTTGAGACTATCTTGCTAATAAGTAAAATAAGTCAGAAAATAAGACAGAAAAAGTCAAGAATATATGATTTCACTCATATGTGGGATATAAAACTGAAAGTAACAAATAAATAAACAAACAAAAAATCACATACACAGGCAACATTATGGTGGTTACCAGAGAGAGAGAGAGAGATGTGTAAGGGGGGTGGGCAGTAATAGGTACAAATATATGGTGACAGAAAGAGATTTGACTTTGGGAGGTGAATGCACAATGCAAAACACAAATGATGTATCATAGAATTGTACACTTGAAACCTACAAAACTTTATTAACCAATATTACACCCAAATATTTCATTAAAAAAGACAGGTTTGAATATAGGACAGGAAATATCGGGACAAATCTACAAATGCCACATAAATGAGGTTTGCCCGACTTTTCCTATTAAAATATTGCCCTCTGCTACTTTTCTCTAGTGTTTTGTCTCTCTTAAAAATAGTTGAAAATCTTTATTTT
>NW_006299705.1:10809840-10810165 GCF_000327345.1 Myotis davidii | reverse complement strand
AAAAACTAAAAGTGTGGCTGTCATTGTCACCGAGAATAAGATATAAATATGTCATCACTTGCAAAACCACAGTCTGTTTTTCTATAAAGGGACTAGAGAATAGAAACTAGCTGTATCCCTTCACTCTCTTATTTGCCTCTTTGAAAAAAAAAAAAAAAAACCTAGCCTCTTTTTGCATTCCTAGCATGTAATGCAAAAACATAAAAAAAATAGTATGTGATTTTCCTGTGGAAACTATTTTCTTTTCTTAAATCACAAGTGAACTTGGAATCCTTGTTTGTTCTTAACTTCCTATTTTGGTATATTAGAAGTTCAAGAAAAAGAA
>NW_006299705.1:10789915-10809455 GCF_000327345.1 Myotis davidii | reverse complement strand
TTGTCATTCAGAATGTGAGTGCCAGAGAAGTTACAATGGGTACAGGCATCCTCTTAAATTAAAACAACAACAACAACATTATAAACCAAACACATTAACTGGGCAAAATGTAAAATCAATAAAAATCAATGAGCTGGGAACCAAAGCAGCTAGACACTGGCAGATCTCTTTTCTACACTGAAGATCGTCTACTGAAAACTGTTTGGAGAGATGTAATTCTGTAAGCATGACTCTGTTGGTCACAAAACAAATGCTATTGTTAGTTCACCCTCTTGGAAAATATTCATGAAGGACTCACTTATAAAACATGTTCTGAATTTGTCCAGGATAAAGAGTGATGGATGAAAACTTAGTTCCAGGTGGCAGTTATGACTGTTACTAGTAACTAATTACAAATTATTGTTTGAGTCATTAATAGCTTAGCATATTGTATTTTGTATAATAGCTTCCTATATATCGTATAAAATTGCTTTTAAGGCTGTGATTAAATATTGTCCCATTTCTTCCTAAGGTCCAGATTGGTTAAAATGCAAACTTAATTTGAAAAACATAAGATATAAAAAAAAGTGTTAGAATGGGAAGCATTTATTATATAACATGAAGAAATAAGAATCACAGAACTGTAGAAATAGATTTTATTTCTAAATAGATAGTAAGGAACATCATTTCTGTTGTAAGCAGTTATAAGTAAAGTTCTCCCTCTTCTGATCATTTCAATAGGAGTTAGCATATACTGTCTAGAAAGTGGGCTTTCATAAGAAACTTTTTTATTGTTACTACATATTCCAGGTAGAAACTAGATTAACTGGAAATATCATCATAAATTATGTGGATGGCAAATATTTCTTCAGAAAAGCACCAGTTTGATGTAAATTGCTCTCAAATGTCCAGGTGATTTGTTATTATTGGTTACATGATCAATGATGGGCATATAAAAAAGCGTTTTGTGCCTCACTTTTTAAAAATAACATCTGATTTTTAAATAACCATTTTATATATTCAGGCATGGAGGCATAAAGAGACAAAAATCCAGCATTTGTGTTGTTCAGAACATGTGTTAACATGGTTAAACACAAAGACAAAATATGAAATAATTTTCAAATCTGCATGTATACACTGGGATTATTATTTTAAGAAAGCCAGTTGGCTTTTACTGGGTTCTTGCTATTCCTCTGCCTCTTTCTAAATTGGGGTGGAGATGAGATCTAAATTTTCTAAGGTATTTTAAAATAATTTTCTAATACTAAGTTCACTAAACTCTTAAGTTTAGCTCTTATCTGGACCAGGGTAGCCATGGGGTGGGCACTGACTGGCTCAACACAAACTTGGAAGCCACCTTCCCTGGCGGATGTGGCACAGACCCAGGAAATGTGCTGTTAAGTGGTAATGAGGCTTTATTAATGAGAAGAGCCCCAGGTGGGGAATCCATCCAAAAGGTGAGCAGGGTCTCAAAAGGCAGACAGGGGCAGTGTGCCAGAGGATTCTGTATCTTGGCATTGATACTGTAAATATATACAGTCCATTTGCTTGAGGTAAGTCCCACGATTGTTTGAAGACTGACTGTAGCCTCAAGGGGTATTAATAAGAGCAAGAAGGGTCTTGTTCTAGAAGAAACAAACAGCTACCACACATGCACACACAGACATGCTATAGGCAACGATATAGTTGCCCAGACAGAAGAAATGAGGCAGGAGCCAGTACTGGAAGACAATCCGCGCAGGTAGGGTGAGGTGACTTTCCCGATAGATAGACTAAAACTTCTTTCTTTTTAAAAAATATTTTTAATTGATTTTAGAGAGGAAGGGAGAGGGAGAGAGAGAGAGAGAGAAAAAAAAAAAACTTTAATGATGAGAGAGAATCATTGATCAGCTGCCTCCTGCATACCCCACACTAGGGATCAAGCCAGGCATGTGCCCCAATCAGGAATCAAAATGTAACCTCCTGGTTCATAGGTCAACACTCAACCACTGAGACACACTAGCTGGCAGACGAAAGCTTCTGAAATCCAGTCCTGGTACAATCGGCATTCTAAACTAGGCAAGTAAGTAACAGGCCAAAGCAAATGACTGTCTCTGGAAGTCTGGAAGTCTGAGGAAAAGCACATCAAAAGCACACTGATGGTGAGAAAGGAAAGGTTTTCCTCAGCTGCCTTGTGTCCAGTTGGTATCTTTCATTGGATTCCCTCAGAGACCATATAAGTCTCACTTCAGAGGAAGTATTAATGCCAGACAAGGCCTCCAACAAAGTTCCCTAAAACTTGTAAATAAAACCAAATTTTATTAGTCAGAAGGGATATTTAAGAGCAAAAGCAAATAAAAGGATCTCTGCCCCCCAGGAATTTTAAATCTAATGCCCATGAAGAAAGCAACATTAGAAGTTAATCTCATGTTAGATGTTGGAGCTTAAAATTTCTTACTGTACTAGAAATAAAAACTTTGGGGCCACAAGACCAGGAAGATAGTCCAGTCCATGGCTCTAAGAACCAACCCAATACCACAATACAACTGCTATACTTCAATAGGCTGATGCTTAGCAGTTGCTAAACTATTGTACAAACAAACAAACAAACAAATAAGAAGGAAAAGTAAAGGAAGCCAGAAGTGGGGAGGCAGAAAGACCGGACCCATCAGAAGCATGGGGAATTATTTTCTATACCTTCAGCAGAAGGTACCAGGTAGGATGGGGTAAGGTGACATCTGTGAGCTTCAGGATGACTGCCTCCACAGTAAATCCAAAATCCTAAGGAAAATATGTCTCCAAATTCCCACTCTTTATTCTCAAATTTGCCTTAGAGACAGTGTGCCTATTTCAGTATTTTAAGAAAGCAGTTATCCAGACCTATCATATTTGATGTTAAATATTTTCTCAAGTAATCCAGCTTTCTTTTTCTAAACTGAATGTATCACAGAAACCTATACATTGCAGTAATCTGAAACGGAGTTTTATAATTTTTTTGTACTGAGCTGTTACAAGGATTCAGCATTATATTCTTATCCAAGTCAAAAGAGATATAAAGTGACCCAAGAAGTTGGCATGTTTTTTTGTGGGTTTTTTTGTTTGTTTTGTTTTTTCCAGTTAAAATTGGAGGAGGAGCTCACAAAAAAACCTCTTATGGTTTCAGAAACAAGGCTTGCAAGGACTAATTTCTAAGTTTTAAACCATGATATAACGTACAAATAAAATACTGGGTATTAATTAGTTGGTAATATCTAGGAGTAATTACGGAGCAGCACAAATAAAGTAAAAAATGGTTTCTCTAACAGAGAAAATCAGTGATTGAATGAACATTTGAAGCCAGTCTTAAAAGCTCTTAATAATATAATACGATATATAAGAAAACAATGAATTGGTCACATAAAAGAAACCCATTCCTCAATCATATGATGGAGTTCCCACCATGCATTTAATACAGGGTTTTGTGGTCATGACGATTATGATTTTCCTTTTGGCATCTTCTAAGGGGTAGACGCTTCTGAAACTTAAAGAGTTACATCACGGTTAACACTCTAAAAGGTAGGGAAACCTGAATTCACTCTTACCTTTTCTACAGAAATCGTTAGTTCATTATGGTAAGATATACCAAGTTATGCACAGCCAAAGATTCTACAGTCCATCTGCATTGGTAGGCATGACCAGGAATTCTCATATACCATGTGCATCACTTAGTTACTTCACTGTGGTAAGTTGCACTCACAAACAGGAGCAATTTTCAGAAGGGAAACTTGTATATTATAACTATATGGTCTGTATTGGCAATAGAGAAATTGTAAAACAAAGTCAGATAGTCAAAATTTGGCACATAATGTGGCAAAAAACGTTCAGTTCCCAAAGAGAATATATATGTGGCACAGCTGTTAGTAAAACTATTGGTGATTTTTTTTTCAAACCTTTTGAAAACATTTAAGCACTGGTGCATATACTTCAGAAACAAAATTTTAAATTTGGGTATGTATATATTGATACATAAACTAAATGTTCATATGAATGTATTCAAAATCTGTGGACCCATTCGTTTTTAAAATTTAAACTTACCTAAATTAACAATTAAATTCACAGGTGTGTTGATTCATTACTATCTGGAAATATATTGTTAGTCTATGTGTTTTAAATTTTACCTGTTGTGCATAAAAACAAAGAAGCCTTCTCACTCATAAGGCATATATCCAAAGGGACTCTGACTATGGAGTGTAAGTTTTCAAGTCATGCTTCATGCAGAGCTGCGAAAGACAGAACTTATAAAGGAGAGACAGGCAGATATGTGAGATATAACTGCAGGCAGTGTGACTGATTCTTTTCCTTAATAAAATTGAACATTTACAAAATCAAATGCTTCAAAGTGGTCATCTTGCTAGGTATGAACTACTCATTCAGTGATGCTACCATTGCTCAACCCAATATTGGATATCCTCTTTTAATAATTGCCTTCAGATGCCACTGCCCGCTCTTGAACATTTTTGTGACGGGAAATCTTGTTCAATAAAGGAAGATTGACTTTGAGAAACATATGGAGTTAAGGGTGGCAAACATACCAGTAGATATCTCTGGCTTGGGTTTTAAAATAAAGAATGACTATAAAGTAAGAATATTTTTCTAAAAATTATGTCAATTTGAAGGCAACTCCAAAAGAAGAGTTTGATAAATGGTTTGAGCAATGGGGAGGAGGAAGGACACTGGCTGCAATGGGACCTGCGTACAGATTCTATTAGGAAGATCATCCAAATGTCTCGTAACTTCATTGTGGTCATTTTTGTAAGAAGAGACACAAAAAGAGTGTTGCTAACTATTCTATAAAATCCCCCAAGGGGACCTGGGACTTGAACATTTAGACTGGCAGTAAGGAGATTTGACTTTGTTTTTCAAATTTTTCCTCTAAGAAGGAGATTGGCTTCTCAGACTTGTCTAAATAGTAATGTTTTTAATTTCCCCATGCTGAATGAGAAATTAATGCATGTATTTTGTAAATATGTGCTGAGCATGAATTAGAAGGCCTGTTAGGTCCAAAGAATGTCTTTAACTTTTTTATACAATTATCTCTTGGATATTCTGATAAAATACTGATAGCTTATTTTCACCCCAATGAATCTTAAGGAACTATAGCTGAGTCTATCCAAATATCTTCACATGAAAGATCTAGGAATAAACTCAAGCCATCTTTTAATTTTAGTAAGTTCTTTGTGAAAAATCCTGTAAAATCTCCTTCTTAAGGGGAATTAAATTTTCTTAAATCTATCAAACATCAAATGTAGAGAAAATATAAGATTCTGAAAGAGAAGAATCCTCATGTGTAGAAAGCACTCTATTGGGTACTTACCAACTTCAGAAATAACGACTGAAACATGTTATCAAAGTTCATTCTACTGAACCTACCACAAATAAACATCAGATGTGTCTGGAAAGAGAGGGTTAAATTGTTACCAATTCAATCCGAAAAATTCAATATCTATTTCATTGAATTAACATTTCGCTTAAAAACAATATTGTTTCAACTTAAATAAAAATTAGCTCTGCCCTCTACCCTAATTAATAAAATGAGTATCACACCTATCACTAGAAAAAATAAAGCATATTTAACCTAACAAACTATTTTGTGAACTAGATGCTAATAGCATTTAGGTAATAGTATGGTTATTCAATTTGAAAAATTTATTCAATATTTGTTTTTATATCAGATACATAAG
Source organism: Myotis davidii (assembly GCF_000327345.1). Classification (NCBI taxonomy): domain Eukaryota; kingdom Metazoa; phylum Chordata; class Mammalia; order Chiroptera; family Vespertilionidae; genus Myotis; species Myotis davidii. The sequence goes on along the minus strand of NW_006299705.1, from coordinate 10,803,777 downwards.
ACTATTTGAGGTAATATTTTTTAAGGTAAAATGAAATACTGTTTTGTATATACATCAATATAATACTGCAGATTGCTTTTAGGAGGGTTTTTAGAAGATATATCAGAAAATCTATTTTTCTTTAACACTTTGATAAATCGCCATGTAAGAAACAGAAAAGTATATGAGATTATGCATAAACAGTTAAATTCTATAAAACAGGCTGCTTTTTGTTTTCTTATCAATTTGAAAATATTAGACAGAATATGTGCCTAATTTTTCTTTTTTACTATAGTTTCAATATAAATTGCTTAAAATCATTTTACAGTATTGTGACAATTGCTAAAAAACGAACAATGTGGACACAGTGTTTATGAAGATGTAAGCATTAGAAATTCTAGACAATGAACTTACTAAAAGATCGTATAAGTAATTTAACCACAAAAAAACACATAATTAAAAGATAAAGCAGAATTAATTTTTAATTTTAAGGAAATTGATAGAAATTGAAATCATTATGTTTTAGTATTGAAACCAAAATAATTTCTGACTTGTTTGCAATTTTTTAATGTGATTGAAGAGAAATAATTTAGGAAATACATAACAATTAGACTATTTGGCAAACCTGAAGTATTATTATTTATTCTCACATATGGGAATGTACTAAATAAAATTTTGATAATTTTTTACTACATTAATTTATTATTAAATATAATTGTTTCAATATAATTTTCCAGACAGCTTAAAGAATATTTAAAATAACAGCATTTTTAAAAAATGAAAAAGAAATTTTACTTTAAAAATTACTATTATTGAAACTTAGTTATTTTATGTTCTAGCTACTTCCCTAAAATAGAGGGCAATCTAAAATTGCCAATTGATGACTGCAGTAAAAATTTAATATATAGTAATACTCAAGTTTCTTTTAGAAAACACAAATCATCAAAGGACCAAACTAATCAGTATAAAATGAACAAGTAACATTCACTTGAAAAAAAATCAAATATAATAAAAATAAAATTAGCAACAGATTTTGTCATTTAGTTATCTATATTAGGTAGCATATGAAAATTTAAAGTTTTGAAACTGGCTTGCAGCATTTATAGGAATGTATGCACATCTTCATGCATTAAAAAAAGAATATCTCATACATAGCTTGGCAACTTTTTTATTTGTTAACTGTTATGTTCAAAATGTTCTAAACTAATACTTAGACATGTTCACTTTAAAGTGCCAGGCACTTAATACTTTAAATTTTTATTTAGAGGATAGCATCAAGGAGGTATGGGAATAAAATTAGAAAAATAAAACTTACAAATTATAATATTTGATGCCAAATGTTTAAAAATGTTAAAAGAATGTGATGCCTAATTTCAAAGTTTAAGCTAACAAATCCAGGAAACTCCAAAAATGGAAAATATTGATTAGCAGTAACATAAAGTGTTGAGTAAATTTTTTATCATACAATAATAAAATAAAATTTATAATTCAACTAAAATTTTAGGAAATTGTGTAAAAATGTTATACAATAAAATTTTGCCTAAAAACAAAAAAGCGATTTCACACTGTTCTCATTTTCTATGTTTACTTTATCTGACTTACAAAATTTATTTCCTGTGTATATTTTGGAGATTCATGATTCTGAGGTGTGTTTTAACAACAAAGTAATAACCACTGCATCTCATGCATTTATTTTTTTAAAGAAATATTATTAATGCTTTATTTTCAAGTGGTTACTGCTGTGTTTATCCATCAAGTAGAAAATAAGTTACCAAGATAAATTCAATATTTAAATTTTTGTTTCTATTTTTGTGCAAGCCTTGATTTCCATTATCTCTTTAAGACAATTTTAGTTGCTAGGGACTTTTAAAATTTTATTTTCATGGCATATAATGCTGCTTCTACAAATGATTATTTATTTTGAACTGGAACTTATCTTTGATATCAATCTAATAGTTGTGGTATCTGGCCCTTTTAACTACCATTGTTTTCAATAGCAACACTAATTGACGCTTTTTAAAAAAATTATGTAACTAAAAATTGCTTTACACTGTCATTATTTTAACTTCCTTCCTTCCTTCCTTCCTTCCTTCCTTCCTTCCTTCCTTCCTTCCTTTCTTCCTTTCCTCCTTCCTTCCTTCCTTCCTTCTTCCCTCCCTCATTCCTCCCTCCCTTTCTCCCTCTCTCCAATCTTTCCCCCCCTTTTTTTCCCTTTGCTTTTCCTTTTTTTCTTCTTGTTTTTGGTAGTTATTGAATCTAGGGGGAGGAGCAAATGTTATTACCTGTAGTCAACTGGCAAGAAAAATTAAAATCTTTCTCACATAAGAAGTATTGAAAGCAAACAGATTTACTCAGAGTAAGGCCCAAGAAGAAGCTGTTGTAGTCTAGCACATAAGCTTAATTCTTTAGGAATTTTTGGTGGACTATCTTTACTTTCTGAAATATACTCTGCTGATTAAAAAAAAAAGCTGACAGTTAATTAGCACAGAGTCTTATTATGGAAGACTCTTCTAAAGCAGACATCTTCAAGTTATCTGAGGTGATTGTCATAAAGGGGCTGTTGCAGGGACGCTCACAGATGGCAGAAAAGACAGCCCAGGAACTCACAGCCTGATGATCACGATAGCCTAAAACATGGGTGAGTGTTCCACTCTGATGCTGGCAGCAGCCTCTTTTCAAATATCTTGGGTTGTTATGTCCAAGTGGTTTACTTTAAAGCAGCCTTGTCATCAAAGGGGTCCCAGAGTCAAGAATAATTATGATAATTACCCAGAATTGTAACCCCCCCCAAATAATCATAATAATAATCTTGAATCTTAACCAAGTGTAATATTGTTTGTGTAATACACTGCTACATTCAAAAAGATGAAGTGCTAGGCAACTACCATCTATTCTTGACTGACAAAGCCCCTATAATTGTATGACTTTCTGAGATAATGGTTTAAACAAAAGTAAATAGTTTTTTTTAAAAAAAGCCCCCTTCACTCCCTCCTCCCCTCCCCCCCCCAAAAAGGATTGGAAAGCTTAGCTGTGTTTAGTGCCCATTGATGAAAGCAGTGTTCTCTGATCCATGCTGCTATTGTTGGTTTTAGTTTAGCTCTCTCTCAATCAATATCTAACAGGGCATGATTTAATAAGGTTTTATAATCTCCAAAAATGGGGGAAGGGAGGGCAGTTGTGGTATTGTCATTCATCAAAGGGGGCCTTTCAGGTTTCTTTGCTTTCACCTGCTGGGACCCATTTGGTCTCTTTCAAAGAGAATGAAATGACAAAATGAATGAGAAATGCTAGAATAAAAGTCTCTTATTCTACCCAATAGTATAATCACAGAGGTAGTTGTAAGACAATTAAATCTTGCTTCTCAGGCAAATGATTTTGGTAGTTAACCTGAAACAGCCAACAATATTGAAGAGAATGAATGCATTTGAAGCAATGATGTAATGGGATATGGCCTGGCCAGAAAAGCATGCATGTGTACTGATGTGTGTATGTTTATCTCAATACTCTAGGTCCAAGGTTTGCATGGCTCATGGTCCCTTAAAGAGTACATGGGTAAGTGGCAAAATTTTTCAACAATTCCACATTCTGTCTTTTAATTTTTTATTTTATACGGACATGAAAATATTCTCACTTTTTGCAGCATTATACACTCTAAACTGTAGTTTTATAAACAGAAAACATTTACATAGTTAACATAAGTTTGATATGACAACCAATTTAGCTTTAATTGCATTTGCATCAGCTAAATTTAATTTCTCTTTCCATACTTACTGAGTTACTTGGATGTCAGAAGAAAGCTTGTCGTCTTTGGAAGACACATATATTCTTTTCATTCTGCATTATTTTTCCACCTTCTGTTGTGTGGACTTCATATTCTATTTCAACTGTAGTCTATCAAGAAATATTATGGTTTACCCTTCTTAAGAAAGAAAAAAAATGTGGTCAGTGATAAAACTGTATAGCACAAACAAATTCTAAAAAATTGGTGAATAAAATATTATTGTCGTTAAGTCCTATGCCCATTGATAAATATTAAAAACCCTATGAAGGGAGCAAAGTGATTGCTAGCTCAGACACACAAAGTTGCATTTTAGTTCATAGGGATTTAAAAATAAAAGGTCCCTTTCTTTAACATAAGTATTCTCTTTTATTTTTCTTACATCTCATTTATGTTGAAAATGCCCATATCATTTTGCCAAAGTTCTCTGAGAAGCCTCAACTCTCAACTTTAATCTTTAGGCAAAAATCTTACTTTTAATAAATACACAAACATGTGATAAACACACTTTTAACTCTGGAAGTCATATGCATTTTTTCTCTTTCTAAGGAGTTTTTAATAAAGAGCTATTGATTTGGGAGATCTGTGCCCCCAAAATATATCGATCCAGACACACCAATATCCACAGATATGTGCTCTACACACAAGTGCATATTAATGTCATTAAGCCATGCAGACATGTAGCTACTTTATATAGAAATAAAATTATTCATTAATGGTTGTATACATAATTCTTTCAGTTATCTTTAAATATTGAACATCAACTCTCAGGGAACTTGAAATGTTGTCCTATATGACTTCCAAGGTGGAACTATTTGGTACCAGAATTCTACATACAGTATTCATAGATTATTTTTAAAACCCGTTAACTTGCTATGTTTAGATTATACAAGAATAAAGAAATCCACTAGAAAAAGAAAAATAAATGCATTCTCTATAATGCTGAGTTTAGCAAAGAGTGAGACACCTGACTCCTCCGGATACTTCCAGATGAGCCGAGCTAATTGGGGTAACCCAAGCCAATGGCCATTTGAAAGACTCAAGGTCAGGTGTTTTATTACTGGCATAGTATTCAAAAAAATGACTGTCAGGGGTGAACGAAGAATTATGTCAAGAGCATTCAGCATTACTGCCACTAAAGAGAGAGGAGGGGAAAACATTGTGAAGAAAAACATGTCATTTTCTAAATGAGCTAGGGGAGGAGGAGAGGGCAATAATACGGCCTTCAGCTGTTGGTTTATTAGGTTCCCATTGGCAGGATCCGCATCTGCAGTAGGCAGAAATAATCTTACTTTTAATACAGTTGCACTCTACTACTTTGCTCTCTTGCAGAGTAAAAAATAGCTGTGAAAAACATGCAGTGGAGGTTTGTTCTTTGTGGTTGTTTGTTTCTCCATCTCCGATGCTATTTTTCTGGTTCTATAGCCAATCTGAGTCTTGTTGTCTGATTTGCTATGGAACAGTGAACATTGCTTTTCCTAGCCAAATCATCCAGTGTTAAATGGTATGTGATACAGATCAATAGGGCATCTACAGTTGTACAAAAAGGGTAATGTTTCTACTAACAGTTTTGAAAAAGAGTGATGCCTAGTGGTTAAAGGATTAAAGTGGGTATTGAGGTTTTTAATGTCTTGAATTCTAATTCTACATAAGCCGTTGGATTCTTGATGAAGTTGTTTGCAAGTGTTTTCATGTCTTACTCTGTTTCTGAAAAATGGTAAAAGTGATCTGCAACAATATATTAATGGGTTCTATACTTGGTCTATCATGTGATCATTCAATAAACAATGAAAATCTGGAAGACTGATGAGGAAAATCGAAAAAAAATCTTGGTGGCTTCAAAATGTAATTACTTCAAATATTCTGTCAGATTAATTATCCTTATTCTATACTTTCTTTCTAGTGCTGGTTTCTATGCTTACAGACTATACTTCCATCTCATCTGGGCCCATTTAGCAGCAACTTCACATTCATATATTTGGTGTTTAGTCAAACTGGGACAAGGGCTTGTTTTGGTTCTGGTCACCTGCATTCTCCTTCAGGAACAAGATTCCTTTCTATTTCACATGCTCCTCTTGTCAGGGGCATTTCGGTCAGCTTTTTGTTGCCTTTGCCGATGCCAGGTGCAAATGGTTGTGCATAAGGATTAGCAACATATACCTCCCTTTATTTCAGTTTGGTGTAGAAGCCTGTGTAAGTGTGTGAGGGCACGTGTGTCCTTGTGTGTGAAGGAACGAGAGATAGAGGGAGAGAGAAGAGTTTTATAAAGTTGTATACTATTAACCCAAGCTAACCTTTGAAAGAATGATGGTCCCTTCTACTGTATTTCCTGCTCAGGTTCCTAGATTCCAATTCATCTGAACCCTTTTTTCTTTCCTTTCCTCCTCCGCCCTCCTCCTCTTTCTTTTCCTCCCCACCCCTTCCTTCTTACCAGTTCTCTTCAGAAGAATGTTACCTATTTTGTAAATAATTCACTCAGGCAGCAATCCAGAGGAGCAAATCAAATGATAATTTTATTCAAATGTGATTCTGTTTTATTTTACCTTTTTTGCTTTATTTCTTGGGTACAGTACTCAGCAGAGGTGGAAATGTAGTCCTTGGTAGTTGAAGATTGATGAACAACTGAAGGTTCTGAGGCTAAAGAGATTGCTGAGGAAGACTGAGATTTTGGCTCTCTTTGGGCGTGGTAGACCACTCAACCTTGGTCATGCATTAAATGCTTAGGGCAGTGCATTGTGGGAAGACAACTTTGTGAAAACACTTGGGAAATTAGAATTAATATATTGATAAAGTAGCTGCTTTGATTTTTAGGATAGCTGACTTAATCACTTAAGTTTCTGTGAAAAAAGTAAATGAAATAGTAAAAAATAATAGTATTCTTTTCCCAAATCAATAGTTAGTTTTTAATCATTTCATCTATATTTTGCATATTAAAGACATGATCTTTAGTCTTCTAAAGGTGTGCCAGTGTTTTCTATGGCCTTCTTTAAATTTTATTTTCATAATTTGTTTCAATTTCAGTTTTTTATTTAAAAATTATAATTCAAATTTATGGTACTACAAACCACAAAAGGGTAATTTTATGTTTTTCCCCCCCAAGAAGTATATCTTACTAACAGTTTCCAAATTATTAGTGGGTCTCTATTTAGTTTTTCTTAAAGATGTATAGTGATTGGGTAGAATCTTGACCATAAGCATGAAATACAAAATCACTAGGTAAGAGAAGCTTAGGAGCTTATTTCTATGTTATCATTACTCTGCTATTAATATGTGCTATTCATTGGCACAGAATAAATATGATATTACATTATTTTAATATTCAACTGTTAAATTTTTTGGTATTCAATTTATTGGTTGGCTTATTAAGAGAAAAAAAGCTCTCTAAAAAAATCCTCCCAAACAAACAAAAACCATCTTATTTTTTGTGAGATTCTGATCAATATATTTTCTTTTGTATTTTGCAGATAACAATATTACAGAACATCAATTGACACATGAGAATAGTATGCATTACTAATCATTTCAAATACGATTAAGTTTGCTTGGTATGATTCCAAATATAGTTTGATTGTACGCTTCCCTGCTTAATCTAGTGCAACTACAAAAGCATTTACAAAGTTATTTTTCTCCCAGGTTGTTTTTGCACAAAATTATATTGCAGGTTTTATCAAACTTTTTGAATATGTACATATAAAAAACAAACAAAACATTAGTCAGTTGCTTCCATCCCGCTACCATGAAAATTTGGCAGTGCCTTTGTCATATTTTATGAAAATAGTTTTGTAATTTATTCATATGGGAATCCAAATTTACAAAAAAAAATGTTTAAGGTTTTTATTGAAATAATTAACTGCAGTCATTAGTTTTCATCAAGTGATCAAACAGAACTGAGCAGGAAGTTTCTATAGCACAGATATATACTCCCAGGTAGATTTTCAAGCATAAACTGACTTTATGGGCACTGGTGTTAAATAGTTAGATTCCACAAACAATATTAGTGGCTATTCATAATCAGTTGAAATCATACTTCTAGAAATTATTTTAGATCTTTATATAAAATTACTCACTTTAAAAGTATTAAACTATTAGTTTGTATTATACCCCTTTGACCAATTGTGAATTACACAGAATGTCTAAAGAAAGCAAGTCAGTTTTACACACAAAATGTTCCTATTTCAAGATATATTTATTTATATCTATCTCTTCATCTATTTTATAGCTATTTTATGTTTTAATCGAATGTCCTTATAAAATCTGTTTTTCATACGTTCATTAAAGTTGGGGCTAAAAAGATACTTGAAAAATGATAATCTTTCTCTGAGGCACTATACAAAGGAAAAAAAACCTTTTCAAGGGTGGCTCAAAGGTGAAAAAAACAAAACAAAAAAACCCCCAATACAAACTTTTAGAACTCTTAGATTTTTGAACTGGTGTGATATAACAAAACTGTAAAACCCCATTATATGTATAAACATAGCCATATCAGTAACACATGAAATAAATTATGCCATTTAGTTTGCCAATGTGTAATGTAATTTTTGATCATATGCAAATTTGCTATAAGAGGCTTTAAAAGGAATCTTTTAAAGTATACCTCAAACTGCAACAGATTTGTCATTCATGCACTGCTGAGCACAGAGGCCTAATTTTACCTTTTTGCTATTATTTTAAATTAAGGCACTTAACCAAAAGATCAAAACAGCTTTTACAGTGGACATTTTGTGAAGTGAGATAGTGATAATGTCTGGAGGAATATGGTAATTGTTCTTGTTGTAGAGACACAGGGAGGTGTATGCCTTACTCATATACTGGGAAGTTGGAAATACACCCAATATAAACATATATGTCTTGAAAGGTAGATTAGAAGGTGCCTATGGATCAGGCAGAAACATTAAATGAAGCAAAAGCATTGCATTTGAAAAGCAAGTACAAAGGCATTTCCTTTTGCTTTGCTGGTAAATAATATTAGAAGAGGACAACCAACATTCTGACGGCAGTTTTAAAGTCAGCTTTTCTATGTCAGTTTTAAATTCGGTCCTTAATGAGGGCCCCCTCCGTATCAGATGAAGAAAGACAAAGAGAATTTTTGATGAAAAAAAAAATCAGGGAAAAGAGAGAGTCCCCCCCCCCCCCCCCCAGTTGTTTGAGCACAGGCTTCCTGCTGCAGGGACGTCTCCCCTCTAACTACCTATTAAGGAAGCTGCATAGCAAATAGCAGACTATCCCCTCCAGAGCCGAAAGGTAAAGTTCTCAGGAGGCCCCAGTAAATACTGCCATGATTTTTGCCCTTCCAAATGTAATTCGACATTTCCTGAATGTGTTTGTGGGGAGGGCGGAAAACTCCCTTCGTGTCCTGCAAAGTGTCATGCGACACAGAAAGATTTCTCTGCAAGAAAATGCATCTTACTTGACTAAACACTGAGCTCTCTCAGCTGGGAATCAACGCCTTGAGGACACTGCAAGCTGCAAGGGGGCCAAGCAGGCCCAGTGCAGTGCTTTCATGCCATCTAGTGGCTGTATGAGAAGCCTCCCAAACACCCTCTGATCTCAAAGAACCTTCCTGCTCCCATTTCGTGTCTGCAGGGCAAGAGGAATGGTCATATAATTATTCAGAGAATTCAGGCAACAGGAGTTATTTTCCTGGGGAAAAAATGTAAAATTTTTAGGTTAAGATATCCCAGAAGTTTAAATAAACTGGCTTTAAAATTTTGGTGCCATTTTGGTTTGGGTGGATATAGTCCAAAATTAGGGTCCTTTTCCGTTTCCCTCTTCTTTTTCCCTTCTCTTCCCTTCCCTTCCCTTCCGTTTCCCGTCCTTTCCTTTCCAATCCATTGTTTCTCCCCTACTTCTCTTTAAAATTCCTGTTTTGACTTTCAGTTACGCACGGACTTGAAGCTGTGTTTGCTTGTATCTGCCTGGTTTTCTTTTCCAATAAAATGCCGCCTTCAGCACTCTAATGTTGAAAGATTGGGAGGTGATAAAGCCAAAGAACCATTTCCCTGGAAACACCTGAAATACTTACGTTCTCTAACACTCTTCCATCACCACCCCTCGGGCATGCTACCCTGCAAGCAGCATTTGAATCACCGAATTGCAAACTTGTATGGTTTACAAGTTGAGCTATTTTTGTCACTCTCAGAAATACAGCTTTCCATTGTTATTTTTTGTAAAATGCCATTAAAATGGCCTTATTCACACTACCTAGATGTATACAAGGTGTGTGTGCTTGAACCTGTTTTGAACAAGTCAATCTTCAACTGCTATCAATGCACTTAACCAAAATCACACTTTTTTTTTATCTTTCCTCTTTGAGATTTATTTCATAGGCATGGAAATTCTCCCTTTTGATACCATTGATTCACACATGTTAATATTTTATTTATTATACCCACAGACATAAACCATTCTACTCTGGAAATACAGACTTGCCCCCTTAGATAATATGAAAAGATTAGATTTACAATGTTTTCAGTGATGAGGTATAGATGTCTCTTGATGATGCAAAAAGGCAGATTTCTAACTTCGTATAACAACCAACTGCTTAATTTTTGTCCTGGGTCAAAAATTAAAATTTTTAAATCACCAAAAAGGGGGTCTATTGGTAAAAAACAAAAAACAAAACTGTAGTATTATATATGTAGAAAGTACGGAGACCTCACGGCATAAGAAATCATACATTTTTATTATGGCTGGAGATTAATAAGAACTATAAGTTTTAACTTTATAGACATGGTGGTCAATGGCTGATAAATATTTTTCATAAACTATATCTACTTATAGGATTTAGTAAATAAATTTAAAAGTTAATGAAGAGGTGTGAAAACTTTTCATACATTTTAAGTAATCTTGCAGTGGGAAAATAATTTTATTGGTTATTTCCCTTCTTTGGGGTATATATATTAAAAATTCACTTTCACAGATTAAATAATGAACAAACAGAAATTCATAAAATATGAATTTAACATTAGTCTGATTGATATGATGTATTTGCCTTGTATTCTCTTTGAATATTTGTGTTCACCATTTAGTTAGACAATGACAGCTATCTTAAAGTGAGGACGCTCTTTTTAAATGCTGAACCAAACAGAATGTTCTTTAATTTCCCTACTTAGTATACTTTTTAAGCAAAAAGTATAAATTTTCAGTATAAATTTGCTTAATATAAGTTCCTCTCTGAGTTTTCACCTTCCTCCTCAATTATAGAATTTCAACAACAATAGGGAAAAATTCATGTCACACAAAATACTGATATTTCCCCCCATTTTTTCTTAAATTGCACTAGTAGATTCTAAATAAGAAATATTTACATATAAGTATATATATGATATATATTTTTTTATTGTGAAACTGCTTAGTTTTTTTAAAGATATTTTCTTATATAATTCTTTACCTGAACTGGTAATTTAAAATTTTTATGCAGTTTTTACATTTTCTAGTAATTATTACATATGCACTTCAATTTTATTTCCATATGTAAAAAGTAGTGACTTACAAAAGCTGAGAAATATTGGTTCAATTTTTAACATAATACCTGTTCTAACGTAATGTATAAATATTACAAACTCAGCAGCTTTGTTATACTTTTCAATGTCAAGAATGTTGGGAACTGTAGAGAGTCGTGTCTCTTAAAGCGGCATTCAAAAAAAGAAAGAAACTTTGGAAAGCTAGGAACTTTTCTGTTGGGTAGCATAATAGTGCTTTTCTACATTTCTTCTAAGTAGAATCACATAAAGAGATAAAATAGACTTCCTTTTTTGATAAAGATAAATTCAGTACAGCTATATATATTCAGTGTTTCTTAGAAGTGGAAAAAGTCTCAGGGAGGTTTATTTCCGAGAGGAAGGCATATGGGCATCACACACGTTGCTTTCTGAGGACAGTCCTGAATTTTGATGAGAACAAGGATCTATAATTGGAGTGATAATTTTCTACAATGTGTTTAATTGTAATCAGTGCAGATGTTTGTAGCTTTATAATAGGAAAAATGGTGCTTTAAAATATGTATAGTTGATCACTTTTTAGTCCATAGGCTGCTCAAGGTGGCTTATCTTAAAAGATAATTTGATATTCAACATTACTGAAAAACAAGAAATCCACAAATATTTTAAAAACAAATAAAAATTAACTATATACAATGAATTAAAATGTATATGTTTTAATCTTACATAGGTAATTTTCTTTTTCTTTTTTGTATTTTTTTTTGGATGATGTGAAATAAATAAAGAAGCTCCATCTAACATACTAGAGAAAAGTAGAATTTAAATTATGTTTAAAAATATTTTCCACAAATATTAAGATCTTCATAATTTAATCCTGATCTCTCCAAGGATAAAATATTTGGCTCATTCTTTAAGTTTTAAGATTGAATTTCAAAGAAAACAATTCTATGCAAGCATCACATTTTGCATCTTTTTCTCTTTGCCTATTTTTATCTTAGTATGAATTTACCTGATATGTATGTTTCCAGGTAAATTCAGATTTAGGTTGATACAGATGTCTGAATTTTTCACTTTTTTTTCAGATTCTTTTAATGGAATTAATAAAATTAATTTACTTTGGCATTTATATTATATACCTGAGAGTCTATATTTTCTGGAATAATGATTTGCAATCTCATAAACACAAATCAAGGGGGTCCTGTCTCCCTTTCATGTGTAGGACTATATTTGCTGTATAGAAGTTTCCTAATGAATGTCCTTGCTCAGGTGTTCTCCATCTACTGCTGCACTTAGAGACAGACATTCTGGATAGTGGAGCCTTCTTTCACTTTGTTCTGGGCTGTTATTACTCTTTTGGGCTTCACAGCTACCCTGCAGCACAACCCCATCCTATCTGCCTCCTAAGTGAAGCAGAGGGTGGAAAACCAGGCCCCACACAGAAGCATCTGCTGTATTTAAAACAATGCATGTATGTGTTCAAGACTCAACAAGGCATTCTAAATCACAGTGAGGTTTAGAAATTAGCAGATTAATTTTCCACAAGAATCCTAGGGGAAATTGCCTTTTTTTTTTTGTATCAAAAGCACAGTAATTTCAGCTGTCAAAAATACCTGATTATATTTTGTAGCTAAGATTCTGAACTGGTTAACATTTAAATTAAGAACTAAAGGTAAGAAATTAAAATAGTATATTTCTGCTTACAAATTTAGGGCCTAAATTCCTAACAAGAAAGATGTCCTCCTTTTATTATAATAGCAATTTAGAAATTGATTCATTTAGGGAATCTTATAAAATTCTGCTGTCATTTATCTCATTTGCCTAGAAATTCCTCCACTTGATCATTCATTTGTCTTACCACTTTAAACATACACACAGTAGACCTAGACTGGCTTGTTAATCTCTGCCTTGCCCAGCTTTCCACTTTCTTCAAAGTTCAATAATGACACTTACCTCCAGGGAGTTTGTGGTGGTTGATCACACTTGATTGGATTCCTTTCTGTCTTGGCACTGCTCAGCATTAATTTCTACCATACCAGTTTGTATAATAACCTTGTTATTCCATTTCATATATGTACTTGATATCTTAAATCACATTTGAAGCCTTTAAAGTGGAAGCAATTTTCAATTCACACATTTCTATGACATCTATCCAATGTACTCAGTGGAATACTCCAGAGAAGAGGTACCATGTTCGAGAGTTAAAACTGAGCCAGGCAGAAAGAAAAAAAAATTAAGAAAAACAAAAAATTGAACCAGATGAATGGCAGATCATCAAGTCAATTTCCTAGTCAGAATAAAAGAATAACACTCAATTCTGTCATGTATAGTAGGAAGATATCTATGTATATAAAGAGGAAATATGCAAATTAGGCCGGGATGCCATAACAGGTCACGACGGAATAGGAGGAGGTTGTGTGCACAGGTGAGGCCCAGAGCGGAGACACAGAGACTGGGGGGCTGGTGAGCCACTGCGCCCTGGCTGGGGCTGGCTCCCTAGAGCCGGAGGAGACATGGACAGGGACAGGGGGGCTGGCCTGCAGCCTCTGCAGCCAAGCGCAGGCCCGGAGAGGAGACGGTGGGCCTGCCTCCCGCAGAAGCAGTGCAGCTTCCTCCCACCTCCCACGGAATCAGCACGAGTCTCTCCCAGCTCCCGGGGAAGCCACACG
>NW_006299705.1:10789286-10789818 GCF_000327345.1 Myotis davidii | reverse complement strand
CAGCAGCTCCGGTGGGAGCAGCGTGGCTCCCGGTGGCACACTGCAGTTCCCGCCAGCTCCTGTGGCAGCAGCGTGGCTCCCGGTGGCACACTGCAGTTCCCGCCAGCTCCTGTGGCAGCAGCGGGCAGCGTACTGCACGCGATATTGCATGATGGGCTACTAGTTGTTAAATAAGATGAGGCCAAGACTAATCCTTATAGAATATTATTTGTTAAACATTTTCTAGGATAGTAAGAATTGAGTAACTTTTCTTTTGGGTACAGTTTTATATCCACCTAGAAATTTTTACATAATTGTAGCTATAGTTTATGGAGCACATTAGGAAGACCAGTATAAAAAGTTTTGTTAAAATTATAATACATTATAACTAATACTATTCCTCCATCTGCCAAACATTTTTCATAAAGTATCTAAGAAGAGTTGTTTTTCATTCAGCCACACTGATTATAACTGAATATCTCTAATTTTGAAGGGCTTTTGAAACAGTGTATGTTAAATATCTGCACATATATCTATACATTGCATGGGTTAA
>NW_006299705.1:10783238-10789263 GCF_000327345.1 Myotis davidii | reverse complement strand
AGGAATGGATCATTCAATACATGGCAACAAATTGATCACTTCTGGGCCAGATCTCCTCTATATATGCTTTGCTTAGCCTGCTCAATTTTTGGAAAAAAATTTTTTTTTCTTAAATTAAAAAACCAGGGCATTTCACATATTTTAAAAACTTTGCTTCTCATGAATATCGGGGAGGTTTTGTAACATGGGGTCCTCTTTCTTGCAGGAAAAATTCCCTTGGGACTGAACATTAGCTGTTCTCTTTAGACAGGGCACACGTTCTCCAACTTGCCCGGGTCCTCAGTACTTCTTAGAGAGGTTTCCACCACGCCTGCTTCTGTCAGCCATTATCTGCTTTCCATCTGTAAGCATTTAAATGATTTTTTATTTAGTCTGAGCTCTGGTTTTAAACCACTAAAAGGCAAGCGGACTCATTTATAGTGATGCATCTAAAACCTGGGTCCTATCCACTGATTGATTATAAGTTTTTTGGAGTGAGTTACTTTCCGAAATCTCAGGGTTTTTTTAAGTAGTAAAGGCATTCTATTATAAATTCACACATAGGTATGTGCCTAATATAATTACTCAGATTGGCTGTAACATGATTTGTTATACAAAATGTCTTCCATATCACACTTTTCTGAAGGTTGAACAATACAATGGGTAATACGTGTTTTCATGAGATCTGAGTGTTCTGTGTCTATAAGAGGAAAAAAACATAAAGGGTTTTAACATAGATAGTTCTGCCTGGATGAGAGAACTGATTCCGCAAACATATGGTCATGCTCTCTTTTCCCTGTTGTCTTTCTGTCAGTTGTGCTGGAGTGTCTGCTGGGGAGGAAGGGCCCAGCCTGAGAGTCGCTGATGGGCAAGCTGACTTTGGCCCAAGTACTCGAGATTTGTACTGCTCTGTGTATCCCCAAGGATTAAAGGAACTGAAGGATCTCACTGTTCCCAAGAACTGCCTAGTAATATGAATCCTTGGATTTTCTTGACCTCCTTGAGCAGAAATCCTGACTCTGGATCTTTAGATTCCTCTCTAAATAGAACCTTTTCTTGAGAGCTAGCTAACCCAGTAATACTGCACTCATTTTTTTTTAAATGGTAATATAAGTTTTACCATTCATAACAAAAAATTTCTTAAGTGAAAATGAATACTTTTAAAAACACACAGGGACACTTACCTAGGGTAGTTTCTTTCTATTGCCTATCAGATCTATCCCAGGCAAACCGAGAAAACATAGAAAGACAGTATCAGCATGGTAGTAATAGCTGATAGGCCACCTGACACCATATACAGGAGCTTTGATCATGACATAATAGAATGTTAGCGTATTAATTAATAATATAACTTTTCAAACATGACACTCTTTAGGAGTTCAGGTTAATTTACCCCTTCAATGGGTATTTTTAAAATGCAAACTTGATGAAAGGCATGGCTGGTGTGCTGAAGAAGCTCAAACAAAATGTAAGATCAAAGCCCTACCCACCAGTGGCTTACTGTCCAATTGGAGAAAGGCCATAATGCAAAACAGTGTAGGACCAACACAAAGAAAGTGGGCAATGAATGTCATCTAAGGCAAGAAGAACTTAGTAAGTGTATTATAGGATAGAAGAGACTTGAGCTTAACCTTGGAGAATGGGGAAGATAGAATATGAAAAAGGCCTGAAGTTAGAAATGTGCTCTGTTGGGTTGACAGTAAGGATCCCCAGCTGTCTAGACGGGAAGGTTCACAATGGCAAGTAGTAAATTAGGTAGGTAGGTGGGAAGTTGTGGCTAAAGACTTGTGCAGGGCTAAGCTGCCTATATTTGAATTCTGGATCTCACTTACTAACTGTGAAAACTTGGATTGATGACTTCACCTCTTAAGCCTCAATAAAGCACCTGCAAGGTTATGATTAGAACAGGAACAGTGTTATAGAGCCACCTGAAAGATTATATGAGTCCATTTATGCAAAGCACTTAGCACAGTTCCTGGCACGTTTGTGCTACTCCATAAATGTCAGCTTCTCAGTAGAGGCAGCAGAGAACCCAGTATTAGATAGATTTGAATGCCCAAATGAGAAGTCTAAACTCACTCTATAAGTGAAGTGAAAGCCATTAGTGGTTTTTTAAAATAATTGATTTGAGACATGATACAGATGATGCTTTGATAAGATCTATTTGGTGGTATTTGCTATAGAGGATGCGTTAGAGGAAGAAGATAGGTGGGAGAGAAGGCAATAGGTATAGTGAGGATATGAAGCACTGAAGATCTGATGGAGAAATTTTAAAGATAAAAATATCATTGGGAAGTTGTTATTAATTAGCTATAGGATGCTGACTCTAAGTCATTTGGGGACATGGGCTTTTTACGGTATCTGGCAAAATGTATAGATCATCCTTTCACAAGTATACAAATGCACTTACATAAAAAACTTGCATGCAGTTTCATGGGATTATGGGTACTTAAAAACGCCCTCTTGGATTACAGATATAGTGGGTGAAAGAAAAGGAAGAGGATGAAGGCACTACCATGAAGAAATGCAATAATAAACAGCATAATGATAAAGTGAATATAATAGGTCCTATTGCATATTTTATATTGCTACTTTTCACTTATTAGTTTGTAAACTGTTTTGCAATTTTAGTTTGCCCAAGAGAGTATTGACATATTTTTGCATCTTGATTGATAATAATTGTATTCCTTATTATTCTTTTTTTTCCTCCTAAAATATCTTACTTCATTTAACTGATCTGTCAAATGCTACTTTCATGCTCAAATAGTAAGCATGGGATATCATAATGTACCCCACACTGCCAGATGATGCTTTTCCCTCCTGTTTTGAAAATTCATGACATGTCTTTTCCATTTAAATTTCAAAATCAGGTCATAAAACTTGCTCAAAATTATTTTTTTAGTTTGAAAATTAAAAAGAAATCTATATTATAATCTCACTCCTCCATTTCTAAAACCAATTAAGACTGAAGACTGGGAAGAAGGCTATATGAGGAGTCTATTTTATCAGTCTTACCTTCTCTTACCACTAATTACCCTTCTTCCCACTGACTCCTATGTTCCATATCATAATTAAACTGGCTAAATGATAGTTAATGTACCTTTAATTTTATTTTCCCACATTCTTTTCAGTAAAGGAGAAAAGGAAATCCAAGCAGTGGATATGCATTTTCTTTGGGTCAGCTCTCTAATTCCCAGTAGTCATTCCTAATGCTTCTCTTTCGATCTCTTATTATTTCTTTACTAGAGGCTCGGTGCACGAAATTTGTAAATGGGTAGGGTCCCTAGGCCTGGCCAGCAATCAGGGCTGATCTGAGAGGCAACCAGTGGGGCAATCAGGGGTCCCTGCTGGCACCCGTCTTGGCTGGCCTGGGGCCTGCAGCCTGGCAGCAGCTCCTGCATTGAGCGATTGCCCCCTGGTGGTCTGTGTGCATCATAGAGACTGGTGGTTCCACCAGTCATTCCGCCATTTGGTTGATTTGCATTTTAGGCTTTTATTATATAGGATGTCCAGAGCAAGCTCATCTATCCTTAATTTTGTGGCATCTATCCTTAAATTTGTGTCTTAATTAAAAGTATTCATAATCACACAGAAAATGTGAACATGTTTTTTTTTTAAAATAATGTATCCATTTTATTTGTCAGATTGATCCTTTGGGAAATCTCAAATAATATTTCATGAATATTTACAAAGCTGTCATCATCAATCCTGAGTATCAATAATCTAATACTGCAATTTTGGCTACATCGAACACAAGGCTGGATCTGCCATTGAACCAAATAGAGTAAGAAATAGAGTAGATAATACATTAAATGACCAATTAACTCAGGTCAAAATTTTTATATTATCATGAATGTTAATCACATAATATACCTTTAAAGGTGTGTCAATTATTAATACAAATGTCATTCTGCCCCCAAATACATAGACATTGGCTTTAGAAAAGGAAGTGCAGTGCCTGAGATCTTCAGTAGATCCTACTCTAATCAGCAGAAAAATATGGATGTGCCATGACTTAAGGGTATTGATTTTATATGATATTAAATACATTATAATAAAATTAATATATAATTTTACAATAATATTTTATATGTTCATAGGTCTAAATATAAAAACAAACTAAAAGCAATTTAGTTTCATATTTGAGATAACAATCAAATTTAAGTTAAACTAAAACTAATTAAAACAAGCAAACAAAAACACTTTTCCAGTCTAAGAGAGACAAAACCTTTAAGCGTAGTCAGCTTGCCATAATGGAAATCTCACTGAAGTTTGAGAGGTATGTTCTCTGTCAAAGCATCTCTGAGGCCATTTTCTATTCTGTAAAATGGGAATTAAAATACCTCCTATCATTGTTGTTTTTCTCAAGGTAATTGTAAGGATCAGATGAAATAAAGGATAAAAACACTTGAATAATAAAGTATTAATCTTAGGTGACACAAAGTTATTTAAAGAGTGGGTTATGCTATTCCAAATATTGACTTGTTTTCCTACAATGCTCATCTTTCCCTTTGATTTTTATCAATGATCTCTGCCCTTTCTTTGGCTATGGATAAAATCTTGGAACTATTTCTTGTAGTTGAATAAAATTAGTAAGGATCCTATATCGAGTAGAAAGATGCCCTAACCATTATACATGTAAAATTTCAAAGAACCATGTAGGCTTGCAGGTCCCATTCAGGGATTTCTACTTTATAAGCGATATTGGTGTGAAAGTCTGTGTGTCGAATTCAATATACTACACTTAACATTTATCCTTAACTAAACAGATATGTCCGTGTGAAAGGAAGCCCGAATGTCTAGTCTCCCTTCCAGTACTCATGAAAACAAAGAGAGCTGTGTCTGTCCATTTCAATATTTAAAGGAGGAAGCTCTTTTTCCTAAGTGACCTCTAACTGGCAGCATCCTGCATTACACTAAAATCTTAATGACATTGCTACAGCAGGCACAGGTGAGCCCTGCTCATCCTTTACATCAGACCTGGGCAGAAGACTTAGCTTGCGCCACCAGAAGGTGGGGAGCTACAGAGCTGGGAGGGGGGTGTGACTCCAGGCTCCTCCCAGCATTAGAAATAAAAAGGGGGAACACACCACTTTGCATTCTATCTAAGTTATTCTTGAGTTACTCTGATTTTGGTTTAGTCATCACATGAGTTCATTACAATGCTAATTAACTCAGTTTACGGGGACTATGTGCATTTGTTCACTAGGGTTCTTCGTTTGATCTGCTACATCATAAGCTTAGTCATCTGCTTACTAGGGTGGAGGGATTGCCTGTATAACTGGACATAGACGGACTCACCTTCATCTGTATTAACGAAAAAACCCCAATAGATTAATTAAGGGTAGTGATGAACAATTTCGATAAGCAATTATTTTTTAACTAGAGGCCTGATGCACAAAATTTGTGCAAAGGGTCCAGCCCTGGCAGCCTCACCTTCATCAGGAAGGTCGTCCAGACAGTCGTCTGGAAGGCCGCCTAGACAGTTGTTCTGCTGTTCGTCCTAATTAGCATATTAGCTCTTTATTATCGAGGATATTAAAGTTTGCTGCTGGAAAGAGTAGGGGGGTAGGAGGAAACTCACCTTTCAGCTTTCCTCCCAGAGACGTAAAGAGAGAGACCCTGCTTCACTTCCCTTTCTTTCCTACAAACTGTTTGAACATATAGTTGAATCGGTGCCTTTATTTCAAAAGAAAAAAAGAAATAATTATAGAGCTTGTTGGATCATTTTCTGAAGAGAGGATAGTATGCCTGAATGAATTCCACTGGTGGTCTGGGGAGAAGCAGGCGGCTGGGACCATTACCCATCACTGCTGAGCGGCAGAGTAATGAATTGGGCAAATACGTCGAGATCTGGCAAATTCACATGCACAATAACTGGGCAGCAGCAACATACATACTTTTTAAAATGTGAATAGAGTAGTAATAGTTTTATGTGCCTGTGTGCAATATCAAATATTTTTTTTCTCTTGGCTTTACCCGTTCCATATATTTTGTCTATTTTTATGTACTTGCTTTAAAAGCGTTTTTTTTTTTATTACCAATG
>NW_006299705.1:10772829-10783041 GCF_000327345.1 Myotis davidii | reverse complement strand
AGAATGACTGGTCACTATGTAGAGTAGTAATAGTTTTATGTGCCTGTGTGCAATATCAAATATTTTTTTTCTCTTGGCTTTACCCGTTCCATGTATTTTGTCTATTTTTATGTACTTGCTTTAAAAGCGTTTTTTTTTATTACCAATGAAAAAAGATATGCAGATGAGCAATTTTGATTTGCATGTGTCTGTTTATTTTTAAAGGAATGAATTTGGTTCACAATTCTTCCACTAACTAATTCTAAAAATAATTTGATATTTGCACTAAATTGGGTTAAGTCAGCATGTGGAAAGAATCTTTTCATGTTCCAAAGGTCTTCTCAACCACCAAGGCCTTCTAATTGCTATACAATATTAATGCAAAAGTTTCATTTTTCATTTAAAAGTTACCTGCAAAGGTAGAAAATAAGGACCCACCTTTGCCTTGGATAAGGTGATACTGTTTGATCACCACCTTTTAAAAATAGTTCTCTATGAAAGTATAGACAAAAAGATCTAACACTTCATTTGAAGATTAAAAAAACTGACAAGGATTTAGAGAACTTTTTATTATTGTTATTGTATTTAATGTAAATCATCTCTGATGGTTAAATCTAAATAGAACAAGAACGCTTTGGTCTTGATTTAAAAGGAACTCTGTTCCCCAGCACCCCCACCTCTCAAGAGGTTAAATGATTTTTTTTTGTCCGATCACATTTTAATCCAGATAGCAGGGGACTTGCACTTCTAATTCAGACTTTCTGGTAGGGCTCAGCTTGTCACAATGTATAGCTTTCTTTCCTTTGATAAGGTCAGTTTGCCAAAAAGAACGCAGTACATATGAGTAATACATTACTCAACCACTTGTATACATACAGCTATTTTTCTTACCAGGTCTCACTATTCAGAAAGGTACAGACATGGCACCATGATAAAAAGGGTCATTTAAAAGACTTCGCAGAGGCTCTGTACTGTGAAGGATTGAATTTTCACTTGAATGCCTACATTTTCACATCTTTTTCTTTGCAGAAATATTCCTTTTGAATGGCAGACTGCAATTGGGTAGTGTTTTTTTTTTTAAGTCACTGACCAGGAATATATAAAATATTAGGAGGCATTTGTCCCAGTGGAAGAACACAGTTCACTGAAAAGCACTAGGTAGTTATTAAGAAGGTTATACAACGGTGCCTCTTCAGATTGGAAGGCTCCCTTTGACAAGAGCCTCAAGTTCAGTCAAGGTGGAACCTCAAAGGATGCCACTTCTAAATGATAGACCATTTAAATAACTTGGGAACTCATTAGCCCCCAAAGCCATCTACCTGGTAATTTTTTATACTCACGCCCACTGGATAGTTTGAGGACCACATAACGCTGATTCCAGTTTATCTCATCTTTCTGTCTACTTCAACATTTGACCAGAATATTATGATAAGTATTCTGCTCATGATTAATTTTTAAAACCTCTAATTTTCCCCAGTGGTTTTAAATATCCCATGTTCACTAAAAGTAGGGACAGAAACCCTTTTAATAAATACACTAAAACACTTAATCTTGTATTCTCTGTGGAGTGTGTTAATTCAGTTCAGCTGAATGCAATAAATATTATTTGATCTCCTACAAGTAAGGTGTTGTGCAAGGATCCTGGGAAGATATAAAAATGAATAAGGCATCTTCTCTACCCTTAAGAATTCTACAGTCTAATTAAAAAGGTAAAGTGAACAACCATAATAAATGGTAGACTATGGTGAATAAGAACAGAAAGTCATAAAATTCCATCAGAACAAATCAAAGTGATTTCTTCTGGCTGAATTAAGGAAGAATTCCCAAAGGAGAAGCCATTTAAACACAGCCTTGAAAGATGGATTCAATTGGGGTAGCAATTGAAGAGAGGCAGAAATGGTCCAATAGCACTGACACATCCCAGATAGAAAGGTGGCGAGAGAAAAAGCATTAGGGTGGACAAAGGCAGGGCATTTTTAGTGTGACACAGAGCACCTGGAGTGAGGATAACATGAACTTCTTGAGGGGGAATGATGGGAGTCAAGAGTGAACAACGCTGTTTACACTGATGTCTTTGCTAAGGAGTTTGCTTGTGATGCAATAGGAAGTTTTGAGCAAGAGTGTTTATCAGAACTGTGATTGGTAGAGCTCATAAAATATTGTTTCTTCTCATGTATAATTTATCTGTTTTTACCTATACTTCTGAAGGCTTTTCTTGAACTTAATTCTCTTCCTCCCCTTTTTCTTTTAGAACTAAATCAGAGAAATGTAGAAGTCACAGGCAATCTATGTCACATACAAGTATTCATGTACATTTGGAACCAAACTAAATTGTTAAGAAACTCCATAGTAACAATAATGATTTTGTGACTCTCACTCTAGTGGAAATTGCATATTGTTATTTTATAAAAATACTCAGAATTACTTCTGAGTTACATGGACTCAGAAACAATTTTAAATTCCTTTGAAAGCAGAACAAGAACATCTTGTGCACATTCTATAACAAAAATAAATGAAAAATAAATTTTTAAGTTTTAAGACATAAACTTGTAAGCCTACCTTAAATACAGACACTTTCTCTCTAAATATTGACCTTTGGAAAGCATTAAGGAGTAAAATACATTGATTTGTCTATACATAATGTCATCATATTATTCAAATGAAATGCTCAGTAAACTCCACCCACTGTCATCCAATTCTCTCCCTAACACTTTTACAGCTAACTGAAAAGGTACCTACATTTTACAAATTCAAACTCTTATTAGCAAAGACAAATAAATGATCTCTTTCTAAATTTTATAGTACTCTCAGTTATGGAAAAAATAAAATAAATACTATTTTAAAAAAGATGAGGCCATTGAAATGGGAGAGAAAAAATAGCAGCAATGGAGAATTTCAGCTCAATATGGTTTTTAGGCAAAACAGGTTATTGTATATGAGATTAATAGGATTGGAAAGTGGGTTAGAGCTATTCTGATGGCCTAACAGATCAATTGTTTGCAGTGTACATGGGTGAATGACAGATCAGACACATTCTACTCATTTGGGTGTCATGTGGGTGTTTTTATCCAAGAAATTGCTAAATATTTAGCCCTTATGACAGCTAAAACAAACAAAAAATTGACACTAAAATAATTGAATTATGGCTCCACATTCATACTTCCTACTTGGAGAGAGCAGAGACAATGGGAAAGTTTGTGTTTCATAAGACAATTGGATGAAAGGAAATGCTGTTCTTTCATTTATACATAGGAATAATAACATTTTTATATATAAGCTTGAAAACATTGCATTAGTCTTTTTCAATTTCAAAACGAAGAAAACATTTAAACACACACACACACACACACACTCACACACACACACACACTCACACACACACACACACTCACACACACACACACACTCACACACACACACACACTCACACACACACACACACTCACACACACACACACACTCACACACACACACACACTCACACACACACACACACTCACACACACACACACACTCACACACACACACACACTCACACACACACACACACTCACACACACACACACACTCACACACACACACACACACACACACACCTGACAATAATGGCATTAGTTTAGGTTATTGTCATGATTGAAATATTGACCTCACTATACAAAATGATATTTCTCCTTATATTGCAAATTGCTATAACTAGAAATTATCATCTAGCAAGAGAAAATAATTGCAATCCTGTAAAGGTAATATATTGACTGATAGTGCAACCAGCAAAAAGACTGGATGACTCATATTTTCTAGTTTCATAATGTGTATTATACTTGCCTCAATGTAACAGTCTTCAATTTAGACATCTATGTTCAATTCTAAACTTATTTTGTCTTTGAAGAAATATAGGTCAACTAGGAATTTCTCCCCGTACTTAAATCTCCAGATAAACATCTGATGAAGGTGGCAATCCCTAGTCCAGAATGCCAAGTTTTTTCTTTCCTTTGGTACCTCAAAGCCCCTGGAATTTCTCACTCTCTTATCCCAGAAGAACTATTTCTCTCGGTAGATATATTCTCTTGGTAGATGTATTATCAACACATCTTATGCCTGCCATGAACAATCTTTTGAGGAATGGTAGATGTCTTGCTCCAAATTATTTTTGTAAGATTCCCACTTCCCACCCCTCCTTGGTTTATAGTATATTTCTTCTTCAAAAAAAATCACAGCTTACTGATTGTGGGCTACTTGCATAGCCTCCTGATCTCTGAAAATACTGAATTATGTATAGGTTTCCCTGATAAGAGTTTCCATGTCACCTCCAAGAATAAGAAAATACCTCCCTGTCCTTCCAGAACATGTGGTCTGGCCTATGCAAATGTGATAAAGTTAGTAATTATTGGATAGCTATTATGAACAGCTATTAAGATGGGGTTACATCCTGATAAACCTATCATTAAGTTGGAAATATTGTAAGTAAAAAATGCATTTAATGCACCTAACCTGTAGAATATCATAGCTTAACCTACCCTACCCTACACATGCTCAGGACACTTACATTACCCTATAGTTGGCCAGAATCATCTTGCCAGCACTGCCCAGCATCATGAGAGATTATCCTACTACACATTGCTAACCCAGGAAAAGACAAAAATTTAAATTCTAAGTTTGGTTCCTACTGAATGCAAATCACTTTCACACCATCATAAAGTTGAAAAATCATAAGTCGAGGACCATCTGTACTGTGTTTGACAATGTGTGAAACACAAATCGGGATTTTACAGGTGTATAGGGACAAGAGGGGAAGGATTTGTAAACAGATGACCTGAGCTTGAGATCCAGCTGACACTTAGAAGCTCCAACATGGGGTAAAACACTTAACTTCTCTAAACTCCACTTCCCTCTTTTATAAAATAAAGACAATACTCTCTGTAATGCATGATTCTTGAGAGAGTTAAAGATGATAATGTATGCAAAAGTCCTTTATAAATAATAAACTATTCAACAAACATGATCCTCTGGGGAAAAGGTCTGAATTTAGGGATGAGTTGGGTGGAGACAAGGATTTGCCTTGGGGAAGCCCCAGTCTCTAAATAATAAGGGAGACAAGAAAAATACCAGTTCCCTTTAGAGGTAGAAGCAACTTTCCAAGGCTTTCTGGTTTAATTACAAGGAATAAGAAGCTTGAGAAAGATGTCAGCTCCTAGTGAAAGGAGAAGTTTCACGTCCAAGGCTTGGGAACTGGCAAAGGCAGCCTCTCTCCACTCTCGATACTGGTATTAAAAATCAGAAGTAGCAGTACCATTTGTCCAGCTTCATTGCAATAGCTTCGCTGTATAGCCCCACGGAAAGATAAGACGGGAGGGCATACCTCTGTGCCTGGAACTTGAAATCCTGAGCTGACTAAAGAAACAAAAGCAGCACTAAAGAGAAGTAACCGAAAGTAGAACCTGTGAGAGAAGGAACTTAGGGAAGAGTTCCTGCAGTTATTCCAATGAGGCCGCAGTATCATCGATCTGTTGTATTATTGGTGACTCTTATTCCTTGAATTGACTCCCTGGCTGGCAAAGCCTGGAAAGCACCTGATACTTAAACATACAAGAACTCTTGAGGTTGAGCGTTTTCTTTACGAATGTTTAACATGATTAGGATGAAAGAGCAGCCTAGTGTATTATCTCCACTTTCCAGAATCTGGATTGTACTAAATTTTGACAAGATAATGAATAAAATAATTTGTGTGCTGTGCCTATTGCTAGACATATTTTCTCTTCACATACCTTAGGAAAATCATAAGTCCCTGTCTTTCTATGACTCAGTAGTGGTTAAATTTCCAGGAATTCACAGGCAATCCCTGTCCTGTACTTTGGTTTGGAAGAGCCCAGCCTCTTATACATGATAGACTGTACTTTCCAATGGGGAGAAGACCTTCATGGATTAGGAGAGTCCAAAGTGAGCCAATTGAAAAAGTGAGAGGGGTTAGGGGAGTTTTTTTTGGGGGGGTCCTGTTGGTTTTGCAGGTGACAGAAACAGAGCTTTGGTTCCTTGCAGCATCACAAAAGATATCTAAACCTCAGATGGGAGCAGTTATGGTAGTACCTGAAGAGAGTGGATACTATGTTCTGAGTCTCCAATTTGGAGAAATGGAGCTACCTGTCCTTAAGGAAACTTGCTGTGTCAGGCAATGAGCCTATGAAGGGGCCAGAGTGGACTGAAGAACAGAGGGTGCTTCGGGGAAAAGTCTGCAGTGGACAAGACCCTGAATTTTTATGTGACCTAAGGAGTAGGAGCATCCCAAATTATCACTGATATCGACTTTCCCTTCATCCTATTAGGAAGATGGGCTTAAAGCAGTTTTATCTGCTTTAGAAAAAGTAAAATTAAAAAGCTGACAATTTTACTTTTGCATCTCTCAGATGATTAGTGACTTTGAGCATTTTCTCATATTTATCTTGGTTATCTGTATGTCCTCTGTGGAGAAGTGTCTATCTAGGTCCTTTGCCCATTTTTCAACTGAAATTTTTGTCTTCTTTTTGTTTAGTTGTATGAGTTCCTTCTATATTTTGGACATTAACCTTTTATCAGATGTATCATTGCCAAATATGTTCTCCCATACAGTGGGCTCTCTCTTAGTTTTGTTGATGGTTTCTTTTGCTGTGCAGAAGCAAAAAGCTGACAATTCTTAAACTCCATGAGTTATAGAAGAGAATTCATGCCTACTATGTCATAAGGGGTTTCAGTATTTTAAGTACCTACATATTCATAGTGACTGTGTAGTAGATACTGATTTATATTTTTAAGTGTCTTAATAAGAAAGGTATTGCCATAACAATGTTACAAGTGAGGAGAATAAAACTCAGAGATATAATTTATCTTGTTTCAGGTTTCATAAATCATAAAATCATGACTTAAGCTTATATCTCAAGCTGCAAAGTCAAGTTCCTGCCACTAACTATACTGCTTCCCTAAAGTGTAGGTTTCAAAGAATGATATGGCTGGTGTTATGAATATGTCAAAGGGGAAGCCATTCATCCATCCATCCATCCATCCATCCATCCATCCATCCATCGAACTAACACTTATTGAGGCCTCCTGTGGGCCAGGAACTGTTCTGGGGGGCTGAGGAAACAGTAGCAACAAAACTGGCCCTTGTGGATCTCACATTTCAGTGGTGGGAAGTTTGGGAGGAGACATTTAAAAAAGACAAATATATAATGTGTCAGATGGTGATATGTGATCAGAAAAATCAAGGAGTGGAAGGGGGACAGAGGATGATAGGACGCTATTTTACAAATGATGATTGGGAAAGACATCTTTGATGAAATGACATCTAAGTAAATTGAGAAGTCATTGATGGAGTGAACCATGAAGATGCAGGGAGAAGCTTTCTGGGCAGAAGAAAGAGCATGTACAGAGGCCCTGACAGCAGAGGGTGCTTGATGTGTTGAGAAACAGGGAAGATCCAAGATGATTGCAGGAGGGAGATGATAAGGTGAGTGAGATGGAAGGCAGGTTAGATAGGGCCTCACAGGCCGTACAGAATCTCAGATAAACTCAGAATCCATCTCCTCTGACTTGACTGGAAGGCAAATGCTCTCAACCAATCTGGGGCTCTAATGAACTTGTGCAATTTTGATGAATTTTTTTAAATGATTAAGATGGTAAATTTTATGTTTGTGCATTTTACCACATTTTAAAATATGTTTTTATTGATTTCAGAAAGAGGAAGTAAGAGGGGGAGAGAGATAGAAACAGCAATGATGAAACAGAATCATTGATTGGCTGCCTCCTGCATGTCCCCTACTGGGGATTGAGTCAATAGGTCAATGCTCAACCACTGACCCACACCGGCTGGTCTTGATGCATTTTTATACTTACTTTATAGGCATCATCTATTAAAGAGTCAAGTAGAATTTCTTACAATGATTACTTTGGTTGCTTTATGAGATAAAATTAATGATCCCTCCAATCCAGTGTTTGCTCTCTGAGGGAGCATATCTTGCAGAATAATTTTCATTTATGGTAACAAAACACAAATAATCAGGAACAAATATCAGACAGTGAAATATGACTTTAAATTAAATAAAGCCAGCAATACATCCTGGCTTTTGCATCTGGAAGTTGGAAATCTTGTGATTTCCAAAAATGAATCTTATTTTGTTACTTATTTTGTGCCAAGTGTTTATTCTTAAGTTCATCTCTGCCACAATCAACTGTGCTTTATGAGGGCAGAGTAAATTTTCCAATGGGATAAAAAAGATTTAAATAATATTCCATCCTGGTAGTTTGGTCACATAATGTTAATTAGGAAGATGACAAGTAGAAAAGTTAATTTCAGGTTTACATGACCCTCTGTGTGTGTCAACCTCCAGTTCATTCAAGTCGTGTCCTTTACTTCTCCCACAGATCCGGTACTCCATGTGGGGATGCCATCTTAATAAAAATTAAATGATCTATTCTCTCACCAGTACCTAAGGAATTTCAGGGGTAGCTTTCATTAACCTGATGGTCTTACATATAAAAAGCTCTTGGATGTCCATGGGAGACCAGACTCCAAAGAGCTGCTTCTATTTTCTTTAAAATTGCTCATTTAATCAAAGAATGACAATAAAGCATTTATCATTAGAGATTTATACAGAAGTATTTTAAAACTTTGAATGGGACCAACAAATTACTCACTAAAATGTGTCAAAGATGATTACAACAGACACTTTCAAAAATATTTATTGATAAGAAACCAAACAAACCAAAACACAACACAGTAACTGCTTCTCCCATTTCTTCTTCCAGTTCACAAGTATTAGGGTAATTCCTTTAGAGAAATACATCGTCTGTGCCAACATGTGTCACATGCCTCTGATCTGGGTAGCCCTAAAGCTTAATTTTCCAGCCCATCATCACTGTGTCTGAGAGTTACCATGGTGCACTATATTTGCATCATTATTGAGTTCCCCTTGCATGGGAAGTGTTGCAGTGGGCCTCTTAGTTTCAAAACTATGCCCATTTCAATATCAATAAGGTAAATATTAAATACATTCAGAGAAAGGACAGTGCCTTTTGCTCTCCCACTATGTCACCCCTCACTCACTTACTCATCAAGCACAAGAACTCATTGACCCTATTGATAGGAAAGGCCACAGAGGATTGCAGAATTTTGCAAATTAGTTTCTGTCCCCTGTGAGCTGTATAGTAATTTATACTTAATGGGAATTATAAAGAGGTCTTCTACCAAAATGTGTCAGAGAGGCAATGGGTTAATAAGAAATGTGAACTTACATTCCATGGAGAGGAGGCTGAAAGCCCCACTCCAAAAGGAATGGATGCATGAGGGAATGCAGGAAATGTGGTGAGAGGGTTCTGGGAAGGAGTGAGCAAAAAAGGGAGAAGCCATTGAATTGGTCAAAGGAAGCCTTAAGCCATTGCCAAAGCAGGTGACTTTACTAGAAAGCAAGTAATTTGATTTTCAGTCAGTTTAATTGCTCATGGGTCTGGCCTCTCTGGTGGCAGAGAAAATAATGAGACAAATTGTTGGATATCAGAGTAGACAAAAATGTTCCGTTAACTGCAGTTCTTCATTTTCTGACCGACTGTTGTGGTTTATAAATGCAGCATCAATATGTGATAGTGTGTGGCCGTGTGTGTACCCTTGTGTGAGTGAGGTGGGAGAGGTACCAGTCCAAGTTCTGATATCTTGGCATTCATCCACTCCTTTCCTATCTACATCAACCCAAGGCCATGAGATGTAAAAAGGGTGCTTTCCCCAACCCAGAAGAGAACAGCTTCTCTTTTGTTCTTATAAATAATTCTTCAGTTAACACTAAAATTGCAATTTCAGAAGATCTGTGTAGACAGACTTTATATGAGCTCAATGGAAAAATTGCCAAATTTACGTATCCTCTGGTATTAAATATGTCCCATATATGTCTGCCCTGTCTCCACAAGGAATCAAGCAGTTTTCTATTTCATTACAATTAAGCAACAAATGTGGAGCACAAGATATATTTTGGTTTTTCATAAAAAAATAACCATCTTCCTCTGAAAGTTTTTTGCCATGGAATTAACTGTACTTTCCCTTACTTCCGACAGTAGGGAAGGATAGGGAGCATGATGACCTCTTTTCCACATAAAATCCAAGTTCGATTGGATTTTCAGTCTGTTTAAATTCAATATGGTAAAATCAGCCTGTAATTTCTTGTTATGAATAAGAGTAAATCTAAGATGTAAATTATTTAATACCTCACATCAAATATG
>NW_006299705.1:10757490-10772723 GCF_000327345.1 Myotis davidii | reverse complement strand
AGAGGGAAAAATGGATCCATGGAAACATCAACACATTTGTACTAATTGCCAAAAAATATACTCATGAAAAACAAGTCATAGAATATTATAACTATTTTTTTCATACTTCAAGGAACTACAGTATGAATACTGCCCCAAATATTTAATCATTTTAAAGAGAAAATTTTAAAATTATGTTTGAATTTTTGAGAGAAGAAAGCTCATAAAACAGAAGTATTTTCCTAGAAATCTCCACTAAGAGAATTGTGTATTTATAGAGATAATTTTTTTACTTAAGTTTTAAATTTTAATATTTCAGAACGTCTATTTATTAAAAGTGAATTTTTTTATTTCTTTAATGAAAGCATTAAATTATCTGACTCATTGACTACTGAGGATGTAGTGTAAATCCTGGGGGGAAATCAAGAAGCAACAACATAGAATACTTACCATGTGGCTTGCTTTCTCAGCTTCTCGGAGCAGCAGTGGTCAGGGGCACCTGCTCTTTGCTAAAGAAAAGGCAGCAATCTTACCCCTGAGCAGGATCAAAGAATGCTTGCTTGTGTCTTGCAGTGCATAAGAAGGGAGGTTTTTGGTATTTTAAAAGCGTGTCTCTACCATCTATTGAGTCATTTCTGTGTGCCAGGATGCTGCCAAATGTTTGATACATGTTGTCTCATTGAATCCTTACAATTACTATTCCCATTTTACAAAAGAAGAAATGGAACCTCTGTGCAGTTAAATAATTTGCTCAAGGTCACAAGTGGTAGGACTGCCATAGAAACCAGGTCTGCATAACTCCAAGACGTCTGAACCATTAAACAGCTTCTCTTCAACACAGATCATCTAAAGGGCACACATTTATCAAAAGGCGAGAGTATCAAACTGAACCTTCAAATTCCACATCTCTCCTACATGCCAAAACTAAACATTTTATTGATATAGATTAAAAATGATTAAAACATGAAAACTGCACGGTGCTTTTGATAACACTCATGATTTCTGGGCTATAAAAGACAATAAATGATAATAATAATAATACCTTTACCACCACCACCTCCAAGAATAATTTCTACTGCCATTTACTAGGCTTTTACTTCAAGTACTTTGCTACACCCTTTACATATGTTATTTCATTAAAAAAGAGCTAGCCACAGATCTCACCATCTAAATCTCAAACTAAGTTGAAACATGCATATGTATTTTTCCAGAAGTGGGAAATATGGGCATTTCCCTGAATCTACTCTCACTTCAAGCGGACAGATTCTCTATTGTCTTAAGTCTGGTTCACACAGGTCTGAAAGATTAAATCCAGACGTTGGTCCCAAAGAACATGCACAAGGTACTGAAGTCAGCTAGCAAGGGCTTAGCAAAATAAGACTTAGACCAAGACCCAACTTAGAACTAATTACAATAAATTCACTCTTCTTATTTTCTCACCTGCTCATATGAGGTGGCAGAAATTAGATACAGTATGATGTGCTTCTCTCAAAATGTGCCTAAGTTAGCAGACCAGCATACTGTCACCCTGGGCTAACAGGGAGAGTCACTCTGTCATCTCTACCGGTGCAACATTAAGGGAAATGAATCTCATTCTGTCTTTTTGGGGGAAAATAATTTATCAGATGATTTATTTATAGTGCAGTCTGCATGACAAGTAAACAAATATGCTATTTTTGCTCACTGTGGTTGGATTTTAAACATGAGAAAGAGACAGAGGAAGTGTCTCTCTAGGATATGTGAGTAGCTCTGACAACAGCTTTGAAAAATAAAGGAACTCCATTACGAGGCGTTTAGCAGGAACTGATTTACATACTAGAGTAGACCTCTCATGAATTCTGCCAACGTAGAGAGGAAAGGGGAGGGAAAAGAAAGGTTCCAATTGCACACCACCACTGTGCATGTTGATGAATCCCCTGGCACATGTTAATTAATGCCCTATTGTGTTTGGCAGACTACCAGGGACTGTGATTGTACACGAGCTGATCCTTTAAATGGAGAGTGGCTTACTCTATATTGAAAAGAAAAAAAGATTTGTATTTGTATAAGCCACAACTATTCCTTTGGAATAAGTGTTTTGCTTTTAGTGTAATTAAGAAAGAAGAACTGCCATCTATCACAATATTTTATCATTACATGTAAAATAAAATCCTCAACCCCAGTAAAGTCAGTAAAAAAAAAAATCACGGAAATGTCACTGTTTTTAAGGAAAAATAACATCGCTTCCCTGTGCTCTATCCAAATCAGTGTCCAAATTTCACTCGCAAATGATGATAATGAATACTGTTATCTACCATCTTGTGCTCTGGATAAATCGGACGATTGTATTCAAGCAATTAAAAGGAAATCCTCATAATAAGCACATGGCAATCTTGAAAAAAATTAAATAAATAATGCCATCCTGGCAACAGATGTGAATTAAACAGAGAAAAAGAACCAGAAGATGCAGATCCCTTAGGCTTAAAGCTTACAGAGAATTCTTCCCTGCTAGAATTTTATTTTTAATCATGGGAAAAATAAAGATTGACTAATGACCCAGCCCTTATTTTTTATTTGTTTTAATTTGCTTTTTACTATTTGCGCTGTAAAAAGCTGAAAAATATTGGCTGTCTTAAAGCATGAGTGGCCTAGAAAAATAAATTGCCTTATATTATTGTTCCTTATGAATAAAATTGACATATCTAAGAAGCTGCTGCCATAGAGTCCAAAAAGATATTGCAGCCAAATGGATTAATTAATTGTCTTTCCCCATTCCAAATAATAATAAAACTCAGCTGAGACATACGAAACAACCCACCATTTTCCTAATCTACATTGCTTTAGCTGAAATAGGCTGGTCTTTTTCATTTGTATTTTTTTCCTTAATTATTTCAGTCATTTGGGCTTTTTTTGTATGTGGAACTCCAAGATTTCCCCTGGTACATTTAAGCTTTATTTAAACCAGTGACCCTCAAAGTGGGGTGCAAGAGCCACCTAAACCAGAATCACATGGGGATGCTTGTTTAAAATATATGTTCTGTGAACCATGCCTCCAGACACTGATTCAGTAACCGAGGATAGAAGTCATAAATCTGCATTTTTAATGAGTACCCCAGCAGTTCTGATCATTTAAAATATCCTATATGCTCTTCTTTTAGAATTCAGTGGCTTTTATGTGGAAGAGGGGGAGGTAATTCACTAGCTCTTCATATTTGTTGCAATGTTTAATTTAATGGGACAGGTGTCCCTTAGAGAGTATGTCATGAACTTGGTTTCAGATGGCCAGGTCTGTTCTCCTCCTGGTCGAGGAGGTGGGGACCCAACATCACAATGACTTTTAACTTCAAGTGCCAGGGTTGTTGGCCTTCTTTGCCAGTGGAAAAGCACCACCTGGCTATGGGGACATGAAAGTTCAAGAATAGAACAGAAATCACCACAGTGTGAACACAGAGAGGTTTGATGGGGCCTCCAATCTTTGAGAAACCTCTTTCTGCATCACAGTTAGCCTTACTAATTCTTAACTCATGTTTTTAATGAACCTGGATTTGCAATAAATTAAAGGCATAAAACTAAAGCCTTATGAAGCAGATCTATCATTGATTCTTTTTTCCAATATAGGATTCTTAGAACAATTTGTTGAGCTAAGTGTTTTATATATGTTCCATCATCTATCTTTTTTGCAATAATCCTTTGAGACACTACAATCCCCCATTTTGTAGATGAGAAACTAAGGATTTGAGGGGATACCTGGCTTACCTGTGGTCCTTGGTGGCAGACTTGGAATTCTGTTCCACATTAGTCTGACTCCTGGGCCCGGGCTCTTAACTAAGAGGCACTCTGGCCTCTGATCTTAAATGGTTTTCTCTTTTCTTTCTAATCAGCTAGTCTTTGTGCCTCATGTCTTTGAAATAAAGTCTAGGTTATGTATGAGCATCTGCTTCCTTTGGGAGTGCTTCTAGCTACTATTACTATATTATAAGTTCTTTGAGATGAGAACAAACGAATTGAGCCCCACCTCTGGGTTTCCTTGCCAGCGCTGCCAGACCCACAGTACAATGGTGACGTGCTCGGGCTAAGTAAGTGAGATCCTGGGCTCTATTTTAGGACTCAGAGCTCTGCCAGAGAGCTTACTGTTACATTATCGCACAACATGATTACAATAGATGAAGTCACATTCAAGGGAAGCGGGAGCCTAAACCCTGCCAGGACTTTGTTTAATGAGCCCAAGACAAAAATAACAGCATCTAATAGGCAGGGACGCTGAGAGGATGGCACAAAATAGTCTTTACAGAGTGCAACTCCGAAATACAAAGTAAGGCAAAGGCAAGTTGCAAATTGATTTTTAAAATCTTGCTTTGCCCCAAATAATCATTGCTTTATATAGAGGATTTTCTTTCTTTGGAGTATCCCATAGTTCCACAAAGTAGAATGACCAATCTCCCACCAGGCTTCCCCACCTCTGCACTTTCACACCACTGTTCTCATTTGGATATCTTCCTTATACCGACTTCTCTTTGCCCAAACTCTACCTGGACAGTGGCATTCCTTTAAAGATGAGGGACAGTGTGGCTGTGAAGGTGTGTTCTTGTTCTTTTCAAAATAAATCTATGCAAAGAGATTTAGTGCTGGAAATAGACTCTGTCACCCGAGTCTTCTCTTTAAGTCCACAACCAATCTCAGTGCTTTATTTGGTTCTACACACTCTTGACCTGGCTTTGGTTGTAATTCTGATTCCATAATTAATTCTATTCAGTTCTTAAACTGCTTATCCTTGTAAGTGAGTACTGGATTCTGGTTCTGCCCCTGGAAACTACAGCTTTTTCCTGGACTGGCTTTGATGGCTGGCTGCTGTTAGTTACAGCGGTTCTCAACCTGTGGGTCACGACCATCGGAAAACACATATAGCATATCAGATATTTACATTATGATTCATAGCAGTAGCAAAATTACAGTTGTGAAGTAGCAATGAAAATAATTGTATGGTTGGGGGTCACCACAACATGAGGAACTATATTAAAGGGCCGCGGCATTAGGAAGGTTGAGAACCACTGGTTTAGTATCATCCCTCAAATCTCTAGACTCACTTTCATTTTCCCTCAACCTATGGCTAATGTTTGATTCAAGAATGATGAGCTAACAATCAATCTTAGCCAAAATCTTGCCTGGTTATTCAGGCAAGAATTGACTTATTCCTCCCCTGTACTTGATTTAGACCTTTTTTATGGCACTTATACTGCCTGCCATATAATGACTATTTGTATACATGAATGTGTCTAGTTTTCTCTGCTGAATTATCAGCTCCTTGGGGTTAGGGACCGAGTCTTATTCACTTTTATACTGCCCACAGGGTTTTGAATTAATAATAATAGTAATAATATTAGGTAGCATTTAGTGAATCTCTAATATGTTCCAGGTACTATACTATATGGTTTTCACTCGTTATTTCTTTTTATTCTTGCAGGAATACTGTGAAGTAGGCATTATTGTTATTAACATCTGATAAATAAAGACATTAAAGCTTAGAGAGTTTCAGAAATTTGCCCAAATTTACACAAGTGGGATATGTGAAGCCAGGATTCTAAATTGGGTCTGCCTAACATCAGAACAAAAACTCTTAACAATTGCACTGGAATTGTTAGTGAAGTGGTTGAATGAATAGACCCATTTAAAATATTAAATAGAGTAAACTATTAAAATATAAACTCTATTTAATGTTTCAAATAAATATAGGCCCGATGTTTTTAAATGTTAAAAGGGGTATTTTTTTCTCTGACTGTACAATATTTAAGGAATTTATATCATTTAGAATTGACATGTAAAAATAGTTTACATTAAAGATGTAAATAAAATTAGATTCAGTCAACCAAGTTGGACCGCTAATGGAAAGCATGATGAAAGGAATTTATGGTGCTTTATACATAGTAAACACCCATATTTGTTGAATGAAAAAAATTTGAATTAATAAACCATTCAATCAATAACCAAACATTGAAAATCAGCATGTAAACTAGCTACTTTAGAATAGTCAATGAAAATGTATAACAATGCCTATAAAATACTTTTAATTAGAAATACTATCAATAGTGTATATCATTGCAAGAATGAAAATATACATGAAGACGATGATCCCAACAAAATTTCCATTGTGGAATTATACCTGACATAAAATTTTAGAGTTAGCAGCTCCAGCATGTCATTAGTTTAAAACAGAGATGGCCAATTCTAATTAACCATAACATAGTAGATTAATAAAATATAGCCTTATGTATAGTAAACTTGGTACATAATAGGCACTCATGAATGTCAATTCTCTTCTCCGATTCAAAACCTTCCTATACTATTCATTTAGTGAAAAGACTTCAACTAATTTTACCTTTCTAAAACCACACTTCTTCTAGGCCTTCAGTAGCCATCATAATGGTGAAAATCAGACCTGGCTTTCCCAGAAGTCTTCAGTTACATCAACAAGAGACAAAGGAGAGTCAGAATATTTGTGTTAATTTCTCTCCTCTCTCAAGATGGGTAGAAGCCTCAAGCACGGGCAGTGCCTGTGGCTTCTCTAGGACTTCTAACTCTCAGTGGTAAAAAAAAAGAAAAAAAAAAGGCGGGGGTGTGGGGGGTGGATTGTGAGTTACAGTAAAGCCAAGCTTGCTCAGAAATCTGAACTGCATCCACAAGTGTCAAGTCTTTGGACTTTGAATGTCCACAGCTTCCCCAGACCTCATGCCCTCTGACAATAGAAGTCTATAGGGAAGCCTAGATACCCCAACATACTAATTAATCATAACATCACACTTAACGTCTTTGCTACCATGCTCTACTTGACTCTACCAGGACTAGTTACATGATCCCTGTCCGCACCAGTCATTAGAAGAAGTCCAAAATCCCAGTCACTCCTCAGATCTGTCCCTTAATTCTCATAGGACTCTACACGGCCTCTGACTTATTTCCCTCTTCTACCATTCCACAATTCATGAAAACCTTCTCCTGTGTCCTCTGGAATTCATGGTCTGTCAAAAAAAATCCCCTAAATCCTTAACTTCTCTGAACACTCCCTTTACCTTTTTACTTTAATGGAAACCTGGCCTTTCCCTGAGGAGGCTGCTTTCCTTACAATGTCTCTCAGCCGGGTTCTTGTTTTATTTGTTTTCTTCCTCAGTCCTCATGCATCTGGAACTGGAGGTTGTGGACATGTCCTTCAAACCATTCTTTTTTACTTACCAGTTGCAAGCATATTATATTGCTCAGTCCAAAGGTCAATTTTGTTCTTATCTTACTTGACAGAGTTGTCCCCCTTCCCCCCCACTTAAAACTTACCTTCATTTGGTTTCCAGTACACCACATTCTACTGATTTTTTTCCTATGTCACTAAGCTGTTTCTTCTGTCTTCTTTGCCAGTTCCTCCTCAAATCTCCAACAAAGTAAATATTGGAGTTTCCGTGGCTCAGTCCATTCCTCTATTTTATTTTCACATGGATTTAATTACCACATATCTGTTGATAGCTTCTAAATTTATCTCTGGACTTCTCTTCTGATTTCTAGATTCACATAGTTAACTGCCTACTCAACACTTCCAATTGGAGGTAGAGTAGAGCGCTGTACCCTTGGCCTCCCACAATCTATTTTTAATGTAGCAGGGGGAAAAAAAGAAGATTCTCCAAAATAACAGAGCACATAACTTTTCTGTTTAAACCCTGCAAAGACTTCCTTTTTCACTCAGACTTAAGCCAAACCCTTACAAAGGCTTACAGGGCCTTATAGAATCTGGACCATGTTCCCTCTCTAACTCCACCTATGACTATCTTTCTCACTTACTCTGCTCCACACACACAGTTTCTGTGCTCCTACCTTAGGGCTGTTTGTGTGACATGCAGATCTCTCCCACAGATAGTCAGAAAGCCTAACTCCCTCACCACCTTCCAGTTTTTGCTCGTGTTACCGTTGTGAAGAAACTAAACCTAACCCGACATCCCTAGTATATGTTGTAGCTCCCTCCCCAGCTCCATACTCCTAAATCCCTTTACCTGGCTCCATTATTTTCTTTTTGCTTTATACTTATCCCTTTAACATATGGTGACATTTACTTTTTAAAAAAAACCATCTAATGCTTGTTTTCTGTCTCCCCTGCTAGAACATGAGTTTCATAGATTTCATTCTTTTTTGTCGTTGTTCTCTGATTTGCCCCTGGCACATGGAAATATGCCTGCTACATAATATGTGCATAATACATATTTGTTAAATAAATGCTAGATTTGTAGAGTGTTTTACAGTATATGTCATGTGTTACAAAATCGTATCCTTAAAATTACCCTTTGTTGTTGGCCAAACAATTATCATTATTTCTGTTATTCAGATTGTCTCTGGCCTCAGATTAGCATGCTGAGGCCAGAGACAATTTTTTCTGACTCTTGAGTTCATTGTTTTTGATACTTCATCCTGGGCATCAGGGCATTGCTCTTTAAGACCTTGCTTAAATTATAACATAGAACAATGGCTTAAACCTTTATTGGGCACTGAATTCCATGGGCTGGCAATTATGCACAAACACAAACTATAGTCCAGGGTCTGGCACACAATGCTTTTGGGCAAGAAGGATATGTATGGGTCTTGACTCCTGAAAGGCAAAGTGCTTTTCCTTCACTAACAAAACTATACAAACACTCATATCAGTAGTTTTTCTTCAACCTGCAAGCCACCTGGCATCCTGCAATTGGCTCAACACGTTCAAACCCTAGTATATGTTGTAGCTCCCTTCCCAGCTCCATACTCCTAAGTCCCTTTACCTGGCTCCATTATTTTCTGTTTGCTTTATACTTATCCCTTTTAACATATGGTGACATTTACTTTTTAAAAAAACCATCTAATGCTTGTTTTCTGTCTCCCCTGCTAGAACATGAGTTTCATAGATTTCATTCTTTATTCTGAGATGACACCTTGGAAGGTGACTACTACAATTTTATTAAATTTAGATTTGGGTAATTTGCCAGCACTTATTCACTTGACTTGGGGAGCAAGGGTCCTTTGGTACTTCTGATCATAAAATGGAAATAATAAAGCTCTTGCTGATTGCTTTGGAATGCATTAAGCATATTTTAGGCATCGCTTTATGACTGGTAACCAGAAGCTATCTGTGGTTAGTTGGCAATCCCAGCTGAATATAAGTGTTTTCACTTGAAGTTACTTGCTTCTCTGAAACATGGTTAGAACTTTACATTTGGCTTCCATGTGGGAAGCATTACTGTTGTTGTTTTTTTTAAGGAGCTGTTGTACATACTACAGAGACACATAGGCCCTATGGTCTTCATGTCATTAAGAGCTGTTACCTTTGTTCCTGGCTGGCTAATACATTCTCGGATTCCACACAGGCATTGATTTACATTTTTATTGTGTTTATGACCAGAATGAGCAATTGAATTGATCCTAGTAACTAGTGAGGTTGCTTTGAAAGTCTTGAAGTTGATTTGCTATGATTATTGACTTTTATTGAGTTTGCAAAGGAACATGTTTATTGAGTGATCACTTCTTACATGTCACACCAGTTTTAGGTACTTCTTACACATTAGTTAGTACAGTTAGCCTTGCCATCACTCCGTGAGAAAACTATGCTCAAGGCCATTTTACAGATAAAGATATTGCGACTCAGCGAGGTTAGGTAACTTTCCTAAGGCTACACAGCTAGGAAAAGGCAGAGCCAGGATCTAAAACCAAATGTCTCAAAATGTGTTGACTAAAATTCTTTAGTATTGTACACATTTAAAATGTAGCCATACAAAACCCAAAGAAATATGGAAATAACAGATAAGACAACCTCGCATTTGAGAACCACTACTATAAAATACCAGTGGATAGAGCCCCTCAGCCAATCAGACCATCCCTATAGAAGTCAGGCTGAGAGGCCATGAAGACAACTCTTTTCAGTCATTTTATGAATAATTAATGATCAACCAGATGCATAGGAAAATAATTCAATTTGTTTGGAGTCAAAATAAAGTACTAAATCGGATGTGGCTATTCAGATTGGAGAAAATTTTGATCACATGCTTCGACTGTCTAAATACCTGGTAATATTTATTAGATAGCAGTTAGATATTTGATCTGATGTATTTGTCTCAGACAAACCTCATGAATTCATGTGCTAGAGAAAAAAATTCTGCTCTTCCTTCCGCTTCCTCCTCTCTCTTTCTGCCCTGCCTCTTCCATCTTCTTTTCTTTTCTTTTTTTTTTGTATTGAAGTCCCAACTACAGAGAAGTTGAAAGACTTTGAAATTGATAACCCTGTCCCAGAAGTGTCTGGGCTCTGTTCTTTGGATTACAAAAAAATGCTTTTTATGACTTCTAAATGCCTGAACTTAATTAATTTTCCACTTAATCCCAGTCCATTCTCAATTTCTCAATCTATTTTTTTTTTTCAGGAATGCAGTTCCAAGACTCTTATGTAAATAAGAGACTTCCTTATGAGTTTAGAAGAATCCCACCCCCAGATGTGTTTAATTTTGTTATCATGATGTTCACTTTGTTTTTAATGTAGTTTGAATGGTTTTAGATGAAGTATACACTGTCTTATAAATCGCAGCCCTAACACCTCTCAATTGTTTAGTTTGTGACTTCTTTCTACATTTATACTACTTGCTTAGGCCCTGAAGGCATTTTAGTTTCCAACCCTTATTTAAATGAAAATCAACAGTAATATGATTTAATGATGGTTCAAGATGTCTTCAAGAATATGTATATAGGTTCATCACACAATATATTTCATTTTATATTTTATATCTTTTTGATCAGGTGATGCACTAACAACATTCTTATCCATATCAATTTGAAAAATTCATTGACATTTAGCTGCATTTTTTTCCCCTCTAAAATGAATATAAATTTTACAAGGTCTTTTTTGGAAGAGAAATTTGTCTGAGCAAATACATTTGGACCTTTATCTGACATTGATAGTTTGATGGTTTCAAATACAAAATTAACTGTAACTTTCCAAAAATTTTTAAAGCCAAGATACCTATGTGCCTGAAGAATCCAGCTATAGCAGTATTGATATTTCTAAATGACTGCCAATATTTGGAGGATACGAACACAGTATAAGAGATAACTTGTTAAAGAGATGTGTTTTGTTCAAAGCACATCAATAGCTAATATGTAACAAGTTGTCAATCAGGAACTCATTTTATGGAAGCCATCCATCCACCAAATGAAGATCTGACCCCAAAGGCACTTACAAGTGTAAAATAGTTTGAACTTGAAAATATGTAATGCAGTTTGTTTGCATTTATAGGGAAAAAAGTGCCACTTACGGTTTACTATAGGCTCATCTTGAGTAGAAAAGGAACATATGTACTTACCAAACCAAGGAAAATGCTTATGTATTTAATAATTATTATTTTGTTGAGGTCCTTGTATATTCTTTCCTTTCTGTTTTTTATAAGTCAAATTACTAAAGGGATGGTTTGGGTATTAGAAAATAAAATACTTATATTTTCAATGTCTTTTGTTATAAAATTCAATGCCTACTTCTCAAATGTGGATCAATTTGTCCTTGAAATATTGACATTATTTTTAAGTACCACTAATGCAGACAGAGAACAAAAAAAGGTTGAATATTTATTAGCAAAGTCAGAGGTGAAGAAAAACTGTTATAAAAAACTATTTAAAATAATCGGGATTTCTTAAACCATTGTGAAAGGAATATCTATCTGTATTTTAAGTGACAAAAAGCCTCAATGCAGTTTTTTACACATATCAAAATAGTGAAAAATTAAGGCTAGAAGGAGAGCTAAGGGTCCTTTTGTTAAATACTTCATTTAATAAGTAACAAAAATTATGATTTGGTTAGTTGTGGGAGAACTGGAACTAGAATCCTCATTTCCTAATGCCTAAACTGCCTACAATTATACATAGTCAGAATAGCTGCAAATTTGGGGGCTGTTATGTGTCTGACATGAAAAATCTTACTTCATCCTCTTAAAAATCTTATATGATAGATTTTAATATTCCAATTTTACTGGAGTCAATTATAAATTTCTATTTTGAGATAAAGTAACTTGCCCAAAGTCACCTTACAGAGAACCAGCAATCTCATAAATGTCTGCCTGAGTTCAAAGTCTCTCCTTTTGCTGCAAAAGTATTTATTTATTTTTTAAATCACAAACAGGTGTATA
This sequence comes from Myotis davidii, assembly GCF_000327345.1. Classification (NCBI taxonomy): domain Eukaryota; kingdom Metazoa; phylum Chordata; class Mammalia; order Chiroptera; family Vespertilionidae; genus Myotis; species Myotis davidii. The sequence goes on along the minus strand of NW_006299705.1, from coordinate 10,760,604 downwards.
GAGTTGTATAGGAAATTGATAATAGACTTATTGGCTTTTCTCTTTTCAGCTTCCCCTACTAGGTAGATACGAGTAAAGTTAAATATTTATGTAAAATTTACAACCTGTACTCATCATAGGATGTTTGATCCAGAAGCAACCTGAGAATAGCTAATTCACCCCACTCATTTATAAATGAGCTAATTAAGACCAGGAAGGTGAAGCACTTTCTACCAGAGGGAGGGTTGTAAAACTAGACGAGAGCACGAGTTCCGGCTTGAATTTCACTGATTAGTCCACTGGTCCACAGTCACATTTCTGGGGGTGAAGTATGGGGAGAGAAGATGAAGAGGAGCGGCTGGGAAGACACACAAGTACTACCATGGAGCGAACAGAGTGCTGACAAGTCAATGGTCGCACATTTTTGGGAAACAGTAGTGTTTGAATGTGACTGACCTTCAAAGGGCCTGGTAACATTTTTAGCTTTTGTATGACACTTATGAGGGACAAATGAGCAGACTATGCACTCCATGTTTGGCTATAAAGGACCGGCAGTAATTTTCATATTTTATGTGCTGTCCAAGTAAAATGCAAATTTTATTATGTAAAAGTAATTGTTAGTTAAAACACTAGTCAGCAATTAATTTAAAAAAAATTGTGTCTTTTCATTGATTTATCTGAGGAGAAATTGTTTTAGTGAAAAGAAAAGCATCTATAGCACCTTTAGTAATATTTTCCCATATCTAGTTTAACTTACTTTCTTGAGGAAAGTGAGGTGGCTATAAATACCTTTACCACTTGATCTTGTAATCTTAAATGAGGGCAAAACTCCCCTTGGCACTAACAAGAATTTTGTCTACGAATAGTTACAGAATTGGGTCCATGACTATTATGAAGCAATTTCGTTCTTTCCCAGGAGATAAAAACTCCGGCACAATTTTCAGATGGAATACACATACTAACACCTTGTCCATATTCCTAATAATAACAAGAATGAAGGAGGGAAAAAGCCAGGAATTCTTGCAGGCTTTAGCCGACTTGCTTCAAAAGCCTGTCAGCTAAACAAATAAAGTGAAGTCGTGGGAGGGAAAGGCAGGAAATTAACTGCTGTGGGCTATAGTTAATGAGTAGTCCGACAAAAGGGAAGTTATGGCCATGGAAGTGTACACATAGAATGAAAAAAAATTAACACTACCAAAAAGAGTTAGCGTGCACAAATTAGATTTTTATTCCATCCTGAAGTTTATTGCTTTCTTGTGGAATCTGCTTCCAACCAGCTACAGAAGTTTTCCCCATCCCCTCGCCCCAAACAAGATGAGTGAGATCAATCAAAAGATTGAAACTTTGAAGCATGGTTAGGCTGCTGGGTAAAAGCATGCAAAATATGTCTGAGACTTCATTATAAAATGCCTACGCGACACCTTGGGTAAAATCCACAGCCGCTCAGCGTTGCCGCTTCATTAGAAGTAAAATGAAGTGGTCATTCCCTGAAGATTGCCAGGCTATATTCTGACCAATCCCAGGAGCGTCCTGTTCACACTCGATGACTTCAAGCCTAAATGGCCACAAACCTCTCTCAACCACATCTGTGCAAAGGCTGGCTGGCTTTCGGCAATACAACCGGTTAAGGGCAGTAAAGCTGTCCAGGCTTTTCAAAGAGAGGACTGATGGGAGATTTTCTACAAATAACTTCGTTTCAGAAATTTGGAAACAAGTGAATTGCCAACAACTTATTTAGAGAACTGCATTATCCATTAAAACAAACATTGCTCTGGACTAGACTTTTTAAAGAGAAGGGCAACACACAGAAAGACATTCCCAAAACAAATGCTCTGGTACCCTACATCCCTGTACCAGATGCCACAGGAAATTACAAACCAGTAAGCTCCCAGACAGAGGAGGAGCAAACCTTTCTCCTATGTATTCCCAACAATTGTGCTACTTAAAGAGCATTTCAGAGACCAGGCCTCACTTTGGATCTTATTAGAAACGCAGAATTGGGGAAGCTCCCAAACCTCTTGAATCAGAATAGGCATTTTAACAAGGTCATGCTTTTGCATATGAAACTTTGGGAAGCACTGTTCTGACTCAAGGGTTCACAATGGAGAATATTGTGGAATAGTAATGAAAACCCTTAGAAATGATATTCTACACGGACAACTGACTTTTGACCCTCCTTCTGTCAATGTGGTTCCAAGTACCTAATGACACAAAAGGCTTCAGAAGTGTGATGGTTACAGAGTGCCAGTACTGTGAGCAATTGGTTTGTTTGACATAAAGTGACGTGGGCCCATTATTTCAATTAAAATATTGATGGCAGCAACACTAAATTTTATGAAATATTTTGCACTGAAGGTGGGGAAAGTGTTATAAAGTCATGGTATTTGTGTTTGTTTTCTAGGAATAAACCTTTAAATAATAAAATTTATACTGAAAAGGTCATAGACGGGCCTAGACCAAAGCTGTCTGTTGGGTCAGTGCCTCAGTTTACACTAGTAATTTCCAATCAAGTCATCTTAAAATCAGAACTAAGCTGATATCATTAAGGACAAACCTGTCATCAGCTACACCTGTGTTAGCACATGCATAAATGAGTCCATGTGCTCCTGCAAATAAATCAATGGCTACATTTTTTATAATTTTTCTTGTATGTCTACCTTCACTGTGATTTTATAAAAAAATGCAACAAAAATATTAGATTGAATTCTTAAGGGCATGATAAATGCCATGAAGAGTCATGTTAGATGGATCATTTCTTAATTTCAGATACTAATACATTATAGTTCTGTGATTTATGGATTTAGCATTTTTTAAAAAATTTATTTTATTTTTTAATTATAGTTTATACTCAACATCAATTTGTATTACTCTCAGGTGTACAGCATAGTGGTTAGACAACCATATACTTTACAAAGTGATGTCCTGATATTTCAAGTACCCAACTGGCACCATACATAGTTATTACAATACTAGAGGCCCAGTGCATGAAAATTCATGCACTGGAGGGGGGGGTCCCTCAGCCTGGCCTGCCCCCTCTCACTGGCTGGGAGCCCTGAGGGGCGGGAGGTGATCCGGCGATCAGGGGAAGGCGACGCCCCATCATACCTCTGCTGCTGCCACTGCTGGCAGCACCAG
>NW_006299705.1:10743934-10755169 GCF_000327345.1 Myotis davidii | reverse complement strand
TGGGGTGGGAACCGGGTGGGGGGAGCTCTGGGGGAAAAAAAGGAACAACTGTAATATTCTGAACAATAAATATTTAAAATATAAAAAAATTAGCATTTTCTAAAATATGTTTGGAGGAATACATAAGGATCCAGTGGTTAATTAAAATTTTGGAAAATAGAGATTAAACAAAATTATGCAGGTTACTCTTCTGTATGACTTCCTAGAGCCTTCTGTATACTATGATACATTATCAACACTCAGTAGCAGGGATATAATACACAATGTTTTGACCTCAAAAGCAACATGCTAAAGAGAATTCTTTACAATCAAGTGTTTTGAGTTACATATTTTGGGACCCCTTAACCTACCATAATTTCCAATCTTGTCTGAATTTTTGTTCTTCTGAATACCTGACTATATTACATTAAAAAGAAAAGAAACTAGCACATTTGTAACTATTTGGGACATATGAATTATGTTTTATACATTCATATCTGCCACAGAATCTAGTTCTGTATTTGATATGTTGATGATTAAATACATAGTGATATACACTGACCTATGTTAAAATTACATTTTTCAAGTTTCCCTAGGTATTCAGTTGTTCTAATATTTCAATATATGATGAGATAATCTGTTACTTTAGGAAGAGCTTACTTATGATTTTATAAACTTTTATTCTACATCAAATAAGCCTTTGTCTTTCTGAGAAAATGAATATAAGTATTTTTTGCATATGATTATCAAAGTATTACCCAGATCTTTTTTCTATATTTAAATCTTTAACACATAATTCACCTGTGTTCTTTATGCTTTCAATTTCAGAAAGTAGACATGCCAGGAAAATTCTAGTGCAGATGCACCATTAATTTGAACCTGTTTTGTTATTTATTTGGTCACCGATGATTTCCTTAAAGAGCCCCCATAATAGTTTGGGTTTGACACTGGAGAATAATGTGAAAATCATAAGTCTAAAAAATACCCAAACCTTTATTCATGTGTAAGGGGGCCGAGGCCCCTTTATGAATGTTTTTAAAGTTGCCTGATTTGGTTTTGCTGGCACATTATTCTTTCAAGTATAGCTGCCATTATTTTTCTAAAAGAATAATAGTTACATACCATTGTTTTCTGTGAAGTTCATTTGTTGCTTTCCTCCATTTTTGCTCACATTGTTATCTCCTACTTGAATTTAGGCCTTTGCCATGGACATATCAAAATTAAGAAAGGAAAATTGCTTTATAAAGCTTGGAAATATCACTTAGGGCTCCATTCCTTGGGGTGGGAGGGGTGGGGGTGGGGTGAGTTGGGAAGGCAGAGAGACAAGATGTTTCTCTTCTCACCATTTCAGGCCACTGTAAAATTCCCCTGATAGTCAGTTCTTTTTTAGTCTTTGGCTGTACTTCCTCAAATATCCACACAATATTTTGGGGATGATATGGAGAGCTTACATTGAGTTTCATTAATTGATTAATAACAATCAGTCACAGACATACCTATTCAAAAGTATGAGGGTTTATAATAGACTATATTCGACTGGTGGAATTACCACCACCCAGTAATAGAATTTGAATTCCCACAGCAGACACACATTTGTGTAATATTTGAAACTGCCTTAGTTCCTTAAATTGGCATCTTGGTGAGAGAGGAAAGCAAATTGCCTTTTTTCCACATAGAAGATAAATGTCTTTGGGTTGTTTTAAATATTTGTCTTAGGTGGTTTGGCTAATCACCTACCTAAAGGCAGAAAATTGGAACCAATTATTTATCAGTAGCCTTTATCATATTAGTCTGTCTATCCTTCAACTGAGTATATATATTTTTTAAAATGTTGGCATTCCAAGGAGTAAAAACAGTCACCCTCCCCCAAAGGACTTGTGCCCATAGAGATAAATTTTATTCTTGAGCACACAGGTTAAAAAAAAAGTAAGAAAGTGGGATTTCAAAGTCAAGGAGATGCCTCAAAACACCCATCAACCTTCCATTCCCACCCTGTCCTGATCTGGACACCATTAGGAGAACCACTAAAATTGAATTCAACTGCAATGTATTATGCATGACTGTACTGTTTACTGTATTGTTTTATGCCACTCAGTTCACCTGAGATGAAATCAGGCAAAGAAGGTAAATTAAGTCTACCTTCAGAAGTCTAGACTGCTGACTCTTATAAAAATTGATTTACTAGTTTATCTAATGTTTTAAAAACTCATTTTATTAAGTTTTAAATCAAATTATTCAGTACTACTACACCAGAAGGTAAAATTAACGATAGAGATAAGGACATTAGAAAAAAAAACCACAGCATGGCTACATGACAACATGAAAAATTTGATGAATAGCAGTTTAGGAGCAGTGACACAGGGTTCAGATTTAATTTGAATGGTGAAGGGCATCATCCTATTGAGCTGACTGGATAAGGGTAAGTTCACACAGGCGCATAGTTTGATGTCATCATGGGTGACACGGAACAGAGGTACAGTGGGAAAAAGACATGTGGCATTTTGAAGACAAGAAAAATAAAAATTTGAGGTTAGCCCTGAGTAAAGGTGTGTGTTGTTTTGTGTGTTTTTTTGCCAGATTAAAAAAACAACACAAAAAAAACACCCACTACCCAGTAATTCTGAGATATAAACCTTTCTTATCTTTATTAACTCTTTAGAAGTAGCCTAAAAGGAAAACAAAATTGATGGCAGGGACATGAGGTCATAGTCAGTGTAGGTGGAAGATAGACAAATTTGTGAATGAAAATTTAATATCTGTATAATTTTATCAGAATGAAAGAAATGCCATCATAACAAGATGCATGCTACATGAGGAATTTCAGTACCTTTCGCATAATAACAAACGTGCTTCTTAGGCTTTCTTATGCCAGTGCTTATGCCATCTTAAGAAAGGGATGGATTTAAATAGAGATACAAGGATCTTTAATTTACTTAGAGATGGAGGAGCTGAGGTTTAAAGAGTATATCAGCGTAGGCAATGCTTTCTACAAGAAATTCTAAGACATCAATAATTAGGTGTCCTCAAATCCTTATATTGATCAGCATCCAGTCCAAGTCAGCAACTTTTGCCCTCAGATCTCCCGGCCAAGGATCTGTCCTGCCTTTAGAAACTTGCTCCATCATGACAGCCAAGCACATGCCCCACCTGAAGCTGCAGTCAAAACACATACGAAAGCCAATCACTGCTCCTCACCACACAGAGTTTGGAAATCCTGGCTTGTTTTAGTGTGTCAGACGTGCTTATGAAGATCAGAGCGTGTCACTTTACAACTGAGGAAAGTGAGAGGAGAAAACGGAAACCCTCCCCTTTTAGTCACCTAATGACAGATCTAGGACACAAACTCGGGTTTCCTGTCTCTGTTTTAATAAGCCTGATCACAACAAATAATCAGTTGGCTGCCTTATTCTCCATTCAAAGAAGAAATACTGCCCATATTTTGAATGAGTCTGAGAAACAAGGAAAATGTCTATTATTCAGGGGCAGAAAAATGAATCCATGATTCAAAATGTAAAATTTACATTTTTCTGTTATGGAAGGGACTAAAACTAGTACAGGTATATGTTTTTAATAACATAAAAGTGAGAAAAGGAGATCTTTAATATAAGTCTTCAAATGATAAAATACTAAATCAGTTACCAGTCTGAAAATGAATCAGTCTACATATAGAATGGTAAAGTTTGGAGATGCCACTCCTGAAAATTTAGTATGTGAGTCAGGCCTCCTGCCTGATTTGAATTGAACATGTTGAAGACCTAGTGCATGTGACTGTCTCCTGGTTTATGAGTGAGATTGAGGCAAGCATACACTTGCCCAGGACAAGTAGACCTCTGCACAACTCCCCTTCTGACCATTGAGGAATCACACACAGCAGGAAATAATCAGGTCTTCACTCATAACATAACCACATGCATATTTCTTTATTTTTGTAGGACTATGAATTGATTTTTAATGACGAGCAAGCAATTTTGTGTCTTTGAAATAGGAATAGGATTTTTAAATGTTTTATTTTAGTGCACGATACATACCAGCAATCCATATTATCTCTACAATTGTGTGTGAGGGGCTCAGTGTTGTAGCACCTAAATAGTATATATTAGATAAGGGAGCACACTAAGACTTGAAATTATCTCCAAGATTTTGGGCAATGATGAGCACACCCTAGCATCATTTGACTTTTCTTCAATATAGTATATTTTATGTCAATTACAAATGAAGTAGTATACCAACAGGAAGTACAGAGTGGGAAAGAAAAATAAAGAACAGGAGGTGTTATAGAAAATAAAGCAAATATATAGGACAATAAAGTATAGACGAGCAGCGTGCGTGGGCAGGAACACTTGCATGTGATGAAATAGTATGTAGCCAAGTTGATCTTGTGCATTATGTTAATTGATTCTATTAAAATTTGTGTTCATTCACTTATCCTAATATATATAAAGAGCTAGGTGCCATCACAAATGAATGGGCAACCATGAAGTGCATGGAGCACCTCTCAGTCCCCATCCCCCCCGACCCCCCCTCCCCAAGCCGCTCACCATGAGGGGGGTCTTGGGGACTGTTGAGCGGTGGTGGTGGGCTGCTTCGCGGAATGGCCATGAGCTTAGGGGAGCAGTCACCCAGGTGGCAGCGAGTTTTGTGAAGCAGTCGGGGCAGGGGAGTTTCGTGAAGCTGTCTCGGGTGGGAGGAGGGGGGAGTTTCACAGAGCGTCCAGAGGCGAGCTTCCCAGGATAGCAGCAAGCTTTGTGGAGCAGTCAAGGGGTAATATACTATAAAAGGTAATATACTAACTAGACCAGGTCGACCAGCCATCTTCCGGACATCTGACTTCCTTCTGGACAAAGCCATGGTGGTGGTTTTCATATGGGTGAAAGGCATCTTGCTGTTGTAAAGGCATTTTTTTGCTCTGATTATGTAGTACATAACATGATCCTTCTGAGGCAGTAGTACCCTTTTCCCCATCTTATGGGTGGAAAAACTGAAGCAGAGAGAAGTTAAGTAATTGGCTTTGTCACACAGTTATAAGTCTCAGAATCAGGGCTGACCACAAAATGTACAAGCCAGAGTCCACGCATGTCATCGCTGCATCATCCTGTTTTTTTCAGTGTTAGAGTAGCCTTGCCAGGTTTTAATTTTTAAATCTAAGAGACTGTTCCCAATATATAGGGTAGGGTCCCTAGGCCTGGCTGGCGATCAGAGCTAATCTGTGGGGCGACCAGCAGGCGGGGCAATTGGGGGCCCCCCGCTGGCACCCACCTTGGCTGGTGGCCTGGCTCTGCCTGCTGGCCAGCCCTGTGCCCCAATCACCACCACTAGTTCCCTCCCTTTTGGGGGTCAGACACTCAACTCAGGAGCTGCCTGCAACTGGGGGCAGCTCTTGCACTGAAAGAGTGCCCCCTGGTGGTCAGTGTGCATCATAACGACTGTTGTTCCACTAGTTGGTCAATTTGCATATTAGGGTTTTATTATATAGGATTACTAACTATATTTGCTTTTTGATCATTGTGTACCTCATTCTTATATGATAAACTTATTATCTGGATAGAATTTAGAGGTCCTATTTTCCTTTTATAAACTTAGAAAAAATGAAATACATAGATTGAACAACTACTTTCTTTTTTTGGCAACAAATATTTATTAATGTCCACATGCAAAAATAGAAACAAATGTATTAGGGAATAAATAAGCGATCATCATTCTAGCAAGCACAGATAAAAGTAAACTAGGAAACAAAAATAATGAAAATACATACAATATAATTACAGCTGATTTTCACCTTGAGAAAGGGGTCACTGACTCGTTTATAATGGAAAGGATCTAGCAATGGATCCTTTGAGTGGTTTCTAGGGAAAACTGAGAGCAATGTGTATGCAGGGATGCAGGGAGGGGGTGCGGTGGGGGTTCTTATAAGAACTGACCTGCTAGTGTGCTTCATGTAAAAAGAATGAAATAACAAAAATAATTAGTCCCTTTCATATGGTTTATCGATAAATAGTGGATTTTCACCTACAATTTTATTACAGAGAAAATTATGTACTATTAATACAAACTTTCTTTATTTTTCCCATTGAAAGCCCTTTCTTATAAGGCAAGAGAAGAACATTTTAATTGTTCTCTCAACCACACATTCTCTCAAATGTTAATCCAAATATAGACCAGTTGACTGATAGTTATCCATCAAATTTTGACTGTATGGACAGCAAAGACAATTATTAAGCGCCAATAACATGGTTATGTTTCAGAAGTGATCCTGATGTTTTGGCTGAACAATAAGTATTTTTTCCAGCTCTTTCCTCAGTTTCCAATGTTCGGATGAACAGGCAGTTTAGAAAATGCTATAACGCTCAACATTCCTCCGCAGTCTGGGAGGAGTCGAGAGGAAACCCAGAAGGTCATAAGAACTTGCCCACCAATATTCAGATCATGGCCAAGTTCAAAGCTGCGTTTATGGAGATCAAGGTCCTCAGTTCTCACCCTCCAGATTGGGCAACGGGACACTTTGCTCCTTCAGACCGCACTCGCAAGACCTGTTAGTGAATGAATTCTTGAAGACAAAGACATTCCTGCAATCCTTTTAATACAAGCAAGGTTCTGGTCTAACTGTATGGAAACAAGCTAGTGGATGGGTGAAGCTTTATAAATAAAATGTAAGTGCCTTCAGCTCTTGTAAAAAACAGCGTGAATAGTCTATTTAGGTTTGTATGATGCTCAATGTGTGCTAGAACCTATAAAAAACATAGAAACTACCTTATTTCTCATGAACAAATACCATTTGTGTAGTTATATTACAGCAATGCGGTGCGTACAGGGGTCAAGTAACCAGAAACTAGGCCTTTGGGACCAGCCACTCCTCCTTCCTGTCATTGTTTGCCTTATCCACAGAAACAAGCTGTGCAATCCTCTTTTCCTAAGTTAGATGATAATTCCCTGTATTTATAAGTTGTTTATTTAATAAATCCTCATATCTAAAAATTTCCAAAATTAATGCTAAATAGAAAGGAGTAGCAAAATGGTAAATATTTTCCTCCTGAATCTAATCTTTTATTAATCTGCACACATGTTATTCCAAATATATACATGTAGATCGCCACATATGTATGTGCACAGAATGTATAAATACATATATATTATACATGAATGATTTATTACAGAAATATCGGTGTTTCTAGATTACACTGCATACTTGATGAGCTGTCATTAGTGCAGAAAGGATACATAGCTTTTCAACAAAAGAAAAGAATGAGGCTGCAGAGTGTTGCAGTGGTTTGGGCTTTTCTTTTCTTTCTTTTTTTTTTTTCCTCCAGCATCCATCCCTGCCAATCTCTGCACTGCCAGTAGGGAAAACCATATCCATGGCAACCAACCATACCATTCCAACCCACATCAATGACGCCTCCAATCTAAACTGTCAAATATTCTATGCACATCATGTAAAATAGGTCTCTTTCCCCTTATACTTCTGTGCATCTCGTTTCCGTGGCTACATGTTTATGCAAATGAGAATTGTCCTTTCTCTCTCAGGTTGATTGAACACTGAATTTGTTTTGCACCTTGGCAATGCAAAGCCATGCTGTCTTACCACCTGGTCTACCACATAATTGCAAAAAATTACATTATAATGGTAACTGTCCCCAAATTAGCCTGATAACACCATCTACCTGCCTCGTGAGCAAAAGAAACAGTGTGCAATAGAGAAGCATGTTAAAACAGAGTCGAGATAGGGGTATAATGTTTAATTGGCTCTCCAGAGTCTACTAATTTTCAGAATTGGGAACCTAGTGTTTGATTTGTTCTTTTTAGTCAGTGAGAAGAAAAAATACCCTTCATAAATTCTGAATGACAAATTTGCCCATCCTTTTTTGCATGTGGTGCCAGCATCCCAGGGAATCTAAAGTGCCATTTCCTCTCTGGAAGAAAAGACGCACAAAACATGCTAGGTATGTACTTAAATTTTCACTATCAGCTCCAGCTATAAATTTCTTCCAACTCCTGTATCTCTCTCATTCTTTTTCCCCCAGCCCCTTCCAAATCTTGGATCAATACCTTTCATTTAAAATTAAGATGCAGGATTTTTACAGGAGACACACATTGAAATAAAATAAAGCTGGGGAACTAAAAGAATTACCTTCTCTCTTCCCATTGTCTTTTTTAATTTATTGCTTCCACTAGATTATATCCTATAAATAATTTTGTTGTGGTGGTGGAGGTAGTGGTAGTGGTTAGTTCCTTTTTCAGAATAATTACACTAAATATTTTGCAAATAATAAAAGCAACCCATTGCTTTTAATTTAATTTATTTTAAATTATAAATTACATTAAAATGGTGACTTTAACTAAGGACCTTTTCTCGTGTTAATTTTTCTACAAAAAAAGAAGAAGAAGAAAATGGGCAGGTGAAAATGTGGTACATAATATACTTCCCCAGGATGTAAGTAACAAAATAACAGATACTAGATTCTATTAAGATAAATATTGAGGATATATTTTACTTCTTCCCCTGCTTAATACCTCTTTCTCTCCCTGCAAAACAAATCTTTCATATTTATAAAAAAAAAAAAACAACAACAACGGAACAATTTTATACAATTTCATAAGATTTTTGTCTGCCTTACCTTTGAACTTTGTTTAATAAAGACTGCCAGTCACCTTGGAATAGATTAGGGTGAAACAAAGGTTGCAGAGGTGGACAAGGGTTTCAATTTAATTAGATCATCTGTAAATGTGCCCTGGTCAAAGATAAAAAAAATATGAAGTTTTCAAAGCCAGATTCTTAGTCATCTTTTCCCCATCTCCCTCTACACACCTTTCAGGGTTCAGCTAGGGCCCCATTTTCTCCTGCCTGGGAAGATAAAGTGACGCCTGGCTCTCTGATCTCTTGGCTCCCTCAGTGCTGTTGTTTCAGCATTTCATAAGATACCTTTCCCCGATGGTATGACTTGCTCTCTGACAAGAGTGTAAACCCTGGGGCAGAGTTAGGGGAAATAATTTCATATCATTCTTTTACATTTTCAATACTTGAAGTGAATATTTTGCTCAGTTAAATTGAATATCAAGTCTTGATTGTTCCTGGGTTTTAGGCTTCGATGTTTAGGCAGTGAATAGCTAATCAATATGCCTCAGGTCATGGCAGGAAAAGAGAAATCAACTTTTAGTTGTTCACTTTGTTCAAGGAATCATGTCAAACATTTCTACATATGAAGCAATAATGTGTTCCTTGTTAAAATATACTTTTAAATAACAGATTATGTTTTTCAAAAGCTGTAACATCTGAAAGAGAGGACATGGTGTCTTTAAAATTTCTGTTTGATTGTTACATCTCCGCCAATGATATTGTTTTCTGAACACTATTCTTGGCTCTTTGGGGGAATTGCCAAAGGAAGTAGGAGACCTAATTTTACAAAGATTACAATAAAATAAAATGACAAGCACATCTAAGTACAGGTGATACAAACAAAAATCATGTCTTAATAGTAATTATGACTGTTAATATCATTCCAGTGGATTTACTAAATATAATATATACAATTTCCAAGCATTTTGGAAGGCTAAAAAAAATGATCATTAGTTACTTTCTAGAAAAACAAGTATGGATGAGTAAGTTGAATCAGATTTATCTGAGGAGGACAAATATTTAATGACCTGACTTTTTCATGAATTTAATTTTTTAAAACCTAGGGTTTGTGCATTTAGACTATCCCCACTCAGTCTCAATGTTGGAGCTCCTTATTTTTCTAGTCCTTCTCTAGGTACAAGAAACTTTCTTTCAGAATTTTATTCTATTCAGGAAATTCCTTGTTGAAACGACCTTATTTTTTCTAACTCTGCTAAGTCACGTAAAATAAAATGGAGAAAGGAGGCATTTATTTGCAAAATGTAAAGACCAAAAAAGTTTGTCTGAAAAACAGGGAGTTTATCCAAATGACTAGAAATTGCCTCAATTCTCTTATCTATTTTTTGTATCTACACAGTTTACACAGCCTAGATTTTCTCCTACGAAAGAGATTTTCCCCATAGAATCACTGCACAGAAAAATAAAACAGAAAACAAAAGTCTATCAACTAAGAGTACCTACTTACTTATGAAGTTATTATACTACTAGAAGCCTGGCGCATGAAATTTGTACGTAGGTACGGTCTCTAGGCTTGGTCTGTGATCAGGGCCGCTCCCTGCTGCCATCCACCCCCAGTTCCCTGTTTGCCATTGGGCGATCGGAGCCTGCCGGCCAGGGAAATGGACTAAGAGGTGGACAGTGTGCCTCATAGTGACATGTCGAGCAGTCGTTCTGGTCATTCCGCCATTATAATTGATTTGCATATTACCCTTTTATCCTATACTAGTAGCCCGGTGCACGAAATTCATGCACATTAAAAGGGAACTAATTGCCCGAACCAGTTTGGCTCAGTGGATAGAGCATAGGCCTGCGGACTCAAGGGTCCCAGGCTTGATTCCAGTCAAGGGCATGTACCTTGGTTGCGGGCACATTCCCAGTGGGGAGTGTGCAGGAGGCAGCTGATTGATGTTTCTCTCTCCTCAACCAACTGAGCCACCCAGCCAGCATAGCTTTTTTTTTTTAATTGATTTTTTACAGAGAGGAAGGGAGAGAGATAGAGAGTTAGAAACATCGATGAGAGAAACATCGATCAGCTGCCTCCTGCACAACTCCCACTGGGGATGTGCCCGCAACCCAGGCACATGCCCTTGACTGGAATCGAACCTGGGACCCTTCAGTCCGCAGGCTGACGCTCTATCCACCGAGCCAAACCGGTTTCGGCTAGCAGAGATATTTTAACATTGCAATTTGCCCTTTATAATAGAAGTGTGAGAGATGAAAGGAAATTAGTAAAATGTATATGAAAATAATATATAAATTTATTAATAATAAACAGTAACAAAAGGATATGATAACAGAGGCATGATATAAAAACGACAAAAACATGATATGAAAACAACAAAAACATGATATAAAAACAACAGTAATGCAAACAATGACTAATAAAGTGATTAAACTTATTCTAATATCTCCCTGTACATCACATTAAGAGTGAAAACACTTTCAGAGTGCTTGACTAATTTCCCTTGTGATGAAGTACTTACTTTAACTGCTGTAACATCACATGCTCTTCAAACTCGAGAGAAAGCAACATATAACTGACCGTGTGCAAAAATGGGTTCAGGTAGGAATATGTCTGCTCTGTTTAGACTTTGTCCTTGTGATTTATTAATAGTCATCACAAATGCTGGCATCACAGGAAACTC
>NW_006299705.1:10742097-10743594 GCF_000327345.1 Myotis davidii | reverse complement strand
AACAGCTGTAGTTGTAAGCTTGAACCTATGGTCCGAACACGTGGCCCCATGTGCCTGAGTGATGTAAGCTTGATAGAGTTCAGATGCATGTAGTTGAGTAGGATTGAAACCCAGGAGAATATTGTAAACATTGTGGTCATGCCCTTACTTTGCCTGGTAGCATCTGCTATAAAATAAAGGCATGGCTGTGGGCGTGGTTTCTGTCTCTCAGAGAAGCAGCATCTCACCGAGACCCGGCTTTCATTCTCTTGTCTGTCTTTTCTTAGCCTTTCAGCCACCCCCACTCAGGTTCACCCTTGGCTGTGCTGGCGTGGCACACTTTAGAAAGATATGCCTCCACGCTCCCAGGGCGGGTTCCTGCCTCAAACCCCGCCCTTACAGGAAACAGCTCCAGGAAACAGCTCAGGGGAGGGTGCAGCTGTTGCCAAGACAACCTCTGCAGGACTGACTTCTTTCCACTTGGTTGTGGTTCTGGTCCTGATGAATACCACCCAGGGTTTTAATATAAGTAGATAATAAAAGGGTAATATGTAAATTGACTGAACAGCAGAACAAACAGTTGCTATGACACATAATGACCATCAGGGGGCAGATGCTCAACACAGGAGCTGCCCCCTGGTGGTTAGTGCACTCCCACAGAAGGAGTGCCACTGAGCCAGAAGCTGGGCAAGCACAGCAGCAGTGGCAGGGGTCTCTCTTGCCTCTGCAGCAGTGCTAAGGACCCCTTGGGGAATGTCCATTGAGGTGTCTTCGACTGCGAGAGGGTGCAGGGCCTCTAGTTGAATAAATAATAATAGTAAATTCTTATGAGACACTATGTTTCAAGCACTGTTTTAAGCCCTATACATAATCTAAATTATTCAATCATCACAACAGCTTTATAAATTACGTACAAGTATTTACCTGTTTTACAGGTGAGAAAACTGAGGCATAGAAGGGTACCCAGAGTTATGCAGCTAAGAAGTAGTGGGTCTTTCAAAGACCAGATTAGCTTGCTATAAAGTCTTCAAAGTGTTGACCTTTTCATTTCTATGCTATATGACCTTTTTTTTCTCACTTTAATATATTTTTTATTGATTAAGATATTACATATGTGTTCTTGTCCCCACGTTACCCTCTTCCTCCCCCCCCCCGCTCTTGCCCTCCCCCCCGTTGTCCGTGTCCATTGGTTAGGCCTATATGCTTGCATATAAGTCCTGTAGTTGATCTTTCCCCCTTACCCCCCCCCTCCCCTACCTTCCCTCCGGGGATCGATAGTCTGATCACTATTTCTCTGTCTTTGGATCCGTTCCTGTTCGTCAGTCTATGTTGTTTTCTATATTTCACAAAAGAGTGAGATCATGTGGTATTTATCTTTCTCTGACTGGCTTATTTCACTTAGCATAATGCTCTCCAGTTCCATCCATGCTGTTGCAAAAGGCAAGAGTTCCTTTTTTTTAACTGCAGCATAGTATTCCATTGTGTATATGTACCACAGTTTTCTAATCCACTCATATC
>NW_006299705.1:10734693-10740753 GCF_000327345.1 Myotis davidii | reverse complement strand
TCCCCCTCTTCCCTCCCCCCTCCCCGCCAAGATCAAGGAGGGGAGGGGAGCTGGTGGCAGGGGCTGAGCCCCCCTTGGACCCTTAGTGGATCCCACAGTGCCTCTGGGTCTCCCTGTTCTCCAGGAAGGAGAGTGTGTGCTTTGGGGAGCACCCGGGAGGATGTTCCACTCCAGGTTCCGCTTCTCTTGCTCTCAGTGTGCTTTTCTTTCCTTCTAGTTGTAGAATTTACAGTCAGCCAGGCTTCCTGTGGTTCTGGATGATGTCCGTATTGTTTTTCTGAGGTATTAATCAATTGTTGTGAGCGGCATCAACTTCCCGGTGTTTATCTCTGCCTCCATCTTAGTTTCTCCCCAAGACATTCTTTGCTATATGACCTTTTAAGAAATATTTTTATTCTCAATTATCACAATAAATTTGTATCAGTTAAAAATCTCTTTAAAATATAATATTCCAAAATTCTGTCTTCATAACTCAAATTCCCTTTCATTTAATCTTTCAAAGCATGAAATTGAATCTTCCCTTGAGGAGAAAAAAAGAAAACCTCCTGAAAGACTTCAAAATTGGAAACATTACTTTTAATGCCAGCAGTGATTTAGAAGACTTATGGTGATTTAAAACATAAATCCAGCCCTGGCCTGTTTAGTTCAGTGGTTAGAGCATTGGTCCAAGGACTGAAGGGTCCTGGGTTTGGCTCAAGTCAAGAGCATGTACCTTGGTTGCAGGCTTGATCCCTGGCCCTGTTCGGGGCACATGAGGGAGGCAACCAATTGATGTGAGAGACACATCGATGTTTCTCACTCTCCGTCTCTCCCTCTCCCTTCCACTCTCTCTAAAAATCAATGGAGAAAATATCCTCAGGTAAAGATGAACAAAAAATAAATATATCTAGTGACATAGGTCCATTTGTTCCGTAAGTTAGTTAGCAAATATTACACACTTTCTAAGTGCTGGCACTATTCTTGGCTCTGAGAATTGAGCAGTAAACAAAAGAAAGCTGATGCTCTCATCAGATTCATATGGGAGGGGCCGGAGAGATTAGAAAATAGGTTAAAATGGGGTAGGATAGGATAGGATAGGATAGAATGAGATAGGATAGCTTAGGTAGAGTAAGGTATGGGAAGGTAGGATAGTAATCAGATGGTGAGAAGTGTCATAAAAACACTAGAAGCCCAGTGCATGGATTTGTGCACCAGTGGGGTCCCTTGGCCTGGCCTGTGGGAATCGGGTCAAAACTGGCTCTCTGACATCCCTGAGGAGTCCTGGATTGTGAGAGGCTGGTTCTTGGGTGACGTACTCCAGAATCGGGTTCTCTCCTCTCTGGTTCCAAGTGTGTCACCCGAGAACCGCAGCTGCCAAGTCATCGCAGCTCAGCAGCTCCTGCATTGAGTGTCTGCCCCTTGGTGGTCAGTGCACGTCATAGCTACCTGTAGGACAGTTGGATGGTTGGACGGCCGCTTAGGCTTTTATATAGAGAGATTTAAACAGGAAACAAAGAATAGGGACTGGTCTTTTACTAGTCCAGAAAAGGTCTTTTGGATAAAGTAATAGTTGAGCAGAGACTTGAATGAAGTGAAGCCAGCAGCTGCCTCGCCTAGCTTCAAGGATTGCTAGGATGGGTGAATGAAGTAAAGGGAAATTGCTTCAGGAGATGCCCTCAGTGAAGCAGCAGATGGTCAGATCATGCAGGGAGTTTCAGGGAAATTGACACACTTTCCCTTTTAACTCTGATGGTGATGGAAACTCATCTGAGGGTTTTTAGCAGGGCAATGATAGGAACTGACTTATGTTGTAAAAGCACTTTGACTCAGAGTGAAATATAGAATAGAGGGTTGGGCAAAATTAGGGAGTCCAGTTCAAAAGGCTTTTGTATCATCCCAAGGAATAAGTGACAGTGGCTTGTAGCAAAATGTCAGATAACTAGTGAGGAGAGATTTTAAAGTTATAAACTACACATTTTATAATACAGGGCATGTAAACATAGGTTTACAGTTCATGTAAAAAGTAGTACAATAATTAATAAAAAATAATGAGTTAATACAAGAATAAACTCATGTTTCTTCACATACTCACAAATATAAACCTATGTTTACAATTATTTATAGGATGTAAATATTTTACATCCTGTATAATGGATGTAGGATGTGAGAAAAAGTATTACTCTACTTCTTACAAAATGAAATAGAAAGTTTTATGCTTAGATAAGAAATTGTATGTAGCTAAAAGTAGTTGATGAAGCATGAGAGGATATATAATATTTTGTTCATGGTTACAATTACTAATAAGATGAAATATTTTTCATTATATATTATTCATCATTTATATTTCTGATTTTTGTAATTGCCTTTTCATATACTTTGCCCACTTTTCTAACTGCATAGGTTCTTTTTATTACCAAATTGTAAGATTTCTATAAATTAAACTCATTAATGCCTTCCTGTCACATTGTTATGTTTTTCTTCGTCATTAGCTTTTTCACTTGGATTGTAGTGTTTTTAGCCATAGAAATGTCTTAAAATATTTATTTAGTTGGTTATATAAATTTTTTGTAAGTCTTGATTGAAAGGGTTTTTTTTTTTACCTATACACATGCACTTTTATTTTTTCATATTGGTTTAAGTTTCATTATTTGTATTTATATTTAATCATTTGGGGAATTAATTTTTTAAGCTGTGTATTAAGGCTCTAAATTTGTTCTTGCCAAGTGGTTGACTGGTTTGAACATCTCTTCTATATTGATTTTAAATGTTCCCTTTATCATAAACAAAATTTTTATTTGTAGTTTTGTCTGTCAGAGTTAAAGGAGAAAAATACCCAGTATGATTGAGACAAAAAGAAATGAGCTCTCACAGATTGCTGGCAAGAGTAAGTATAATTGGAAGTAAGGTATTTAATTTGGAAATCCTAATTCCAATATTTTTTTCAATGAACAGATGGATTCAGAAAAATAGAAATATAATTATCTATATCACAATATTATCAACAATGGGGGAAAACTGAAAATACTTTAAGTGTCAGCCATGGGTTGTTACTTAAATAACTCATACAACCAGAAAATGGAATTCTATGCAATCATTATAAATCATGGTGTCAATCTATATTGGTCAACATGTAACATGCCAATGACATGGTGTTAAATGGTAAAGGTATATCTAACATGATCTCACTTTATATATTTATGTAGATTGAAAATTATACCTATACATACTGAAAGTAACCTAGACAAAACTTCTCCAAAATGTTACTCGTGGTTATATAATTGTGGTAATGCTAATAGTGGAAATATAATAGTACTAATGATGATAGTGAGAGGAGTTAGAAACAGGGTTAGGCAGATAAGGTAAGAGGTGGAAGAAGAAGAAAGTATAGACATAACTGCAGGGACGAGCAGGGACGAGCTCCAAACTGCAAGGATGTTTACTGTATCTTGCAGGCAGAATGTTACAGGATTCCAGGGCAGGAAAACTGGGACACAAAAGTTAAAACCAGGCCAAACAGTGTGGGCAATTTGCAGCCAGCTTGTAACTAACAAACCATTATCTTCCCCAGCCAAAGACACGGAGCAAATGGTTAAAAAAAATTTCCCTAATGAGAGGATGCAGAAAGGGAGGGGGAAAGGAGAAAGAGAGAAAAAAAGGTCATTTTGCTCCTTAAGCAGAGAATCCAGCAGTCTCAAAGCTTGGCAAGATAAAGTTGCTAGGTGCTTTTCATGAATTCTGGGAAGGCCACAACAAAGTAATAAAAGGAACTTGCGAATGAATCTGTACCAAAATAGTCAGCAGAGGAATTTTGAAGTCTATGGACAGGAGGGTGTATGCTGCCTCGGTCCTCCACCCAACTTGCTCTTCAGATTGGCCAGATGTATAGGTTTGCTTGCTTTGATTTTTCGATAAAAGTGCATGCTTTAATAAATTGGCTTTTCACAACACAGTCGAGGTCTCTCATATAAATTCATTTGTATGAGAAGACAAGGGTTGAGTTTGGGACAGCCCTCTCCCAGTGGCTCAGGGGGCTGTCTTGTCCAGAAACACATCTCTGGTGTCAGTGAGAGGTGCCTATAAACAATAGGATTATGGGTAATTAAGTGTTTTTTGTTTGCTTTTTCCCCCTCTTTTATTTTTTACATAAATAAGAATAATTTAATTAGTTTTAAAATGCAAAAAACAAACAAATACATATTGAATGTGGTTTCTGGACCTGATTTCCAAGTGTCTGTGGAAAAGTGGCTTCCCTGCTCCCCCTGCCCCCCCCCCCACCTTAAAACTCCAAGCAATTCTCAGATACTGGCAGGGTGTCCAAGAATTCAACTAAATTCTGATTTTTTCTGTCTACCTGGAGATAGCATCAGATTTCACAGGTAAAGGGTTCAGTCCCATGAGACTGTCCTCTACTTTAAAGGTTAGCCATAAGCCAGGCTTTTACCTGTGCTTCTTGACCAGTCTTCTATGACGGGAGCTTCTCTTGAACCGCCTCTTCTTGGGTTTGATTAATTTACTAGAACAGCTCACACAACTCAGGAAAACCCGTTTACTCACTAGATCACCAGTTTATTGTAAAAGGATATAACTGAGGAGCAGCCAGATGGGAGGGATGCGTAGTGCAAGGGGTGGGAAGAGGCCCAGAACGTCCATTCCTCTCCAGCGGCCACTCTCCCAGCACCTCCATGTGTTCACCAGCAGCTCTCTGAGTCCGGT
Source organism: Myotis davidii (assembly GCF_000327345.1). Taxonomy (NCBI): domain Eukaryota; kingdom Metazoa; phylum Chordata; class Mammalia; order Chiroptera; family Vespertilionidae; genus Myotis; species Myotis davidii. The sequence continues at coordinate 10,736,061 of NW_006299705.1, read as the reverse complement.
CTTCTTGGTGTTTTATTAAGCCTTCATCACACAGGCATGATTGATTCAATCATTGACCATTGTTGATGGAGTCAACCCTCAGCCTCTCTCCCAAGCTGGGTGGGTGGGATCTGGGTGGGACTGAAAGTTACAGCCCTTTAATCACTTGGTTGCTTCTCCTAGCAACCAGCCCCCATTTTTAGGTGCTTTTCAAAAATGACCTCATTAACATAACAAAAAACCTTGATTACTTTCAACACTTGGGAAATTTCAAGGGTTTGAGGAACTGTAAGCCAGGATTTCTGGACAAAGACCAAATATATACGAGAACTATATTTTGGTTATCTGAAAGTCTAAATATATACGTTCTATAAATCATGATATTACATATATATCATGATTGAAATATTATAATTTATAGCAGTGCAAAAAGCTTTAGACAAGATACTATGTTTATGTTGTAAGAGCTCATTTGTGCCACATTTCTTTTCCACTTTCTGACATGTCTACAATCTCCACAGCACATCCAAGTAGGTGCTTAATGGGAGCTCACAGACTTTTGGTTCAACTCCGCAAAGAACTAGTGCTGTTAGACTTGCCCTCGGGAAAACATGGTGTTGTAGGCATCGTCCTACACTGGGTACCTGAGCTTGGGAGACTTCTTAATGCCTTGCAAAAAGGTTCTCTTGGTGTTTCATGTGCTCTTGTTACAGCCTGGTTCTTGTTCTGGGAGGAGAGTTTGTCTTCAAGTTCTTTATTATTAAAAACAATAAGAATTTTCTTCATTTGAATGGTCATTTATTTTCCAAAGAATCTTGTGAGCTATGTAGACTGCTTTCATCTTCTCCCTTTTCACATATTAGGGAAATAAGGGTTAGAGAATCCACACGATTTTTTCCAAAGTAGCAGCATGAGTATTCAAACTCAGCTATTTTTCTTTCAAACCTGAGGCTCTATCTCATAAACTTCTATAACTGTCATCAAAAGCCATAGCCTTTAAATAACTAGTAAGAAGGAAAAACTCACACGCTTTTGATTATAAAATATGATTGATAAGAAATTATAAGTAATTACTTCACAAAATATTTCCCAACTTTTATTTTTATTTTTCAATAAGAAACAACACAAAAGAAGAGAAAGGAAAGGGATTATTTAACATTCCCCAAACTGATGAGGAAAATAAGACATTTTGGGGGGGTTGGGGGGCTAACAGCCTGACTCTGTACCTAGTTAATCAGTATCCCTAATGCACATTCCTGTTAGCCTATAGCAGGGGTGGGCAACCCCTGGCACGCGTGCCAAACATGGCACGCCAGTAACTTTTGCTGGCATGCAAAACCCTCTCTTATAAGCTTCCATTTACAATTTTTTTCTTAATATCGACTTTTT
>NW_006299705.1:10716494-10734379 GCF_000327345.1 Myotis davidii | reverse complement strand
AAGTTTCTTCACATATGTACACCTTAAGAGATATCAAGTAGGCGTAATATGTTCTCAAAAAATTAGGGTTGGCACACAGAAGAATTTTGAGTCAGAGATTTTGCTGGTTTTGGCACACACTCACAAAATGGTTGCCCACCCCTGGCCTATAGTCTAGTCACTGCCCCTTCCTTAATTATCTGGTCTTGCAAGATCTGTTTACCTAAATATTCCCATTTTACAGAGGCCATAAAACATGAACCGTACACCCCCCCCCCCAGAGGGAGTTATCAGTGCTGGTGCCAGGTCAGGCCTTTAGGTGTAGTCTCACAACCCCCATCCCAAAACACTGGGCTTTATGCAAAGCCCACGAAAGATCCGGAAGTCTGATTGATATCTGGGGGACAAAGAAACTAAAGGGTATGAAGAGAAAGCTTCCTCCACATTGACTTGCTCAGGATTTGGAAACAGGCTCCCCTGAGTCACGGTACTAGTACACCTGGAAATAAGTGGGTTTTTCCTGTATCTCTGAGTACTCCTGTGTGTATTTTCTGGTCGCCTGGTAAATTCTGTAACAAAACTATTTTCTGAAAGCTACTTCTTGCCCAGGAAGATTTTTTTTTTCAATTACTTGGTAAATAAAACTGGAATAAATACACTGTAAAATGGATGCCAATTGTAATAACCTGGTTATTATTTAGCAGGAAAGGAGTGAAAGGGAAGACCAAATAGTATGGCATGCCATTTACACAGCTTTGCCAAAATGGCAATGTCTGCTCCCTGCTCTTCAATGCGGGACAGGACTAGAGTAAGTCAGTTTAGATACATGCCCAGTGAGGTCTGAGTGCCTGTGGGGGGCTAATTGCCCCTCATTCACACCTGGGAACAGGTATTTGGCTAGGATGGGCATGGCCCCACTACAAGCTCAAAAAATCCTAAATATTTGAACTTCTAAACAAAGAAGTGAGCTCGCTCTCTCTCCAGCACAGGCCCTCTTGGGACTCCTGCTGCAGGGGGCTGTGCCCTCTCTGCCCACATGGCACGCAGCCATGTTGGGCTCCACACATGGACTAATTGACTTTAATCTGGCCTGAATGCTGAGCCATTATAACCCGGTGGCAGCATGGATATGAAACTCTGGGCACTGTCCCTCTTTTTGGCTGTGTTGAACCCCCAGCTGTCCCCCCTTTTCAGGACTGGCTTAAGGGGCAGGGTTCTTTGAAACCTGAGAAATGCAATTCTCTACCAATAAAGCCTTCTTCCACATTCCATCCTCCCACATGCCAGTATTAGAAAGTTCATTTTCTAAAAATATCACAAGAGCCCCACTCCCACTCATGCCTGGGAAGTCTGGCCCTTTAATTCCTCGGGCATAAAAATCTACTTCTTTATATGTATTACAGATGGTGTACTAGGAAGAAAATATTAAATTAGAGAAAAATATATATGATATAGTGCTACAAAGTATACCACTCATTTAATTCTTCTGGAACTCTTCAAATATAATAAAAATTATCACTATATTTTTAAAGTGATAAAATAGCTTGTACCATAAAAGCCTAAAGGGAGGTGAAAAATGGTCTAAAATATCTGCAAATCAAAGGTTTAAAGCTAAATATGTTATAAAAGCATAATTTGGTATAAAATTTTTCTAGTTTTGAACGGGCTTCCTAGTGCATTAACATCCAACCATGAAGCAGTTCCATGCTACATGAGTATCATTGCCAAAGTGTCCAATCAATTGGCTTGTATCATGAATCATGCCCTGTTCCTACTGGTTTTCTGCACATCAACATTCATTCAACTAATGGATTCAAAGTCCATGTTATGGATGCTAATCTAAAATGTCTCTGTATACAGCCTCTGCAGAAGTAACTGGCCACCGAGAACACAGTAGTCATATTACTTTAATGTTTGAAACCCAATAGTTGCACACTCAGAGCCAATGTCAGTGGATATTTTTCTAGCAGGTAGCATAATTTTTCATTGCTAACTGGATCTGGCATGTGCTCTTGCAAATAGTCGCATTTTTTTTTCTGATTGGTTTTTAAATTAGTTGTCAATGCAAGGTCAATAAGGACTCCTTGAGGCCCTCCCGTGATGGGGACTGGTCAGGAGTTGAAATGCTAATCCATTTAACGTTATTTCATTTGTCTTCATGTTTACAAAAGTTCATGTCATACAGACCCATGGGTCTGCACACTGTTTTTCAAATGAGTTATAAACATTTGTTCTCATTAAAATAATATGTTTTAGGAAATTTAAAAAAGAAGAGAAAAATCACATAGTCATCACAGTAACACAACCATTATTTGTGTTTATTATCTTCTAGTCTTTTTATTAATGAATCTTTAAAAAGAATTTTATATTTTAAAAATGTTTCAATATTCCCCCTCTCCTTTGGCCTTTAGGTATTCATAATTGTAGTAATCATAATCCTTGGTTTGTTATCCCCCAAAGATCCACCAGGGAGCGCCAAGTCCGATGCAAAAGCATAGAGTCTTTATTCAAGCCCGGGGCTTGGTCCCTCTGCCTCCCCTAATGATGCAACGATATGGTGCGAGAGAGCCCCGAGTCCCATGAGAACAAAGAATTTATAGGGCTTGGGGTCAGGGGGTGGGGGCACACTTGGACCACTGATTTGGCTGATTCCAGTTGGTTGAGTGAGGGCCGGGGGCTAGTGATGGAAGGACAGGGTGCAGCTAGGGTCTGGTTACACAAAGACAGGGGGGTGGCTAGCATACTTTTGGCCTTGGGCTAGTTTCCCCCGCTTTCCCATTGGCCGAGATAAGAGCAGGCTGAGTAACTGATACATTCTGCGGCTTTTTTCTTGGAAGAGGGGTTAAGGACACAGCTATCAGTCCTGTTCTGTCCTTTCAGGTTCATGACAACATTCACATTAGTGGTTCAGGCATGTACTTTTTTTTTTCAATCCTCACCCAAGGATATTTTTTCCATTGATTTTTTTTTTCCAGAGAGAGTGAAAGGGAGGGAGATGGAGGGAGAGAAGAGCAAGAGAGAGAGAAAAATCAATGTGAGAGAGATACATTTATTGGTTACTTCCCACATGAACTCCCTACTAGGGTGGGGGAGATGAACTTGTAACCTAGGAATCAAACCTGGGAATTGAACCTGGGACCCTTTGGTGTGAGGGCTAGTGCTTTAACTATTGAGCAACCAATGAAAATAATCTACATCAAACACTATGTCCCCCATTCCTCTGCCTTTCTCCACAGAAGGTAGCAATCATTTAACATTTTATTTTTTATCATTCCTTTATTTTATATATAATGTATGTTATCTTACATGTTAGATAGCTAACTAATTATTATTAGGAGCCTAATGGGCTGGGGAGCATGAGCTATTTGCTTCACCCGGAAGCTATAGCTTTTCACACTCCAGGGGATCATAGCATTGCTCCTCCAAGAGGATTAACACCCCTCCCCCACCTCTCCTCCTGGATTGCTGGGGGGAAGCAGGGAAAGATAAGGACATGAACAATAAAAATCAAAATGGCACAGGGGGAGGTACTTTACCATAGAGGCCTGCCAGGGGGTGGACCCATCAAAAACTTGCGAAGTTGATTGGTTGTTTTGCAAAAATTCCTGGTTAAAACCCCAGGGGAACAAAGAGTCTCTCTCTCTCTCTCTCTCTCTCTCTCTCTCTCTCTCTCCCACTCCCCCACCCCCCCACACACACACTTGTCCCATTCCTTCTAGTTCTTTCCCACCCAGGAATACATGACCATGTGGGTCTAATAGCAACCAGGGCCACAGACTGGATGGGCTCCAAAGGACTAGGCTTCAATATGAAACAGAAACCCTGGGCACTGGTCTTTGTCGTGGCCTTGCTCGAGACACAATTAGACTTTTTCGTGGTGGGGCAAACATAGATGGGACATTGAAAACCCAGGGGTCTTTTTCCACCCTAATAAATCACCTTGCCAGACCATTATCTCCTGTGCATGGATCCTTGAAATGATTTTTTCACATTCCTGTGGAAGAACTTAATATCCACCGACATATATTTATTGTATATGCACACACATATAAATTGTAAATATATGTAATCCTAAAAAGTACATATTTTACATCTGACTCTGTAAAAGTTTAGTATGCTACATGTAATCTTTTGGATTCTACATTTTTCATTTAATAATGATCACAGAGACATTCATAATATTGTCTATCACTCTGTCATTCATTATGGCTCTTCATAATAAACCACTGTGAACATACCACACAGTTTTCATCTATTCTCACTTGGATGGGCATTTGAGGTACCTTCCTTAAAGGCTTTGTAACTATAAGTTTTAGTAGTTCCAAAATATTCCATCAATTTCCTTCATCGATTCTCCATTTTTGTTTATTTAGCTCTATCTAATACTTTGCTCTATTGATGAAGTTTGAAGTCAGCACCTTTATGCTAATAGATTTTCTATACTATATATTATAACTTAGATAACTAGAAATGGAATTATTAGGTTAAAAGACATGATAAAATAGATATTTCTAATTTGCATTCTAAAGTGTATAACTCTATTAGCAATTATATAATTACTAGACTGCTATAAGCACTGCCTTATCAATTTTTTGTTGTTAATTTAAGAGATAGTCATGTTTTGCTTTTAGGCCTCACTGCCTTTAATCAATCAATTTTGTTATATAGAACTCCTGATCTGATAATTTTTCATTTGGTGGACACAAAGGCAAAACATTAAGAGTGAAATACGGCTCATAACCTAGTTTCAAAGTCTAGTTTGAAACTATGAATGGAATATATGGTCTGTAAGCAGCGTATATTTTTACAAGAGTGATTTTTAACTTGCAAATAATGAAGCTGAAACTCAAAGAAAATGAATAGCTTTCCTAAAATTATATAGTTAATTTTCCAACATACTATACTGGCTACTAAATGATCTAGTATAGAATAGACCATCAAACTTTTCACTTTATTTTACTATTTATTAAATTTATTGGTGGTGACATTGGTCAATAGGTGTCAGGTGTGGATTTCTATGTTACAAGATCTGTATATTGCACCATGCACCTACCACCCAAAGTCAAACCTTATCCTGTCACATTTTATCTTTAATGATCTTTTCTAAATTCCTGTAGGATTTACAATCCTGATCTTACTGCAATAGTACTTGATCATGCCCCTATTGTTGTTTTTCATAAGAAATGTGTGTGTTTTTTATTGCTGATTCTTCTTCTTTGCATTTATCTCTCACAATGTGTTGCACAGTGCTAGGCCTAGAGTAGTGTGTTAATGCAGGCTTTCAGAGCTGACTTGACAGATGTTATAGTCTTTCTGCAATGGAGATATTCCCTTACCATTTCTTGAAATCAAGCCAAAGTATTATTAATACGATAGTATTGATATCTCATTCTCAATGCAGCCTTTTTCATATTCCCGATATTCAATAATAATAACTAACTACAGATGCATCACATTGTGGCTTAATGTGCATTTCTGTGTTTGTAATAATTTATATAGAATTTTTCATGCCCTAGGTATGATCACATTATTTGGTCAATGGCAACAATAATAGGGACCTTTATTTCAGGCTAATACAGGGTGAGAATACTTGCCAAGCACTCACAACACATATCTGCTCTTTAGTCAATTACCACAACTACAGTTGTTCAGCCTGTTGCAGCCCTAAAAAGCAAACACATATTTAACACTTGGACTTGATAACTAAAATCAGGGATTGTATCCATCATAACTGCAAGTTCCCACCCTTTGCCTCCATATCTGCATTTGAATTGCCTGGTGATTCCTCTGCCCAGTTCATTTTGCCCACTCTTATAAACATATGCCAATCATTGCAGCCCTGTGCAAAAATAGACCTCTGGATGGGTCATTCATTGTGGGTCCAAATACGGGGCAAGTTTGTAAAACAAGTTCACACTTTCACTTTTGTCACAGTCTTTTTTTACCTCAGCCGGGAACAATAGCTCTCCCTCTAAGTAGTAGTCAGCCCATACACATTGTATTCTTCTTTTTTTGTCCTTGTGATAGAGAAATTTCTTTGGCTATAGAAAGATGAATTTCACAATTCATCAGATAAAAAATTCTCAACCTCTTTTCCTCAATAACTGAACTACAACACACAACACTTCGTTAGTAAAAGCCTTTGCTGTATTAAATGCATCCTTTCTTTGTAGCCCTGACAGTCCATGCATTTCCAGGAACATGGGTTGATTTTTTTTGTGCACAAAAAGTGGATGAAATGGCCTTTAACACACTCTTTTCAATGGTGAGCGCACTCTGCACAGTAACAGAAAATGCATTTTCCCAAGGACTTTCCTGTACTTTGCAAACAAGGACTGAGGGTATTTAGTAGATGTGGACTGTGACTTACAGAAAGCAGAAATAACCAACCTGAGGCCAAACAGGCAGTCCCTGGACAATTTTGTTCAGCACCTTGACCTTCTAACTCTGTCTTTTGATTTACCAGTAACATTATGTAGAATCTTTTTTTATTTTCATCCACCTAGGAAAAAAGCTTTCATAGACATTTGAGAATGAATCGTTACCTTTTATTTATCTTGATACATAAACCCTTGACTGTCAATGCTAAGCAAGAGAATTACAAGGGAAGAAATTCAGTTATAATGAAACACCATCCTAAAACACCACAGAAAATGCAGACCGCTTTAATGGTAAATTCTGGTAGCTGTGAACTTTTTAATGGATTATGTGAGTTAAAATGTTAATTTTAAAATTAGTTATTTTGATCATAAGATGTATTTTTTCATTGAAATTATGTGCATCTGCTGGTTATCCTTTTAGGAAAAAATGAACAAAAAGTCAATTTAATGCATAATGGACTTAAACAATGGCAATAATAGTACTACTTCAACTACATCTCACATTGTTTCCGTTCAAGTAAGCATCTCAAGCTACAGACTTTCATAGTCCTTTGTTGTGATGGGGAGAGGATATGGTTGAGATGTATGGTCACACTGGCAGAAGAAGAGGAGGTACACAGTGACTGTGACCAGGCAGAAACTAAAAATAACATTGAAAATCTGATTGTTTAAAGGCAAATATAGTATTATATTATATGGTCTATATACGTGGAGTTAGCATTAAATTTATTTAGCTGTTAAAATATATAGTATGCACCTTCATTTATATATATGTGTATATTTATATGATTAGAGGTATCTATTATAATAATTGTTGATATTGATAATAATTTACTGCTATATTCCATGCCCTTGGTATGTATACATGCATTGGCATATTATGTCATGAATAATACTTGGTTCATGTATTTAGAAGATATTTTGCAGACATGGATTTAGAAAATAATTTTTACACCTCTGAGATAAGCCAGGCAATTATTTATGTTCCACTTGTGATGTTCTTCAGTAAGTAGATGATTGTCTACCAATTAAAATTAAGATTTTGGAGAATTAAAGAAAAGAAAGACATAACGGTTGCTTAGCAATTGGAAAGAGTATCTATATTATACAGAAACAGAAGAAATCAGCTAATATGGAAAGTCATTTAAATCTGGAAATATATTTTCCTTCAAGTCAGATATTTGAAAAGAAGTTCTCTGTGTCGCTTTAAGTGGCTGAGAAGCCTGTGGGAATACCCTTGGACAGTGATACTTATGTTTAGGTGACTGAGCCTCATATTTAAAAGGAAAAAGCCAAGTCTCACTAACATCTGAAAAGTAATCATGGACTTTGAGTGTGATTATCGTACATGAGTAGGAAAGACATTTATTATGGACAAAAGTCATTTTTCTCCTAACTTAGTTGTTAGAAATTTGCACTCCTGTTGAATTTGACAGAAGCCATACAATTAAAGAGAGATTTGGAGTAGAATATAGGAACATGAAATTAAATTATAATATGGGATTCAATTTTAAAATGAGGTATTTAAGCATGACAAGTTTAAGAGCAAGGATTTTTAAATAAAAGATTATAATAAGTTAGATGTGAATTTTCAGTGCAGTGGGACAACCAAAATATCTGATTTTGGTACTGGTTCTGCAGAAAGGACAAAATTAAAATAATATTTATGAAGAACCTAAGTCTAGTGTTATTAGGACCTTTCATGTTTATTAGTTCATTTTAATTCTCATGTATCAATATTATTATTGACAATATGACAGATATGAAAACTGAAGTTATAAGCAATTGATAAAATTTGCCTGAGATAATATACTTAGTTGTTCTAATTTCACAACAGTGTTCCAAATCTATGGTATTCACAAGGCAATCTTGAATTGCTCATACATTCTTTTAGACATCTGACTACATGAAATATTTCAAGTTCATCATTTGCAGAGATGAAAGTTTCATTTATTAAATAGGCTTTTTAGTCAAAACAAGTGCCATGTTTTGCCATCTGGCCTTAGGCGAGTTGTTACTACTTATGGGTAAAGGGTACACTGTGCCTCAGTTTCCTCATCTATAAAATGGCATAATAGTAGAACTTTCCCATAGAATTATTATGAGAATGAAATGACCTAAGATATGTTAGGTACCTTGAAAAGATATTTAAAAATAGTAAATGCTTAAAAAATTATTATCATTACTATTTTGATTTCTTTTAGTTCTTTCATTGGTTTAATCCTTTTTTAGATTAAAAAGAAAAAGAGAGATGCTGAAATAAGACACTCATACTGCGTACTCTCGTAAATGTTAAACCTTTCAAGAGGAAAGTTAGGAGGATTACTCAGGGTGCCAAAGTGTTGTCATTGAGAGTGATTTATAGAGTGAACACAATCATTCTGTTTCAGATCCTCACTAGTCCAGATAATCAAGATATTGGAAAGATTTCGAGTAAAATTAGACAGCAAATTATGAAGTATTGTGTGAATATACTGCATGTATTGAGAAGTGAAAAGATGATTCAATAATAATGTCATGTTTACCTGGTACTGTTAAACAGACCTTAAAACACTTTAAAATAATTTTGAATTTTTTTAAAAATTTTAACTTCCTTAATGCCTAAGGTGGGTACATATGACAATGTTGCTCTCTCAGGGAAACAATTACTTTTCACTTTTTTGTGAAAGCACTTTGAAAAACTGAAAGGAATATATGATCATAAGACAGGGTCAAAAGGTAGCAATAGGTTTGCCTATGTGGTAAAATTTGAACACTATAAACATGTAGAGAAATGATAGTATATATGTGACCCCGATCCCTGGAGTCTGACTGGAAAGTAGGAAGCTTCAAATAAGATCATCTATGTGTTTTTAAAATATCCTTACAAGCAAGGATAACTTCGGATGCTGAGAAAAATGAGATGGCAGTTTCCCATGAATAAATCCTGGTCTGACTGCTCATAGAGAATCCAACTGGCTCCAATTCTTTGTTTTTGCTCTTGATTTCAACCATTTGTTCCAATCATGTACATAAAAAGAAAGGGAAGACAAGAGAGTTGAAGCAGATTGGTCAGATAGTCACGAGGTATTATTTTTTAATGTTTTCTTTAAATGCAGCAAAATTTGTGATGTATCTTAACTTTCAAAAAATTATGTCCTTTTGACCTTCATTTCAAAAAGTCATGTCGTTTTGACCTTCATTCAACAAAATGATGTTAATCTCTCATTGTGAGGATAATGTGATAGGAGCAATGGCTTGGAAATGGGAGGAATTTTAAGTTTAAGAAATTAATTCCTTTTCTGCTTTCGTGGAATGAGGCAGATGAGAAGCGTGACTGTGAGACAGCTGTTCAGATTTGGTTAAGTACACCTTTAGACAATCTGTGTTATTCAAAAGAACATTTGGAAATATTGGAGTTGTAGTCCTTAGGTATGGCTACAAAACCACGGTTTTGTGTAATTAATTATTTAAACATTCCGAACAACAATCTCAGCCATTCCAAAGAATCTAAGTGACGACACTTAGAATGAGCAGCTAGATAATTTTAGTGACGATTTCCATGAAGAAGATAATCAACATTAAGATTAATAAAAAAAACTATGAAACGTAACAGTTCTGCATTAGAAGCAAACAGCTTTGCTTCTCTTAGAGATGTTATCACAAGCCCTGCCCTGCATCACCTCCAGAGAGCTGCTCAGTGGCTTGATACATGAGATAAAAACAAAGCTCCACAATTCAAAAAGTTCATGTAGGACACATGCAGAATTTGTAGGTCATTTTGACATCATCCTTCCTGGGGTGTTTTCATTGATTACTAAAGATAAGCCATCTGCCTCGTTGCATGGGAGAAATACTCATGTGCTCATTACAGCCCAGCTGAGGGTGCAGAGACGGTCTCACCATAGGCTTCTACTGTGTTAAGATGCATTGTATACTTCAGAACAACTGAGAGAATTCCATTTCACCCCTTCCTCTGCCCACAGTTACGTTAGCAGTAGTAGCATTGTCCCCATTCAAAAGTGAAAAATCAAGCTTAAATTTAGAGAGGTCAAGAAATTTTTACAGTGCAGAAGAGCCAGAATTGGTTTCCAAACCCAGTTTTGCTGACTCTTGAGTCTGGAAAACTGCTTCTGCTTAATAAAGCTAACATTGGTGAACTTGGAAATCGACTCGCAAGAGCTATTATGCAGGGAGCATTTACTGCTGTTATTATAACACACAACTTGTGTGTGGGTGACACATAGTAGGAATCCATAAAATGATAGTTCCCTCTCTATTTTTCCCCATAATTGGTAAAGACATTTCTTATTTTAAAAAGAGCAACAGAAGACTGCACGTGGAATCTGTTTAAAGAAAGCACTTCAGTTTTTTATAAACATATTTACAGCATTGGGCATCATTTTGTAGGTAAATGCACTCTTTCTGTTGATGCTCATGGAAATTCTCTCTACAGCAACAGCATAGACTATACACACATAATGGTAATTTTAGAGTGGAAACACATCAATCACAATTTGTACGTATAATTTTGGAAGACATAGTGTGCTATACAGTGTCTCCAAGGAATGTGTTTGTTCTGCAAGGAAATATAATGCAGCTCTACAGTAAATGGTGCTGAATATATCACCACTGGGTTCCACCTTGCCCTCCAACTCTTCGCAGAACTGGACTTTGACATGTATAAATTTGACAACTCTGAACCATTTGGAACCTTGACCCTTATTCCAAAAGTTTCCTCTTTTACACAACTAAAACCATCCTCTAGTTTTCTTAGTATAACTTAATCTCAGCTTCCATCCCCAAATTGTAACTTTGAGTTGTGACAGGTCAGGTAATTAATTTTCCCCTCTAATTACTGTATTCAAACAGTAGGAAATATATAAATTATAACCTATGTCTAAGACCATTCTCAGAGTACATGTCAGGAGGCTAACTTATAATGAGATCTTTTTTGCTTCTCCGGTAAAACTGAATCTTGGAAAATATCCAAGACATATCTGTCTTGTATCCAATTCTGCTCCAGAGAATGTGGTGATACAAATGTAGACAACAAGAAATACCTCTCCAGCTTCAGCAAAACAGTAACTTTAATTAAAAATTCATTTGTTGCCTGCGATACTTTGCAGTTTTTAAAGAGATTTTAATACCTCATTCTTCACAGCAGCCTCATGTCATGTAATAGGTAGAATACCCACATTTACACATGCGGAATCTAACACAATAAGACAATCAGCAGCCTAAGGTCATACACCTGGAAAGAGTAAACGATGGTTTCAAGTTGAGAATTTCTGACTTGTTCCAGAGCTCTTGTTACCACACTATCATATCTAAGTCAAAAAAGCTGAAGTGCGGTCACTCATAAATTTGGGGGTAAAGCGTGAGTACAATATTTTTGGAGGGCCAAATATAAAAGAAACCTTGAAATCATTCTTGGTTTGGCAATACAGGATTTTCCTGCACCTGTCAAACAAAGTTCCATTCTGCTAAAAGCACTTTCTGGAAGAATATTTTTACAGAATATAAAAAATTTAAAAATTTCGAGTAATAAAGGGAAACTTGCCCAACCATCTATTAAACTATATTATAAAATAACAATTAAAATAAATGGCACTGCTATAAAATGAAGTGGTTCAAAAATAGACCTAAATATATTAAAGAACTTAATATGTTCCCAAGGAAATAAAAGTAGAAGAGTTAATTACTCTAATATGATGTTAGAAAAATTATCTCTTCTTTTTATCCATTTTACAACAGAGAATAACATTTATTTCAAATGGGTTAAAGAATTAAATTCATATAAATATATAGGTAGGTGTTGGACAAATTGAGGTCCTGAATATAGTTGCCCACGTTGTATGCTGCACAACTCAGGGTTGTATTTGCATGGACTACAGTGTGAATGGCACACCATCTTGGGTGAGAAATGTTAGTACTTTGTAACCAATATTTGGTTGTGGAAGGTTTTTTTTAAAATGAGGAAGTAACATAAAAGTCACACAAAAAAGGGATTGATAGATTTGACACATAAGCATATTTGAATGCTATACATCAAACACTGTAAAATTAGAAGGTAAACAAGAACTGGTAACATTTGAGACAAAAATTATAATCTATAGGATTTATGTATGAAATACATACATGTATGTAATGACATCAAAGTTAACTTTACAACACCAAAACCCCAACAACACCATTCACTACTTGTACATCATGGTAATGCTAAAAAAAAAAAAAAGTAAAATGACTCACCCATAATATAAATAACCATTCTCAAGCTTTTTGTATCAGGCCCACATTAGCAGTCTGGTGACTGAATAATGCTTTCAAATACATAAGATAAAATTTAAAATTTCAAAGGTTTTAAAAGAAATCAATTATATTCAAATGCAACCAATAGGTAGCAGGCTCACAGTTCTGGGGAATGGTTGGTTAGGGGGTGAGGTGGAGGGATTGAGCAAAAAAGAAAACTCAGTGACATGGACAAGAGTGTGATGATTGGGGGAAAGGTGGAGTTGGAAGAGTGTATAAGAGAGATAAATGTTGATGGAAAAATTTAAAAACAGAAAAAAGTACCTTGACTTATGATATAATATAGATATTTCTTTATTAAAACACTAAATAATGAAATATAGCAGTAGGTTTAATTTCTACCATAATTTAATTATTGATGCGTATGAACTAACTTTCAGAAACTGCGACAATTGTAGTGTGATACAAACAATACCTGTCACCGGTATTGCTGATACCACTAGTTTGTTGCCTACATTCCTAATAGAAGAAAGTTCTATTTCACGTTAGTGAAAATAATACATTTTCCATTCCAAGTTCACAGACCCCCTAACTTCTGTGTACGGACACCTTAGAGATCCATGGGCCGTGAGTGAAGCAGTGACCGGCTGCAATAGAAGCTTATTTCTTGCTTATGTAACCGCCCTTCATGGGAAGGTAGAGGATCCGGCTCAGGCACGAGCTGAAGGAGGCCTCGGAGTGAGCCAGGGACCAGCCGACAGAGGCTTGGCACCTTAAAGATGTGGCTTCTAACATTTCCATCATCGTTCCTATCTCAGCAGCCACAACGGAAGATGGACATGGAAAGCTACCTGAGAGAAATTTATGGGCCGGGCCTAGACATGGTGCGGCAAAATGTGAGTAGTCATTATAAAATGAGAATTGTTGTGAAAATAAATTGTGTAAAAAAAACATTTCAGAGAGAAAATCATCAAGATGGATCAAGTGTCTTAAAATTATTCAAACTCCTTGATCCATTAATTAATTTCTATGAATTTTTCTTAAAAATATAATACAAACTGAAAGAAAAATTATGCACAAATGTTTTGTAGCAACATTAATTTAAATAAAAATATAATTATTTATTAAGTGGAAGAGATGTATAGATAGAAAATAACAAAAATAAAATAATATTGTCAATGAAATTGAAGTACATCCATATGATAGACTATTATGTTGATGAGTTGGAATAAATAATAGCTGAAATTTCTTGAATGCTTGTGTATGCCAGCCATTATGCCAGTTGTTTTACAAACCTTAAGTCCTCACAACCACTCTGAGAGATATTTTCTGATCCCATTTCAAATGTGAGAAAATAGAATATCAGCAAGGCTGTGTGCTTTGCTGCGGGTTATACAGCTGTGGATTAGTCTCTGCCGGTTGCTCACGTCAAATCTATTCTCCTTTCTTCCTTACTAATAGAACACCAATTTTGTTTGGGGTTGCAATGTGCTCAGCTAAAAATACTCAACCTCCAGACTAACACAACTGAGGCTGCACAAGTGCCTAATTGTGGCCAATGCCATATAAGCAGAAATTGCCACTCTAAAGGAAGACAGCTGGAATGAGCCTTTCCAGCCTTTTGGCCGTCATCTTTTCCTTCTCTCAGCTGAGCTTGTGAAGCCTGTGTGTGTAGCAGTCACTTTGTAGCCCACACTGGAAACTGCAAACGAGGAACGCTAGGATAGGAGGCTAGGAGAAGTCTGGACCTTGATGACATTCTTGAGGACTGCACCAACCCATGTTTGCCTAAGTCCCTTAACCCTGTTCGATTAAATCACAAAAGTTAGATTTTTATTCAGTGCAGCCACTCACAACTCTATCTGGTTTTGCCAGTCAGTGGCAAAATCAAGACTTAAGCCGGGATCGTTTCAACTCAAAGTCATCTAAAGCACAATTCTATATTGATTTTGTGCTTTTTCTCTAATGTTAACATTAAAAAGCAGGATAATTGTGTATGTGGTATATAGTTGTATGTATAGTATGATATCAACTATATTAATATTTACAAAAAGAATACTAGAGCTCTAGTTTGTTTGGCTCAGTAGATAGAGCGTCAGCCTGCGACTGAAAGTTCTGGGTTCGATTCCAGTCAAGGGCCCGGGTTGTAGGCTTGAGCCCCAGTGGGTGGTGTGCGGGAGGCAACCAATCACTGATTCTCTCTCAACATTGATGTTTTTATTGCTCTCTCCTCCCTTCCTCTCTGAAATCAATAAAAATATATTCTAAAAAAAGAATACTGGAAGAGATCAGAATTTTAATAATGATTATCTGGGTGGCAGCATTATGAGGGTTAATTCCTTAAAATAACTTTATAATACAATTTTATTATTATAAACATAATATCTACTTATTGTGAATAATTTGCAACTTAAAGGACAGGACAAAAGAAAAAGAAAAACGTACTAACTTACAATTTTCCCAGCATTTATATTTTAAATTGTATATACTATTTTGTATCCTGATGTTTTTAATTACTAATGTAAGCGTCTCCCATTGTCATGAAATATTTTAGAAATACCGTGTTAATGGCTGCCTATTATTCTAGCATGTGAATTAATACAAATTGTTTACACATTTTTCAGTTGTTGAAAAATTTAATTAGTTTGAAATTATTAGTTTTCAAATGAACTCTTTTGCCTCTTTTACTGACAGTTCACGTCTGAGAATCTTTGTTCTCTTTATTGAACTTTTTCGTATGTTCTTCAGAAATATTGCAAAAATACTTGTACCAGGTGTGTGAGAGCCTTCCATTATTTAGAGGCCTTGAGGATGCCCTCATGCCTTTATTCACCTCCAGCTAATTACTTTCACACAATGGTTAAATGGATTTCCAGAGTATGTTGTTTTATGTTAATTAAAATATCTTTGCAAAATAGTGAGGGAATTACTGATTGAATAAAAAAGACCCACAGTTTGTACATAAGGGAATCTTAGAAAAATGACAGAGCTAAAATTTCTCCTACTTCTATGGAGTTCTTTGTCAGCCACATTATAAGTTAATACCAAGATGACCTAGATGGAGCAAGCGGGGTTAAAAATAGAAACTCAAAAGATGGGTATTAAAATACAGATTTATATCCATTATCATTAACAGCTACCTTTAACTAAATGTGTTTTTCCTTAAAATAGACAATGATGGTGAAAGATATATACGAATAGAAATAAATATTTTGACATTGAGCTGTATTTTTAAAAAATTTCAATTAGTGAGGTGCATGGTCAAAAGCACAGGGAACAGTTTTTTAAATTAAGTAATTTGTATTACTGATTCTATTCTTCTGGTAGTAATTCCATTTAAAAAAAAAAAAAGAAGGCTTTCAGTGACCTCAAAATAATTACTTTCTCAAAAAAGCTGAGTCCTAAGCCCACAGTCCATAGTCAATATATGTGTGTTAAAGTGAGCTGATATATAATATGACCAATATAGACAATATATATTTCCATTTATCTACATTATTGACAACTTCACCATGTTTTTCTCATTTTTACCTTAGTTGCACAGAATTCGGTCAGTCACAACCAATAGTTCATAATGTGTTCTCATCATCAGTCTATGCGTGGCCTATGTTTTAATTATTATTAAATTGGTTATTTAAAATAGTATAACACTAATAAACCCACCACCCAAAATAATAGCTAGCAACTTGATGATAATCTTCTATATGATTTTCCCCAACAACCTGCTCCTTTGCTACCCCATGGTTTTACTTCCATCAGGGTGTCTATAGACTGTAATATTTTGTTTCATACAGTTTTTCTATGCTTTCAAATAAAATTTTGAAAACCATTTTCTAATTTTCATATTAGTTTTCAAGTTAGGATTTGTGTTGCTTCAAATTTAAATGGTATTTTCTCTGTTCTAGATCCTAATCTAATGTCATATTTGAAAACTAATTCAAGTAAATAGTTATAAAAATATTGGACAGGTTCCTGTGGCTTTGTAATGCAAACATATCTAACTGATATGTCCTTTTGGACCTAGCAAATATAAATTTGCCATGAGTCCTTTCATTATATCTAAGGCAATAGAAGTCAAAAGGGCTTAAAACAATAGTAGGCTCGTTTTAATTAAGTTCCGTAAATATTTATTAAGCATCTACCAAGGAGAAGGTTTAAGTTTGGCATCGGTGGTGGTGGTGGTGGTGACTCAAAATGACGAGGATAATGGCTTCTCCTAAGCCTGCAGTGGTTCTCAACCTTCTGGCCCTTTAAATACAGTTCCTCATGTTGTGACCCAACCATAAAATTATTTTCGTTGCTACTTCATAACTGGAATGTTGCTACTGTTATGCATCGTCATGTAAATATCTGATATGCAGGATGGTCTTAGGCGACCCCTGTGAAAGGGACGTTCGACCGCCAAAGGGGGCGCGACCCACAGGTTGAGAACCGCTGTGACCTAGGCGTGTGGATTCTGAGAGGCAGCCTAAAACAAGCACATGCATATGGAAACTCAACCTATGGCAGAGGTCGCAGATTAGCTCAGTGGGAAAGATGGGTTATTCAATATGGGGAATTGGGATAATTTACAATTATTAAATAAATTTGGGAATATTATTTAATAATAAAAATCATTAGAATAATTTTTATACATAAAAATGTCATCTGTATCTCACGCTAATCAACTAAAATTAATAGAGGAGAGACACAGGTCATAAAT
Organism: Myotis davidii; assembly: GCF_000327345.1. Lineage (NCBI taxonomy): Eukaryota > Metazoa > Chordata > Mammalia > Chiroptera > Vespertilionidae > Myotis > Myotis davidii. The sequence goes on along the minus strand of NW_006299705.1, from coordinate 10,717,087 downwards.
AAATGTGATTCTAAATAAAATGATACCAATTCTAAATATTTAGTAAAAACAAAGGAAAGCAATTATAATTCTCAACTGGGGGTAGAGTTAGAGTTCATGAGAACTGTGGCGTTTGACGTGGGCCATCAAGCTGAGCAGAGTTAACGCAGGACTAAAAGGCGGCAATAGAAATGTGGGAGACGTTATTCCAAGAGGTCACTCCAGCAAGGTGACCAGTTTGCCCTGGTTTGCTTGGTACTTTGCGGTTTTAGCACTGAAAGTGCCATGTCATGAGAAAAGGGAAAATCAGGACAGTTGGTCACCCTGAGAACAAAGCTCTACCTTTCTTGCCACCCCTTCCAATTCCCTAAACAAAAGAACACACATAGTCCCATAAACCCAGACAATAGGCGTCAGCTTTAGGAAACAACTCAGCCTTTCCTGCATCTACCACCTTCTCTGAGAAGGCAGGCTTAAGAGTTCAAAGTTTCTTGTTCTTCGCAGTTATCTCCAGCAGCACTTTCCTTCAGCCTACCCAGGCCCCAGCATCTTTCACTGCTAAGATGTCAAATTCTGGCTTCTTTTCTGATGACCGCCCCTCAATCTCTCACCTC
>NW_006299705.1:10700081-10716454 GCF_000327345.1 Myotis davidii | reverse complement strand
TGCTTAGTGTTCTGATATTCTTATTGACAGCTGTGGTCCCTTAACCCTTTCCTGATTCTCCCAGTCCACCAGTTTAATTCTTGTGTATAGAGCAGCCGTGGGCAAACTACGGCCCGCGGGCCCGTTTGAAATGAATAAAACTAAAAAAAAAAAAAGACCGTACCCTTTTATGTAATGATGTTTACTTTGAATTTATATTAGTTCACACAAACACTCCATCCATGCTTTTGTTCCGGCCCTCCGGTCCAGTTTAAGAACACATTGTGGCCCTCGAGTCAAAAAGTTTGCCCACGCCCGGTAGAGCCTACCTATATACTAACATAACATCCTTGTTGGGGTAAAGTGCTCTGCAGTCAGACATCCATCTCTGCCTGTAACTACCCCTAGGAACCTAAGTAATAGAGCCAACTTCTCTGAACCTGTTTTCACAGCTGGAACATGAGGGCTCATGCCTCATATTTTATAGGGTCCTTGTGGGAGTAAATGAGAGCACTCGTGAAATATGGTTTTTAAAAAGGAGCAGATCTCAGAATCGTGTGTACAGAATGATCCTACTTTTGTGTAAAAACACATATCGAGTGCGTTTTTGTGCACTAATGTTTAGAAATGCAATGAAAAGAGGTGGAAACCAAACCCTTAGTGATGGTTAGCTTTTAGAAGGACTGTGGAAAAGGAGAGGAATGTTATATAAATAATCTTCACAAGCTATCTTGGAATTTTGTGACGACTATACAATCAGATGAGGTTATTTTGAAACTAAAATATAAATGAAATCTATACAAAAATAAAGAATTCAGAGAAGATAAGAAAGGTAAGAGTTTTCTAGTGGAGAGAGTAGTGTGAGCAATGCTGGCAGGATCCTGCAGAAGTCCTGAGTGATGAGAAGCAACGTACACTGAGAGAGATGTGAGTGGTAAGGTCCCAAGACATGAGGCTGAAGAGATGGCCAGGGCCAGATCTGGGTGCCCTTTGAATGCCATCCTATGGAATTTGAATTTTATCCTCCAAGTTATGGGAAAGCATGTGTAGGTAATAAGATAAAGGAAAAATAATGAAAACTGCATTTTAGAAAGGTTCTGCATTGCAGACTGAGGGGATGGGCAAGGTGTGGATTTGAAAAAGAAATCAGAAACTCTTCCAATACTTACAAAAATTGATGTAAGGAGGAGGGCTGTGACTAATATTAATAGCTAGCATTTTTTGAGATATTTGTTTAGAGCTAACATTTATTTAGCCAAGCTTAAGTTAGATGAGAATTCTAAATGGGCATCTCATTTGTTTCTCACAATAACTCTATAAGGTAGCCACTATTAATATTTCTAGTATACAGAGTGTCCCAAAAATGTATACACACTTTGAATAATTATTAATTCCAATGAGCTAAATCTGAAAAGAAAGAAACATCAATTGAGCTATCTATCAGCAGTGTGCATACATTGGGGGTGGGGCACCTTGTATAAATGAGGAAATGGAGACTCAGTGAAGTCAAGATACTTGTCCAAGCACAGTGGGCATGATAGATGATAAATCGTGTGGCCAGGATCTGAAGCCATATAGCTTGGTTCCCCACTCACACTTTCAAACACTATGTCATAAAATTTACTCCTAAATTGGCCTTAGTGTTAAAGGAAATTTTCAGTGGACAGAATTAAACAGGCATGGAAGAATCTATTTAAGACTATTGTAATAGAAGGAGACTGAACTCAATTCCAGTGAAACAAAAAGCAGAAGTTTTTTAAGTTCTGGGTTTTTTAAAAAAAAAAAGGTGCTGAAGTTGTGTAAGGGGAAAGGCTGGTCAATGTGATGAAGCCATCTGTGTTTGTTAATCGTTGCTTACTATTAAGCTCCTACCTTCCAACCAGGACTGGGAGATAGAGGCACTATGTCCCTTGATGTTTACATTTCAGAAGCATGGCTCTCAGGTCCTTGAGTAAGACATTCCTCAGTTGTAAAATTGGCAAAAGTCTGGGAGATGACTTATATCTCCAGGGGGCAGAGAAAGAATTTAGAATTGCAAGATTTCTAAAGTGAATGCTCTTTGAAAAGGGAGCATAGGGAAGAAGTCCATCAAAAATTTGCCAAAACCGGTTTGGCTCAGTGGATAGAGCGTCGGCCTGCGGACTGAAGGGTCCCAGGTTCAATTCCGGTCAAGGGCATGTACCTGGGTTGCGGGCACATCCCCAGTGGGAGATGTGCAGGAGGCAGCTGGTCGATGTTTCTCTCTCATTGATGTTTCTGACTCTCTATCTCTCTCCCTTCCTCTCTGTAAAAAATCAATAAAATATATTTTAAAAAAATGTAGTCAAGCTGAAGGAAATATTAAGATCTTTTTGGTCACTAGTTGTTCTGAAATATGGGTTACGATAACATTCAGTGTGCCAGCCTTAATTTTCCCGAGGAAATCCATGAGAATGGCATGTAAGTTACTGATATGCATAATCCACTTAAAATTATAATATATATATATATATTAAAAGTTAACACACAATGTAATACACATCTTCAAAGTAAGATTTTTCTATTTTGTCAATATTTTAAAACAGCAGATAGTAATGAACCAGATGATTCAATAACAACAAAGATAATAGTCAGTATTCATTCAGCATTTGTTATGTGATAGACATGAAGCTAAATTCTTTCTCATATACTCCTAAGAGCAATCCCAGGAGGTAGGTACAATAATTATCTTCATTTATGGATGAGAAAACAGGTATATAAACAGTCTGAGTGAACCTAAATAGGACTGCCTACCTAATGGTACCCAGTGCAAAATGAAAATGTGGGACCCCTTGTTCAAAAATTCTTAAGCTTCAAGAGGCACCAACAGAGCATTAAACTAAATGCAGGATGTGTCTAAGTGCAAGACACTGTGTGACTGCACAGGTCATCTGCCCCTGAAGTCAGGCCTGCCCTTAGATTTGTGATTCCAACCTTTAGGCTCTATTTCATCTCTCCTGAGTAAGTTACTAAGCGGTGAGGTCCCTGGGGTAGCAAGAGTTCTTAAGTAGTTATCAATTGACCTTTTTTTAGTGCCTAAAAGAACAGCATTTTCTCACAGACAGGATTTGAATATTTAATCCCACCTGTATCACACAGCTTCTCAGTTGGATATCAAAGTATTTAAAGACTTGAAACTCCCTACTGAGTTTCCATCTGAAAATAGTAAATGCTGGGAACAAAGGTAGCTCTTACAATACAAAGGGTAACTGAAGCTAAATACTGGCCTCTGTACGGTGGCTCCTTTCACAGGCTATTCTAACAGCGAGTATTACTCTATCCGGTTAGGACTGAACTTGGATGGCATAGAGCAGTACTGGCATGGCAAAGAATATTAGCCATATAAACAAATAAAAGAGGTGTTTTTTTTAATGTTAAAATAAAGGGAATGATAAATGAAATACCAAGGCTACTACCAGGAGAGGTGTATATTCACACTGAAAAAAAGAGCTTCTTCACACTGAAGCACAGCATGGCCAAGGAGCATTAAATAAAGATGTTTCTAGAATACAATTCCATTATTCCTAGAGGTGAGCATATCCAAAGTGACTATTATTATCACTACATGATGCATAATTGGGACTTAGGTAACATTTCATTGTAAACAACAGATTTCATTATAAAAGAGGTTAGTTTTCATTGTGAAAGACAGCGATGGAACCAAATATGGATCAAATATTATATTCACTGTGAACAGAGGTAACGGTTATGCATATGTGTGTTTCCATTTGCATGTCTCTAACATCAGCTCCTTGAAACGCTCACATAAACTCTATAATTAAAAACTTGTCACTGGGGATAGGCAAGAGAATATTGTGAGAGTGACACATTCACTGACATTTGTCATTTTAAATTATTTTTTAAAAAGTGGTCCTTCTTCTGAATGTATTAACAAAATGCTAAGACTTCTTAAATATTATGACCCAGTGCTCTGGTTTCTCTTCAGACCACATAAATCTTTCGCCTTTTAAATATCATGACCCTCGGCTTAAGTAGAAATATTTTTCTTCAAAACCAAGCAACTTTCTTATGTACTATAGTTTTAAAAATAACTTTATTAAGATATAATTGACATACAATAAACTGCATATATTGGAAGTATAGAATATAAGTTTTGAAATATGTATTCACTCATGAAAATATCAAAACTAAGGCCAGGGAGGGTGGGGGGGGGCAGGAAAAGGGGGTAAGAGATCCAGCGAAGGACTTGTATGCATGCATATAAGCATAACCAATGGACATAAGACACTGGGGGGTAGGGGAGGCCAGGGGATTGTCAAGGGCGGGGGGAAAAAAAGGAGACATATGTAATACTCTTTGTAATACTTTAAGCAATAAAAAGAAAGACAAATAAATAAATAAAATGCCCACTTAAAGCTTACAATATGTACACTCAAAGTCCTTTGCTTTCAGAATGCTTCATTCTTAACAGTTTTTGGATATTCTCAATGTTAAGGGCACTGCATACAAGTGAGGGTGGAGAGTCAATAAAGTTATTTTCTTCTAAAAAAAAAACTAAGGTAGTGAACACCTTAAATTTCCTCATTTCCCCTTGTCCAACCCCACCCTTTCCTGGTTCTTCAAGCAATCACTGACCAGCTTTCTACCACTATAGATTATTTTTCATGCAGTTATGTGCCCCATGATGATGCTTTTCTCAACAACGATCGCATATATGACCGTGGTCTGTTGTTGAGAAAGACTAGAATGGAGCTGAAAAATTCCCATCACCTGGTGGCATTGTAGCCCCCCCCAGCGCCCCCCCCCGGCCCCCGTCTTCAAAGGATTTTCCAAGGATGAGGAAGTTTCAAAAATCAGTGAGGCTGTGGTTGAGATGGCAAACAACTTTAACCGGGGTGTGGATGAAGACGACAGTGAGGAGCTCCTTGAGGTGGTTCCTGCAGAACTGATTAATGAGGAATTGTTTGAATTGGAACAGGAACAACAGGGTCACAGACAAGAGAAAAGGACACTGCAGGAGAAGGAAAAAGAACTCCAAGAATATTCACAGTGAAGAGATTAGCAGTTGCTTTTGAAGAACTCACCAAGCTCCCTAAAATGTTTGAAAACATGGACCCAACACTAAAGGTTTCATCAATAGAGAGGAATGTCCATGGTGCATTAACTGCTTACAAGCAAATCTCTGATGAGAAAAAGAAAGAAATCAAGCAAAACACCGGGGACATATTCCCGGAAAGAGAGGCACCTCCAGAAGAGGCCCAGCAGGTGCTTCTGGTGGGATTTCAGAAGACATTATCATCATAGGAGATGACTGCTCTGTGTGTGTGTTATTGACCCTGAAGGCCTTCTGGTGGGACAAGATGTGGATGTGAGCAGTAGTGATATTAATGATCCTGACCCTGTGTGTTTATGTCTTAGCTGTAAACAAAAAAAATGTTTAAAAATAGAAAAAACAACCCACCATCATGTTTGCAGAGAGAAAAAACTTATTAAGTAACGATATAAAGGAAGAAAATATTTTTGTACAGCTGTAAAATGTTTTTGTGTTTTAAGCGAGGTGTTATTATGAAAGAGTCAAACCGTTAAAAAAAATTTAAAGTTACAGTAAATTAATGTTAATTTATTATGGGAGAAAAATATTTTTATAAATTTAGTGTTTATAAAGCCTATAGTAGAATACAATTAATGTCCTAAGCCTTCATAATCTCTCACCACTCACTTACTGACTTACCCAGAACAACTTCCAGTCCTATAAGCTCCATTTATGGTAAGTACCCTATATAGGTATACCATTTACTTATCTTTTATACCATATTTTTACTGTACCTTTTCTATGTTGAGATGTACAAATACCATTATGTTAAATTGCTTATAGTATTCAGTATAGTATCATGCTGTGCTGGTTTGTAGCCTAGGAGCAATCAGCTACACCATACAGCCTAGGTGTATAGTCGGTTATGCCATTTCGGTTTGTGTTAGTGCATTCTATAATGTTCACACAACAAAATCACTTAACCGTACATTTTTCAGAACTTATCCCCGTTGTCAAGCAACACATGACTACATTTTTATAATTTTATATAAATGCAATCATAAAGTATGTACTCCTTTCACTAAGCATAACAATTTTGAGATTCCTCCACCTTGTAGCATGAATCAATAATTCATGCCATTTAATTGCTGAATAATGTTATGATGAATGGATATAACACATGTGTTTATCTGTTCAGCTGTGGATGGCCATTAGTGTTTATATCTCTTATGTAAATGCTAGTATTTTAATATTCACATTAGATAATAGTCTAATATAAAGCATAATTTATTTGAAGAGCTTGGAGAGCAGAGGAAAATATATTTCAAAAGCATCTTGAGGATTTCTGTGGGGTTTTTTGTCACTATAAGTAACCACAATAAAAATGGTCATCCCAAACTTTAAAAAGATATGATTTAATGCTAGAACCATAGGTACAATTTATGTCTGAATATAAAAGTTACAGAGAAGCCCATCAGAACTGTTGGTGAGGGTCAATAGGGAAACAAATTAGGGAAAGGACTTCTCAGGAAATGGGACTATAACTGGAGTGGTTCTAATGCATCAGCTGAGTGAGAAGTTGCCTGTGTGAGAAAGACAGCTGTGGTTAGATTAGGGTAGCATTTTTTTTACTTTTAAATGTATTCATATTATACTCAAAACAATCTATTTCATCATGATTATAGAATACTAGGGGCCTGGTGCACAAAATTCATGTAGTGGGGGGAGGGGGTCACTCAGCCCGGCCTTCGACCTCTCACAGTCCAGGACCCTTCAGGGGATGTCTGCCTGCTGGCTTAGCTGGATTGGGCCTAAGCCAGCAGGCAGACCAAGTGCACAAAATTTGTGCATGGTCGGGGGGGTCCCCTCAGCCCAGCCTGCACCCTCTCCATCCGGGACCCCTCGGGGGATGTCTGACCGCCAGTTTAGGCCTGATCCCGCACATCCCTCTCACAATCCTGGACCACTGGCTCCTAATTGCTCACCTGCCTGCCTGTCTGGTCGCCCCTAACTGCCCCCCACTTCCAGCCAGATCGCCCCCAATAACCCCCTTCCTGCCAGCCTGGTTGCCCCTAACTGACCCCCCTGCCAGCCTGGTTATCCCTCATTAACCCTCCTGCCGGCCTGGTCGCCCCACGCAGCCTGCTTGTTCAGTTGTTTGGTTGTCCCTCACTAACCCCTCTGCCAGCCTGGTCATAGGCAGCCATCTTGTGAGGGCATGAGGGTTAATTTGCATATTACCTCTTTATTATATTGGATAATCATAGACTCATATGATCTTGGAGTTGGAAGAGATCTCAGTGCCTCCTAAGAAAGTCCATTTTGCTTGGAAAATGTTTAATAGAAGGTACTTCCTTTTTCTGCACTGAAATTTACCCCCTAATCACTTCTTTCAAACTTATGGAAGATTCTTTACTAATGAAGAAGAGACTTACTGAAAGAAACATGTAGAAATACCATGAAAAGAGTATGAGCTTGAATTATGGTTCCACCACTTTACTTTTCTTTATAAACTGAGATAATTATTTTTTGAAACTCTTTTTCTTATGAACTGGAGATAATAATAACCACATATTAGAGTTAGTTGAATGCTAAGTAAAATTATTATAATGCGTAGTCTATAATTGCTAACTACTAGTTCCAACTATAGGTTCCATTATTCTCCCCAGTGAACCTGATAGCCTCACTTAAGTTAGAAAGTTCAGGCTTTATCTTGGCAAAACTATTATTGTCAATGCTATTTGATCATGCTTCATTTTTAGAAGTGTTCTACATTAAAATTTTTAGTGAGAATTTAGTGTTAAAATTTGAGTGCTTCCAAATGATCTATTTTTTAAATCACTTCCTGTTTAGTCTTTAATTTAAAAAATTACAAAGAATGACTAAGTAAGAGCTATTATGTAAAAAAAAACAAGAATTTTACAAATGGCACATTAAATATTTTCACCCTCCTTGCAGCTGTAACAGTCTAGCCACAATTGTATATACCAGTGCCTATTTGTCTATCTATTTATCTATCTATCTATCTATCTATCTATCTATCTATCTCCAACTGATTCACTTCTGCCCATGATCTGTCACAAATTAGCTATATTCTGATAATGGTCCTAGTGGAATCAACAGTAAATACAATTAAATCCTGTTCTTGTTGACTGTAGAAGAATTGAAGTAAATTAATCAAACCCAGTGAGGAAAATTAGTGGATGTGTGTTTATCTGTCTGGTGCAATAGTGCTTATGTGTGAAATACCAAACTCTCATTGGATGCCTACTGTCAGAATCTATTAACAACATGCTTAATCACTGAGATTTCTACATTTGGGATTCCTTTTAAAAATAGATCTTCTACCTTTCAAACAACCCACAAAGCTGTCACTTTTCTGATATGTATTTCTTTCCCTGCATGTCTGCATTTCTGATAGTACCCAATAAAGCATAACTAGCATCCTACTCCAAGAGTACTTTCAATGTAATATATCCCATTTTGTAAATTTTTAAGTTGTCAGATTTTTTGTTTTTCTTACTGTAATTAAAATTGCCAGTTGCCAGGGGACAGGATGGAAAAATAAAAAACACAAGAGCAAAAATAAAAACAGAAACACTCAACTATTGTGATTTAGAATCTAGATGATTTACATTGTTCACAAAATAATGATCATCATAAAATTGTAATTTTGTTTATTTCTTCCTCCACCTTTTGATTAGCCATTTATAATAAATCTTAGCCATCAATAAGAATTCTTTTAAATATATATTATTGATTTCAGAGAGGAAGGGAAAGGGAGAGAAAGAAACATCAATGATCAGAGAGAATCATTGATCGGCTATTTCCTTCACTCCCCCTGCTAGTGATGAAGCCCACGACCCGGGCATGTGCCCTGACTGGGTATGGAACCCTCCTCCTCCTGGCTGGTAGGTCAGGGCTCAACCAGTGAGTCCTACCGGCCGGGCCTCCATAAGAATTCTTTATCAAGGATTCTAGGACTCCTTTTTATCACCTGGAAGGTCATTTAGTTGAAAGGCCAACACCTTTAAGGACAGCTGTGTTTTTCAGGATGAAATGAGAACATTTTATTCCATACCTCAGTTTGTTAATATTGTCACTCTGGACTTTATCTGCTCTGTATGTTGACTCTGGAAAACAAACAAACAAATAAAAACACTGCTTACCACACCACCTACACCAGCAAATCCTCTAAATTCTACCTGCTGAATATTTTCTGAATTTGGCCCCTTTTGTCTTCTCACCACTATTCCCCTCATCCAGTCTACATTATTTCTCACCTGGACTACCTTTGTCATCTGCTACCTGGTCTCCCAGTTTCCACTTAGGCTCTTTAATACTCTATCCTTTACTCTGTAGCCAACAAAACAATTTAATATGTACATCTGATAATACATTCCCAGATTAAAACTTTCCAGTCATTTACCACTACCTTTGGAGTAAAATATAAACTCTTCCCTTCACTTTCTAAGTCCTGAAAATCTGTTCTCCAACTCCCTCTGGGAGCTCCTCCCCTATCACTCTGCCTCACTCATAGCCTTCCAGCCACACTGGCCTTCTGATTGTTCCTGGAATAAACCTAGCTCATTTCTAACTCAGGTCCTGGAATTAATTTTTCCAAATTCTGTGTCACAGGCTTTGCTACTTCCACATCAAAAAATAGTCCTTATCCTATCATTCTCTCTCCTTCTATTCTGCTTTAATTTCTTTCTAGAACTTTCTATTCTCATTATCCAGAGTTATATTATGCATGTGCATAGTTGTTTATAGTCTACTTTCGCAATTAGAATAGCTCTGGTGGTACAGTCTTTGCCTCACTCCCATCACATCCACCTCACTCCTCCCCTCCAGCTGAGATTAATGCTTGGTAGGTAGAGGGTACTCAGGAAAGATTTGCTGAATGAAAGAATTAAAGAGTAGCATGTTGAGTAATATTACTAAATCTATCACTGGGATCTCCTCTAAAGACACTCTTCTATAAATGCTCTTAAAAACTGCAACAAAAGATGAAACTTTTACACTTTATTAGAAAACATTTATAAATATTCATTAGAACACCTATTTTAAAACAAATAAACTTTAAATATTCCAATGAAATAAAAATGCTGTTTTATTCACTAAACAAGGATGCCTGGGCCATACAATTACCTAGTGAATAATAACTGAGTATCCTGTCATAGTCTGAGCATGACAGCTAAAATAACATAAGGAGACTGTGTTCTTGTCTGCAAGGACAATTGTCCTGAAGAGAGAGGACACTCATAAACAATGGAAATTATTAATGCTAGTTAATTCAAAAACACAATTTGTGATGTAAAGGATATGGAATAAAAATTTAGGAAATGGTAAACTGGATTCAAAGCATTTATAGAAGAAATAACACAAGAGCAGCTTATCTTGAACTTCATTGGGTAAAGAGCTCTTCCTGGCAGACCCATTCCTCCTGAACACCAAAACCAGTTTCTCTGGTTAGGCACATTAGAATACCTCAAAGCAGTCTCTAAGCAGAGAACTTTATAAACTTAAACTGGTAAGGTTTGTGGAAGGCTTGGTTGATAAAAATGAAGCCCATATTTAGAATACATTTTAATGTGCATGTGAGTTCATGTTTTTATTCATATTTATGTCTTTTCTCTCTATGTATAGGTGTTTTTCAAAAATAAATAGAACTGTATATTTAAAAAACTCAAGTAACTTCAGTAAGATGAATATGTGACCTTATTTTTCATATGGAAGAAATTCAGAGACAGGATTTCCTGAATTTCTATGATAACTCTCAGATTTCACTGGGGAACCAGGCTTCTTTGATTTTCTGCTCTGCATTTTTAGTGTATTATTTCTTTCTTCAAGTTGTCTCAGAGTCACAAAATGATACCTTCAGCTCCAGATATTATATCCATGTTCTATATAACAGGAAGGAAGAAGGAGCTAGTATAGAGGGATATGTCTCTCACTTAAAGAACTTTTCTGGAAGGCTCAACCTTTGACTTTTGCTTACATTTCATTGGACATCTCTATTTTAAATGGAGGTGGGAAATATAGTTTTATCTGAACACATTGATACCCTGATATAAGAAGTTTTAGTGGTAGAAGATAAAACCACCCACAACATTCTCTTAAACCAAAGCCTAATACAGAGTACGGCCCTAACTCTTCAATTCTGTGAAGGCTGAGAGAGTCTTTAGCACTATACAAATATTATCAAACTACCAGAAATATACATTAGACTAGAAGCCTGGTGCACAAAATTTGTGCATAGGGGAGAAGGGGCCTCAGCCTGGCCTGCACCCTTCTGCAATCCGGGACCTTTCAGGGGATGTCCGACTGCTGGTTTAGGCCCCATCCCACAGAAATCCCGGTGGATGGGGCCTAAACCAGCAGTTGGACATCTGCCTTGCAATCTGGGACCACTGGCCCTAACTGCTTGCCTGCCTGCCTGATCACCCCTAACCACTCTGCCTGCCTGCCTGATCACCCCTAACCATTCACCTGCCTGCCTGATCGCCCCCTAACCACTCTCCTTCCTGCCTGCCTGATTGCCCCTAACTGCCTACACCTGCCTGCCTGATCACCCCTAACCACTTCTGCCTGCCTGTCTCATCACACCTAACCACTCGCCTGCCTGCCTGATTACTCCTAACCATTTGCTGGGGGACAGGGACAGCCGGGGCAAGGGGCCTCAGTCGTTCTGGTCTCTGGTCATCCTGGTCATTCTGCCATTTCAGTCGCTGGGCTTTTTTATATAGGATAAATGAAGTGTGAGTTCTGTAAGGAAGAGATTGTATGTTTTTTGTTCACTGCTATATCCCTGACATCTATCATAGTGCCCAGATATCAATCAATTATGCAGTCCCCAAAATTAATATATAAATGAGTGTCTGATGAAATATTGGTCTATAATTAGGATGCAGCCAGGCAAAATGTCTCTGCTGCTGTTCTGGTGTGGGCCATTTCCTCTTTAATCATCCGTCTCTGTGTCATTCCATGAGCATCATCTGTGTCCTATGTCAGGCTGATCCAATCCGATTCATGTCAACTGTTTTCTTAACTATGTAAAACTTGATAGGCTAATAACATGTTATTCAAAGTTTTTATTTTAAAAGTTCAGAGTATTCACCAGCTGTAATTTTATATAACAATCTATTTCTCTTTTCTAATGCACACATATAAGCAAATACTGCAATTTCAGGCTAAGCGCTCCAATTTATAATAAGTCTACTATTATGGAATTTTTAAAAATCTGTATTGTTAAAAGTATTACTACATATGTCCTATTTGTCCCCCATTGTATTATGGAATTTTTAAAAAGGCCTTTTCTTTGATGCAGTGGCTGTGGCAAGGAGAGACAACTCAATAGTCTTGGAATCAAAGGTTCCTTCCTATATCAATTACCCACTAGAAGCAAAGGTTAAAAGCAGTATACTTTCCACCTAACAATAGTTTTCTATTTCCATGCTCATCTGTGTTTAGGTTAAAGAAAAAGCATCAAAATAGTTTTCTTGAAAGTCCCCCCCCCTTTTTTATTTCTGATCTGTCTACTTTTAATTGAGATGGGTATAGTACTTACACTTTGTGAGGAATTCCCCTTATTGTCTATGCTTCTCTATCTTCTTAAATTGTTCAGGTAATCAGAGAATGAAGACTGGTTTAAATATGTAATGTTAAATTTAAGACCCAAATTAAACATGTACTGCCTTAACGTATATGATGAAACATCTGACAGCATTGGCACCATAGAAACTAGACCTTCACACACACAATGACTTTGAGTCTTCACATGTTATGAATCCAGATACAAGAAAATAATGGAGAAACTGAGAGAAAGGTCCCTAAGTGTGGAAATAAATGTGAGAAAGAACAAATGAAAAAAAGGTGAGAGATAATGAGACCCATGTAAAGTAGGTGTCTAAGGCCTTAGGCATAGAGTTAGGACTCAGAGAGCACAGGAACATAACAGATAAAACAGCCAAAAACAAATTGAAAGAAGCTCAGTAACATAGGCACCTGCTTCATCTCAGAATTTGCTTTTGTTATTATTCATTGACTAAAGGAAAGTCTGTTTCCACTAAACATCTCAGCATAAAGAAATGGATTAAAAAATGAAAGACATGTTCTACCAATTGCCATATTGATACATCTTCAGTATGATGTTTTAATGATCCTGCAATCTTGAATCAAACTAATGGTAAATGAAAGTTATAAAAAGGCATATAGTCTATAACTAATACATTGCAATGTAGTGTATGCATTTGTTCCAGAGATAAAATTCAGTAGAATGTCAGTTGCATAGGGGCAGATATTTCTGTTTCATTGCCCAACTCCAGCACCTAAAAGGATGCCTCGCATATAGTATGCACTCAATAAGCATTTGGTAAATGAATGAATAAATCTAGAAAGAAAAAAAGTGATTCAATATTCCATCAAACGCAAAACATGCATTATCTATAATGTTTCCATGAAGTTAAAAAAAAATCAATTATCTACTTTAGTTGAGAAAAACATGAACTATATTAAATAGAAATGAAGTCTAGAATTTAGAATTTTTTTTAATTTGCTGTAGTAATAATCCAAATTTTATAAGGATTCACTAGAAAGCATTTGAAAGTCTCTTGTATAATGTTTATCACATAAGAACTCATATGTTTCTCCTCCCATTCCTACTTTCTTTATAAAAGGAAAAGTAAAATTTTTAGAACTCTAATTTTAAAATAACTGTATTCATGTAATTGAGAACTAATATTAAGCTGGGGTCCACATGATAAAATAGAAAATACATATATAGGCTTTCATATTAGACTAGATGCCCAGTGCATGGGTTTGTGCACCGATGGGTTCCCTCAGCTTGGCCTGCACCCTCTCGCAATCTGAGACCCCTTGGTGGATGTTGAACAGCTGGATTTGGCTCAATCCCCACAGGCCCAATCCAGATAGGAGGAGTCCAATCCTGTGCATTTAACATCTGTCCCCTGGTGGTCAGTGTGCATCATAGCAACCAGTCAACTGGTCTTTCAGTTGTTCACTCGCTTAGGCTTTTATATATATAGATAACCCAACCTCAATTTGTAAGTATTATGGCTTTGGCAAATTGCTTGGCCTTGATGATATCAGTTCTTATATTACAGTGTAATTATCAGGATAAGACAAGATAACATATCTGAAATTTTTAATATTATATCAAACACATAGTAGATCTTCAATAAATGTTCTTTAATTGTACCTTGTGGCCAAAGCAATATACACTTATCACATCTCACATGATATTTTACCTCATCTGTTTTTAAAACCACAGAAAACATATATGCAGCTGCTGGGATGCAAAAGTGTAATGTTATGTCACATTATTTAACTAACAATAGCAGAGTCACTTCCTGAGTTATTCTAGAAGAGAGGAAATTGGAAGGCTAAAGCCCCAAATTTGACCCAGACCACACTGTAGTTCTCTGATAGGCAAATACTGAAGGACCTGAGAAATTCTACACTCTTTTATATGGCCACAAGGCAAAAGATGACCAAATAGTGACAACAGAAGACTGGTGTATGGTGAATAATTTCACTGTAGAAAATTTTCTCAAGGTATTTGACTTTCTAGAGAACATATGACCTCTCTGATTTATTTAGCCAGTCAATGACTGCCTTATTTCAAGTCAATCAAAAGTAATGTGTTTATAGAACTAGAAATTATGTTTAGAAAATATTAGAGATTTCATATTGAGTCACTCATGTTTTCCTTGGTATATATTTGCATTACTACATTGGTTAAATAAATTGCACACATATATTTAACAAAATTTTTCAAAGAATGAATGGTTCAATGAAATATTTCTATTAATTTGACACTTCACACTTAACCCATGTTTTTCATTCCAGACCAAAAAGAAAAAAGAAAAAAAGGAGAGATAGTAATAAAATATTCATTAACTGAACTGAAACCCATTCACAGCAGATGGTCTCTGGAGGGGAAATTTCAAAACATTTGCTAGAGAACACTGTGTAAAATGTGCAGTTGTCCTGAGACAGGAGCTAGTGTGAAGAACGGCAAATGGAATAGTCATTAATAGTAAGGGAGAAGATCATTCAATGTTAATCACAATTCAGCTATCTTTTGCCATTTAAACTAAAAAAGGAGAATCCCATTTGCTGTTGTTTATCATTTTGGAGGTTATATAGATAGATTAAAAAGCACAAGTTATGATTTAATTTTCATCAAATATTATGGTAATCCCTAAAAATTCTTGATAAATCTTTAAACACTCTAAATTCTTAGAGAATTAAAAAATATGGGAGCATATGACCATAGTAAGCACCATAGATATTGCAGGTTGAAAGGAAGGAGGAAAATTATGTATGCATAGATGGATGAACAGAGGGGTGAACATTTGGATGGATGGACAGGCTAAGACAGATGGGTAAGTACATAATTTAAAATATCAGAAACACAAATGATAAAAATTCTAATCAGGCTTCAAAACAAAAACTCTACCAAATGTAAGTGGATAATATCTTAGAATAAAGTGAACAATTTCTGTTTTGCCCAATCACCTGCATGTTCAGCATAACAGTTACCCAGATTTTTCAAACTCTAACTTTGTGTATGTTACTGACTTTCACTATAAAAAATACTTTGAAATTATATTGCTCTTCCTTCAGAAATTTTAAAAAATATATTTTAAAAATATGTTGAAAATCAATTTTTATTAATAGTGAAAAGCAAAATAAAAATGGTGAATACCAAAATCATTTCTGTTAGCTAATGCAGGTTGAGTTATTAATTATTTTTAACTTTTTAATTGTGGTAAAAAGCACATATTATTGATCACCTTAATTATTTTAAAGTGTGCAATTCAGCAATACATTTACATTGTTGTATGATCACTAGACCTTTAGCATTTTCATTGAAACTCTACGCATTGAACAAAAATACTCCCATTTTTCCCTCCCTCCAGCTGCTGGTAACTACCATTTTACTTTATTTTACTATGGATGTCACTACTTTAGATACATCATATAAGTAGAATCATATAGAATTTGCCTTTTAGTGACTGGCTTCTTTCACTTTGCATGATGTCCTCAAGGTTCATCCATGTTGTAGCTTTTTAAGGCTGAGTAACACTCCATGTTATATATATATATTAATTAGAGGCCAGGTGCATAAGATTAGTGCACTGGAGTGCGGGGGGGAATCCCTCAGCCTGGCCTGCACCCTCTCGCAGTCTAGGACCCCTTGGGGGATGTCAGACATCCCTCTTGCAGTCCGGGGCTCTCGCAGTCTGGGACCCTGCTGGGGTCCAACCCCAGCAGGTCCAGAGGTCCCCAAAGGTGTGGACGGAGTCAGCAAAGAAGGAATGACACGGAGACAGCGTTCAGTTGATCAGCAGCCTAG
>NW_006299705.1:10674611-10700057 GCF_000327345.1 Myotis davidii | reverse complement strand
TGTGATTAACTACCCGCCTGGCACTTAGTTAAGGGGTTTTATCCCCTCCCTAACTTCAGGGGAAAATCCCTACCTGGGGAAACATCCTTTCTCAGAGAGGTGACCTTGGTTAAAACACATAGTGCCAAGAAGGTGAGCAAACATATTAAGAACAGTATGCCATATATGCCAGGTCCCTTGAAACAGCAAGGATGGACCGGCTCCCGGCAGGACCCCTAGATCCCTACTGCCCACCTGCAGCGGTGGCAGAAGTTCCCACCACTGCTGCTGCACTCCTCAGCCGTGAGCCCCACTTCTGGTTGAGTGACATTCCTACTGTGGGAGTGCACTGACCACCAGGGGCAGCTCCTGCATTGAATGTCTGATACAGTGTGCATCATAGTGACCAGTCATTTGCCATCTGGTCTATTTTCATATTACACTTTTATTATATAGGATATGTTTATACACACACACACACACACACACACACACACACACAGTTTTGTTTATTTATCCATTGGTAGATATTTAGATTGCTTCCATCTCTTGGCAATTGTGAATAATACTGCTATAAACATAGATGTACCATTATCTCTTTAAGACCCTGCTTTCAATTATTTTAGATTTATAAAAATTTCTGGATCACATGGTAATGTTAAGCTTAGTTTCTTGAGGAACTGCCATACTGTTTTCACCATCCCACCAACAATGCACAAGAATTCCAATATTTCCACCTCCCCACCAACATTTGTTATTTTCTGCTCATTTGATATTAGCCATCCTAATCAATGTGAAGTGGCATCTCATATTGGTTTTGATTTGCATTTCTCCAATGATTAATGATGTTAAAATTTTCTTCATTAGTTTGTTGACCATTTGCATATCATCTTTGGAGATGTATCCGAGTTCTTTATTCATTTTGTAATCGGGTTTTTTGTAGTTGTTGAGTTATAGAGGTTCTTTATATATTTTGGACGTTAACTCCTCATCAGTATATGATCTGCAAATATTTTCTCCCATTCCATAGGTTGCCTTTTCAATCAGTTTATTGTGTCCTTGATGCACAAAGGTTTTTAAGTTTGATGTAGCAGTATATGTCTATTTTTACTTTGTTACCTATACTTTTGATATCATACACAACAAATCATTTCCATTTTGAATTCCATGAAGATTTCCCCTTGTTTTATTCTAAAATTTTTATAGTTTTGGGTTTTAGATTTAGATTTTCAATTCTGTTTGAATTAATTTTTGTAAGGTAAGGGTCCATTTCATTATTTTGCAAGTGGACATTGCAATATTCCTCTCTCTCTCCTCAACCCTTCCTCTAGGCATTTACACAAAAGAATTTTTTATTAAAAGTATTCATCCCCTGCTATTGCTCCATATTTTTCTCTTAACACTTTCATCTATTGTTTAAAATGTTACAGTCAGCCTCCATAAAATTATTTTGGTACAATAATCAAAGATTAGCATATCAGGTGGAGAATAAACAGGAGTAGATAAATAATTAACTCAAAACTCTCCTTTGAGATAATATAAAAAGAAAAATTTTAAAATTTTGACATAGAAAGGGAACTGTTTAAGCAACATAATTTAAAAACTTGTGACTGCCTCTTAGTAGATGGCCTCATATGAATCCCAATACTTATGGAAAGTTATTTATCATTTATTTCTCACAGAAAGAACAAAAAGAAGACATACAGTGTTTGATTTATAAAATATAAATGCTGGCAATATAATGGTGCATTGTGAATGTGAAAGCATGATAACTCTTTTCCAGGAGAGTCCTGTATAATTGCAAGATCTGTTATGAGATTTGAGTCTATTCCCAGCTTGTTCCATTATGTCATACAAATCTGCCATCAGGTAAAAATCCTATCAGGTTGCACAAAAGTACTGAAAGTTAATTATACGTAAAAACCCTGAAGATTTTGATATTGCTACTTTAAAAATATTATTTATTGTCTCAGATGTATCAAGAAACAACCACTATTGAGACTTTATTCTCTATTCTGTGTGAAATCAAATTCTCTCCAGGGTACTTTGTATGACTTATTAAGATAGTCTGTTGGTAGATAAAATTCTTCTCACTGTGACCAGAAGACTTTAAAATTGGTGGCAAAGGAATTTGGATATTCTCAGAAAAAAGAATCACTGAGTTGGGTATTTGAAGTTAGGTTTAATGGTCTAATTTCATGTGAAAATATAGGTGCAAGCTCAGACATATTTTCATACAACTATCTGGAAACTGGATATTGACAGGCCTTGAAATAAGTAGAAAATTATTCCTGAATTCATGTTAAAAGCAAATATAAAATTGATCACATAAAAATAAAAATAACCATGACAAAAATATGTCAGCAATGTATGATTTGGAGAAAATTATTTTCTACATCTTGGATCACTTACATATAAGACTAACATTTCAATAATCATTTTCTTCTCAAATTTATATTACATTTTTAAAACAGATAAATTAACCAGGAGCTTTACTAGCTAATGTAGGTCAATTCACTACTCTATGAAACAAACAAAAAAAGTATAAGGGAGGCTATAATTGATGACAAAATTCTAATGTTATAGCCGTCAGTCAAGGTTACTATATGCCACAAAACTTGATCATTTAGCTAAAGTATTTTCTTCAAAAAGTTTTTACTTTCTTTTGGCTTTTATATAAGTGCATTTGTATAAAATCCCAAACATTTTCCGTATGTAGCTTCAGTTTGTGTTACCAGGCTAAGAGAGAAGAAAGAAACCTGGTGTGTATAACCAATTTTTTTTAGGGCATTTTACAAACTGGTGAGTAAACAAGCAAATACACAGAAACCACCTCTTCATACAGATAAGAATTCAATCTGTGATTGGGGGGGAGGGCTATTTATTAACTGAGAATTTAACATGACTTACTGTTAAACTGCGAGATGTATCAATTTGATTTTACTGAGAAAATACTTTCAAAGCAAGTGACCACAATACTGATGCACTTTTTTATTAGTTTTGCCTGGTTTTGAGATAACTTTATATGTGGTCTCCTCACAAAATGGAGAATGCAAAAAACACCAACTAGATTTAGCAACCTTTTATATGGGTCTGAAATGATCATGTATTATATTGTGAACTTTTTACCAATATCTTTTCTAAGCAATTAATGCAATCATGTTTAATTTTAACCACAGCATATTCTAAATACTATTCTGCAGATTGAGTTCTTGCTGTCAAAATTAGAGACTTTCTTGAAAATTTATTTTTTAAATAATTACATTACCAGGAATTGCAAGACAAGAGTCTTTGCAAGTAGATTTCTTCAAAGGCTAATCTACTCATAACCATGTGATATGGTGTAGCTGTGATTGCTCAAGACAAAGGGTTTCAACATTACAAAGAAATTCACCAAATAATAACTAACATTCCACTTTATTTTATGTTTATGTGAAAGTTCCAGTGATTTCCAGAAATAGAATAACTTTTTTAGAACCATAGAATTTTAGATCTAGAGCAAAGCTTAAAGACAATCTCTAAGGAATTCAAGACCATAAGCTTTAAAACACAGAAGTTAATAAAATAAAGAATAAGGAAACAATATAGATAACAAGAAAAACCCAAAACTACTTCTTTGAAAGTATTGATAATAGACAAACTTCTTGCAAGAACGTCCAAGGAAAAAAATAGAAGATCACAAATAAATAAAGTACAAAGTGAAAAAAAGGGATATATTACGAATACAGTAGACATTTTGTACATCATAAGAAATTACAATGAATAACTTTATGTTAGTGAAGTTGAAATGTGAGATTTAAAGAACCATTTCTTAGAAAAGCATACATGATCAAAATGCATATAGTAAGATATAAAAATCTCAATTGATCACTGCCACTTAAATAATTGAATCAAGGGGGGGGGGTGGCTGTCCCAGATATACTAGTAAGGAATTTATGTGTCAAAGAAAAGAAAAGAAAATAATTGCCCAACACATTTTATAATGCTATTATAATTTTGATACTAAAACTTGGCAAAAAATTATAATACCCAATTTTTTAACTAGCCTCACCTATAACTAGAAATGCAAAAACATTATATATAATACTATTTGAATCCAGTGTAATTTAGTTTAGGTTCACTATTAAAAATCTGTAAATTTAATGTACTATGCTAACAAATAAAAAAGACTACATGGTAATCCTGAAAGAACCTCCTTATTAAAATTTTTTCTTAAAGGTCTTTCTATTTTAAGTACTCATCCCAAGTAGATTCTCAATATGTCATATACAGGGACAGGCAAAAGTAGGCTTACAATTGTGAGTGTGCGATTTTATTCTTGTATTATTATTTATTTATTTATTGTTGTGTTATTTATTATTATTAACCTACTTTACCAACTCCTGTATGTCTTCTATAAACGATGTGATAGAAAGCTAAAAATGTTTTATTTCTTTCCAAAATAATTACAAATTATCATTGTTTAAATATTTTACTTTTAATTATAAATATTATTTCTTGCTTTCCTCATCACTATGTTCGGAATGCCACTGGGTCTATTATACCTAGGAAATTTCAAAAAGGACAGAACTAATAATTTAATAAAAATACATACTGTTATCTAAGCCTATGGCATCCCTAATCGATAATGGTTGGCAACCTAAATATGATAACAATCATATTCTAAGAGTAATTGTACAAATTTAGCTTACCCAATAACTATACATAACCTCACTCCTTTAAAATATTCAATCTGCAAATTCTAACTAATGAGTTGAGCAATCAGAGAGCAAGGAGTAACTCCAATCAGAACAAGAGAAGTCACTCTGCCACTCCTCCCCCACTCCTTATCCTCCTCCAGACTAATATATATATATGTATGTATGTATCTGGCTAACTCACACACAGTGGTATTAAACAAGATTTATTCTGCCTATCTGTATTTAAACAGTATCAGTTCAGGAAAATGGAAAGAAATTTTTAAGTATATTTGCAAATTTAAATGATCGGGTTCCCGAGATATGAGTCGCTCTGGATGGAGGGATATGTATATTGGGTGATCATATTATACACTTAGACCATCAATTAGATTAAGATCTCTTAAGGAATGTTCTAGCTTCATTGAGACCATTCAGTCTTTGATAAACATACAAGAATTTGCTAGGGCATCCATACAAGGTAATTTATATCTCTTGCCTTAGGGTGAAATTCAATTTCAAAACTTTTGTACAGCCAAATATTCTTTAAGTTTAAGGTTTCACTTTGTGTAGATCAATTTAGGTTTTATTCAAAGTAGTTAACTATAGGTGGATTTAGCAATGATACATACACAGCCTTAATTGCTCTAGTCTCTTAGCAACAGTTTTTGACAATGTAATCAGAAGATTAAAATGAGGATGCAAATATTACATATAGTAGTATCCGAACATTTATTTTTTAATCAATCAATCAAGTATAAGGTGATCAGATGTTAAAGAAAAATGTCCTTTAAATGATAGTCTAAACTTATATATTATGTCTCACTGCTTTTCTTTTTAAATGTCTAAAAATAAAGAATCACTATGTGAAGTAAGACTATAGTCACAAGATACAAATTGTTTTTCTTCCTTAAAAAATGTAATGCCTTATAATTTTACTTATGTGATGATTTATTTAAAAAATTTAAATAAATGCTTTATTTTCTTTAAACAAGGCTTAAAAAATACAAAATTACTTCTGCCCTCTAGGAAGAATCTCTTACTGAAATGGAAAGTAAATTCTTTGGCCATTTACTAGCTTTGCCATTTCCAACTTTATTTAAAATATGTGTTCTTTAAAAGGGCTTCAATGATTACCAAAAATAACATAAATGGCAAAAACATAAAAGAACTCTAAATTTATCACATTAAGTTGGATATTTTACAATAGTTCCACCAAAAAAATATTAATGAGAATTTTTCATTTTCAAAAGTATACACACCTAAAATAGAATTTTAAACATGCTGTCACAGATCTAAAGAAAGACAGGACTCTCTTCTGAAATTATAACTATTCATTTCTTCTTTATAAAATAATTTGGGCTTTTTTAATTGAAAGGAATAAATATTGAAGAAATGTAAGTTTAGTTAATTTCATATGAAAAGTATTCAACAGAATGAGCATCACAAGAATCTTTGGTTAAGTAGTTTCAATTCCATAATCTTTATCTAGTTTGGTAAAAATTGTTTGGTGTTTATTACAGCTGTAAACATTTAATGGCTGATAATTAAATAAACAGCATCTATACTGAATCTTGCAAGATTTAATTAAACATAGCACACTGCAGACGTGAGATTTAAATTACTATTTATAATCATATGTAAAACACAGTTGTTTTAGTACATAGAATTCTGAGAGAAATTTGCAATTCCATCTCATTTTAAACAATTTTTGTTTTGAATTCCTTATTCCACTTTTTATTATGAAGTGTTTTGTCAAGAGAAAAAATAATAAGTATGTCAAATGTGCTCATGAAAGTTTGTTCTGAATGAAGAAATATTGTCTCAGAAATATTTCTTTAATATATTTATTCAAAAATTTAGTTAAAAATAAGAAAGAAAATAGAAATAGACCCTCACTTAACTACAAATAATTTCAATAAAGGAAAATTGAAACTATCAGAACATTATCATTAAATGTATAGAGGGCTAGGAGAGGGAATAAAAGGAATTTATTTTTCTCCAGTTTCAGTATTGTATGAAGCTGGTATTTGAATATTATTTATAAAATTCAGTGAAAAATGTTACAGTGTAATATTGATTTAGAGTGAACTTTAAAATTTTTGTATGGAAAAGCTATTAAATACTGAGAAATTTTCAGCCTTCTTTATTCATTATTAAAGATACCTATGGTAGTTTTAGCCACATAATGCATAGGAAATACAGTGAACATGGAGAATTTTATAGTTGATTATACAGACTGATTGCACATATCATTCAATATACCTTTTATAACAGTAATTGTTCAGCATCTCATTTGTGATACATTCTTCTATAGAGTAGAGAAACAAAAATGGAATATGCCAAAGACTAAATTCAATTTACACCGTTCTCCAGCCCTGTACGTCTGTAATGTTTCAAGATCACAAATGTTTACGATGAGAATCTTGTCAGTGAGGACTCTGAGACTGGAATGCAAATGGCTAATGTTCAAGTGACTAACAAAGAATGGTGTGAATCTTCATATTCCTCATCTCCGCAATCATAAAGAAAGGCACAGTATATTTTAGTAAATTATAGGAGTGAATTACACCCTAATATCTAAATTAATTACCTGGTCATTCTTGATTAACACTTCCCTTGTCACTATTGTATTGCAAAGAACTGCCAAATTTAAAAACCTGCAGGTGGACTGAGAGGAAAATATAAATTATGTATGCAACAAGAAATAATTTGTCAAATCATATATGCTTATTCTATGCATATATAGTACCATACTTGTCCATGGCACTTAAAAATAGATGAAGCAGTCTCCAAGTTATTTATTCAAAGAGGATTTGGATAAAGAAAAATAGATGGATCCTAGCAATGGAGCTGTCCAGGGCACCATATGCATGTGACAGTTTCTTATTTACATGTCGCTCATGTTTATGCATATTCAGAAGAATACAGCTGCTACCCCATTCTCCAGAAATCACAGACACCGGTCAAGTCTACAAATGGTAGCCACATTTGAGCTTGTAACATACTTATCATGAAAAGCTAGAAGTTCTCATGTTAGGGAGGAGGAAAAGCAGCACAAATTTGCTTTAAAAAGATAAGACATTTTTCAAAAAACAAATACTGTATATTCAGTTCAGCTCCTTTAGGTGCTTTTATGTTATAGGAATTCTGCTGGTGATGAAAACAGAATTCAGCCAATCAAATGGCGATACCCTAGTGCCACCCAAAGTAGAAGCCTAGTGTTTAAAATAACCCTGATGAATAATTCATAGAGCCGATGTTTATGCAAATTAGAGAATCATGCACCCACCTGACCACCAAGGGAAGAAAAAAATACAGGGGGGAAAAATCCACCATGCTTTTAGCATTCTCCAGAACGTATGTAATCAAATGATAATATTCTTTCATTAAATGCATCAAGGAATTACAATCCTTACCTGGTTAGTTTGTAGGGCCTTCAGATTTTCTGGATGAAATAACTGACTGTGCGTGCAACCAATAAAACTGAACTGAAAAGCTGATTAAGGGCACTTACTTAATGCAAAGCCACTCACTGAATATTCATATGATGCCTGTGTTTATGCAAATTAAAGCAAAAGAAAGCCCAAGGGGATTGGTTGCCATAGCCCACAAATACTGTGTACAGCAGAAAATATAGAGAGTAGTGACAAATAAATCTTGAAATTCATAGCTTTGGAGCAACAAAGGAGAAATAGTAAAATATTAAAAAGCCTAGGTGAATTACAATTTTAAAGTGCTTTATTTAATCATATTATTTTAGAACTATTGATTATTTCTACCATGTAATGATCTATAATTATCTTAATGCCAAAAGATACTATCACTTGTGCTTGTCAGCTTTATTTATCCTGCAGTCATTTATATGAGCAGATCACTTAAGCATAAATAGTAAAGAAGAAATAATTATAATAAAATATTATTTAACACACTAATAACCAAACCCAGGGCCAGGTGTGGCCCTTTGTTAACTCTTTGATGTGGTGAACCTGCAGTGGTAAAATCTTAGTAGGGTGTGAAGTATCAATGAAAGATCTCCAACATTAGATTGAGCTCTTTACTTTCCTAATACTGATCTGCTTCATTTGAAATGGAGATTATTTTACATTAGAATAGACACTGTGGATCTTTTGGCCAAGAAGATTCTGGTACATGCCATTTAAAAATCCTAGGGCCCTAGCCGGTTTGCTCAGTGGATAGAGCATCGGCCTGTGGACTGAAAGATCCTGGTTTCGATTCCGGTCAAGGGCACATGCCTGGGTTGCAGGTTCGATCCCCAGTGGGGGCCAGGTGGGAGGCAGCCAATCAATGATTCTCTCTCATCATTGACGTTTCTATCTCACTCTCTCTCTCCATTCCTCTCTGAAATAAATAAAATATATTAAAATAAAATAAAAAAATAAAATAAAAATCCTAGACTTTTCACTTTTGAAGCCCAAATGCAATAATGTTCTCTGGCATGCATGCTGATGTGTAGTGTCTTAACCATGAAAAAAATGTGAATCCTCACATACAGTGTATGTACATGAGAACCAGTTACAGCCATTGACAGGATCCGTAATATTAAGTGATATAATGCATATCTGGCATAAAATGCTTTACATTGTCAGATAATCTCCACTTTCTACTTTTTAATAAGTAAGAGTTATAGATGACTAAAAGTGCTGGAATACATCTGATAAGTTTTTTATTTATATTTTTCCTTTTGTTTTCTTGAGCATACCCTCCAAACTTCAAAAATAAGAAGTCAATATTCTTCATGGTAGTTACCACTGACTGAAAAATATTTATCACTTCCTAATAATTAAAACATCCTTACTTCACAATCATTCTGGTCTCCCCCATATAACATAATAAAGTCTCAAATACATTTAAGAAATAACTTTTTTTTGGTGCATATGTTTTATTTTTTATTTTATTTTATTTTATTTTTTTATTGCTTAAAGTATTACAAAGGGTATTACATATGTGTCCATTTTTCCCCCCGCCCTAGACAGTCCCCTAGCCTCCCCTATCCCCCAGTGTCTTATGTCCATTGGTTATGCTTATATGCATGCATACACAATTCACCATAGCTAAGATCTGGAAACAGCCTAAGTGCCCATCAGTAGATGAATGGATTAGAAAACTGTGGTACATCTACACGATGGAATACTATGCTGCTCTAAAAAGGAAGGAACTCTTACCATTTGCAATGGCATGGATGGAACTGGAGAGCATTATGCTAAGTGAAATAAGCCAGTCAATGAAGGAAAAATACCACATGATCTCACTCATTCATGGATAATAGAGACCATTATAAACTTTTGAACAATAATAGATACAGAGGCAGAGCTGCCTCAAACAGATTGTCAAACTGCAGCGGGAAGGCCAGGGAGGGTTGGGGGGCAGGAGGTAGGGGGGTAAGAGATCAACCAAAGAAATAAAATGTTTAAGACAATTTAAGCATCTATACAAAGCTGCCTATGCTTGCCATAAGTGCTATAAAGACTAGCTCCAATATTTATTACCTTGTTTGTGATGGCATTATGGCTGTATGCATATGTCTAAATTCATCAAATCGTATGCATTAAATATATGCATTTTTGTGTATCAAATAGATATCAAAAAGCTGGAGGAAGAAAAAATACTGGATCCACTTCTTGACAATTATTTTCCTAGAAGGCATTTAGAAAGAAAGAGACTTCGTTGTGACACTTTACATTTGCCTAATTACAGTTTTCATGATTTCAATTAGTTTCCTTTCTTTTACGGTTGCTCATTGGCCTTCCTTGAGAGTAATCTTCATGGATATATATTTATCTACATCCATATTTATTTTCTATAACTGATAAAATATCTATATATTTCTATAACTGATAATATATATTGATTCTAATTACTGTCTCCTTAAAATTCCCTTAAGTTTCAGAATTGACTTGGAAAATATAATGTGATTGACATATTAAGTATTTAAAACAAAGTGATTAGAAGCTGTAATTTTCCATTATTGTTTCTTGGTTACTTGTTTCATTTCATTTATTATTATTTTTTAAAAAAATATTTTTATTTATTTCAGAAAGGAAAGGAGAGGGAGAGAGATAAACATCAATGATGAGAATCATTGATTGGCTGCCTTCTGCACGCCCCTATTGGTTGGTGATCAAGCCCAAAACCCAAGCATATGACCTTGACCAGAATCAAACCTGGGACCCTTCAGTCTGCAGGCCAACACTCTATTCACTGAGCCTAATTGCTAGGGCTTAATTTACTAAGTAATATATATATATATATATATTCCAAATTACAGAATAAAAATTAATGAATAACTAGTAGTATACCTGCCTGGTAATCATGCAATTCTTTTTCTTCTATTGATTTAACATTTTTATTCAGAGGTGTACTGATAATTTCTTAAAATTTCTAATTAAAGAATTCTAAATTTAAACTTCTAAAAAATAACATTGTTAATCAGCAGCAGTTGCCTTTATTTAAGCTTCTCCATTCATAAAAGTTGTTTTTGGAAAAAAAGTTTAGTGGATGTGGTTGATTATCTGCCCCCCTCCCATTCTTTCTCTACAGAACATTTCTTCATGTAGCTTAATTCCGAAAAGAAACATTTTTCTGATAAAATATACTTCAGTAGTTAATAATAATGATAATAATTTTGTTTTTACTATAAGTACCCTCATTGAAATCTCTGGCAGAAATGCTAAGATTAAAAAAACACAATCAACAACATGACGTTACATTTTTATGTAAGTGAATTCAGATTTTTTTTAAAAACATCAAATTTTCCAAGTTTCAAAATAAAGTTTAAATATAGTTTTACCAGGACTAGTTATTGCTTATTTAAGCTGCAGTGGTCATGCTTTGGTTGTAAGAAAACTAAGGCTTCCTTCCTCAAGTTATTTGTATTTTCAAAGAAAACGCATTACACACACACACACACACACACACACACACACACACACACACCTCAAATGAACTGTGAGAGCAAGATGTAAGTGGCTACCATTAATGTCATCCTTTGTCCAATTCCTGAAATCATTAATGAGATTTTTCTCTCCTTTTCTTGAATTGAATCTCTAGCTCTTGTTTAACTTTGGGGTATTTCTGACAACTTTAAAATATTTATAAACCAAATCTAAACTGCCCTAGGCCATGGTCACCTCAGACCTCATATTCTGTATCTGTGCAGCGAAAGAGTAGCTTATTCAGTGAACTAGGTTCTGTAAAAAACCAAAACAGTCTATTCCACATGAAATAACCCAATGCTTCTGAGGCCGAGCTGACTGATTTAAGTGATGGATTCATAATTTCCAGGTTCATAGCTCATTCAATTGTTTACTCTGTGGTCACAATGAAATCCTAAAGGACTATTTATAAATTCTTTTAAAAGTTTCATGAAGATAAAGTTCAGGTTATTTGCCATTTGTGTTAGAGACCAAGTCTCTCTTTTGAAGCCAACTCTTTGGGCTTTATCTAATCAATCTTGAGAATGTGAATGAATATGCAGAGGTAGCTAAAACTCAGTAAATCAATCAGGTGAAGTTGGAAGTCCACTGGCCCAAATATAAAATTTGGTTTATAAATATTTTTAAATTATAATTACAGGATTTTACATTAAAAAACAACAGAGTTTTCTTGAAAAAATTAGAAGGAGTGTCACTCAGGGCTGGCACTCCCAGAGTAACAAAGCCCGGGAGCCAGGTGGGGTGCTCCCTCTATGCAGGCCCTGAGTTCTCCCTCTATCAGGAGCTCCCTCCAGGATGTTTGCTCTTTTACACTATCCCTAGAGGCTCCTGAATTTGTGACCTGAGGCATTTGAGTTAGAGTTGTGAAATCAGATAGTCCTGCATTTTGAGACTGTTTTCAAAATGCTGTACATGTCTGATGTTTATATTTTTATTTGATAGGTGCATGTTTGTAAATGTTCAAGAAGTGATGAAGAATGAAAAGGAAACTACACAAAGGGTAGATTGCCACTAGGAAGCCAGGCTGCTTCCATGTGCACATTTTGACAGTTCTGCTTATGTCAGATATTACCATGCTGTTCTCTTTATAACATTAACAAAAACATCTCTCATAGAAACGTGAAATAAAACATCAGTATGCACCCGAGCCGGTTTGGCTCAGTGGGTAGAGCATCGTCCTGCAGACTCAAGGATCCCAGTATCAATTCCGGCCAAGGGCATGTACCTTGGTTGCAGGCACATACCCAGTAGGGAGTGTGCAGGAGGCAGCTGATAGATGTTTCTAACTCTCTATCCCTCTCCCTTCCTCTCTGTAAAAAATCAATAAAATATATTTAAATGTTTAAAAAAACACATCAGTATGATATTTTACAGGTTATTTCTCTATAGCAAACTTTCTCTCTCTCTCTCTCTCTCTCTCTCTCTCTCTCTCTCTCTCTCTCTCTCTCTCTCTCCCACACACACACACACACACACCTACACACCTAGGTATACTAGGTATATTACTAACTTAATAATGTCCTTTTTTAGTAATAACTTCAAAAACAGTATCCCTGCATTCTTTCCTGTTTTCTCCTTCCTTTAGTTTTTAAAGATCTCAATATTCTAGAGCCTGTCTATGGTTTTACCAGGGGTCGCAGTCCTCATGGTTCTCCTCCTAACTTTCATAGTTCATACTTGATGCTAGGACCCTCTCATTTGGAAAGGGTGGAGGAAAAATAAAAAATGTTCTTGGACAGTTTGGAGAAGTCCCTCATCTTCTCCAGGTGGCCCTAGCATAAAAACAAGATTATCATTACATGAGTCCAAAGGAATCTTTGGCAAGAAAATGTACCTTCCAGTCATAGAAGGCTCTTCTTCTCACTGTTCGTAATGGCGAAACAACCTATACACTCTACAATCTCATCTACAATAACTAACCTTTAGGTTTGGGCTGCAATTTATTTAAAGTATCATTTATATCTTGAGTCCTTGGAAAATTTTGCCCACAAGGGTAAGCAAATACACCTAGAGTTACTTGCCATTCTTTAGTAAAATCATTTGGTAGACTTCTTTTTTTTCTTAAAAAGGCTCTATCTTCACACAGGGTGGAAATATTTTAAATCAACTAAAGGAAGCTTAACTGCTTCTTGAGTATTATGCTTTTGTTATAGGTAAAGATGGGGAGTTTGTGCATAGATGGATGACTGGATCTTCTCTACCCCACGTTGAAAAGTAAGCAAAATGTTTCTTCCTCTTTCTTCCTCTCCCCTTGCTTGGTTTGCATGGACCCTTTGTGATGCTCACTACACTTAGTTCTCCTGGGAAATATGCTTTGCTTTTGATTTTGTGTTTTTCCTACATTTCAAAGTACCTTTCACTGCTACCTCTTTTTAAGGTTTCTGTGGGATGTTCATTGACATTAATTCAATAAATTCATTTGAGAAACAGTTTAATAGATAATAAAAAGGCCTCTGGCAGAGACAATTGGGTTCAAATGAATCTTTCAAATTACTCTATATAAGCAAGCATCTGGCAAAACAATTTTCGTTCTAGTGGCACCTAATTTAAGCTTTAAAAGCAAGCAAGGAGGGAAGGTTAAAGTAAATTCATTGGGAAAAAACATTTGCAAACATGGCACAGCTCCCATTTTAGTGAGGAAATGGGGGATCTAATTGATGGCTTGGTTTAACTTACTGTTCAATACTAGTAGATGTACTGTTGTTGAAGCCCAGAGTCTTACGTCCTAAGGTAACTTCTGAACTCACATATTTCAGAGCATAGGCTGATGTTTTCATTAGAATATTTGCAGAATACTAAGCAACTACTTTTCTTCAAGTTATTGTTCTACTTCGATCGTGCAATATATATGTTCACTCTATCTGTTTGCATCATAATCTCGCTGTTTTCATTGCCATAACTTCATTGCCACAATTTACAGGCTTCCTATTATGTTATCTTTCTCAAATATTTAATTATTTGACTTACTGGGTTTTTTTCCAATACCTCCTTTAAAATAAATTTTGCCAGCTTCAACTTACACTTATGTATCTTCCTAAATTCTGACCTAACGTCCTTATTTCAAACATCTCAATTCCATTTCTATAAATTCAAAACTTGTCATTACCTGAAATATTTCTGCACTTTTCTTTTTCCTGTACCTACAACTCACTTATTTTCTCTATTCCATTTAATCTTCGTTTTGTCACTGCATCTAGTGTATCTCTTTTTATTTTGCTCTGTACCAATCTGATTTACATGATCAGCCGTAGTAAATGTGCTCTAACTCCCTCAAATAACTATCTTAAGAGTTTTCCTATTTAGTTATAAACCCCTCATTTATTTCCTTTACTCTCCTTCCCATATAGTGAGGTATGTGAAATGTAGGGTTTGTTTTTCTTTTTAGTGCAATATGAATTCACGTTATCCCCTTCAATCTTAGCAATGAGATAGACTTCCCAGGTAACTTCCACTATACGCTCTACCTTCCACCCAAGAAAATGAGATATGCTATTGAAAAGGTGTGCCAATTGCCAGTCATATATCTGACATATGTCCGTGCATAAATCAACCGCTACAACTGAGATACAGATTATCACAATTACCCAAAAATGTTCCTTTATGCTCCTCTTTGGTCAATCTTTGTCCCCCATGTCTGGCACCAGACAACTATTAATCTGCTTTCTATCACTATGAAATAGTATATTTTTACTTTAATTTGGAATATTCTATATAATTTTACATAAATGAAGTGTAGTCTTTGTGTCTGGCTTCATTTACTTAATACAAATGTTTGAGATTCATTCATTTTGTTGCATGTATCAGCGGTTTATTCTTTTTTAATGCCGAATAACATTATGTAGTTCATAATTTGTTTATCCATCCACCAGTAACTAGACATTTTGATTGTTTCTAGTTGGGGCTATTACAAATAATTTTTGAACATTTGCAAATAAGTCTTTATTTATATATGCATTAATATTTCTCAAGTAAACACTTATGATTAGAAGTGGTGAGCAATGGGAAAGTACATATTTAACTTTATTAGAAACTACCAAACTATTTTCCAACCTGAATGTGCCAAACAGACTTTTAAGATAGCCCCCATGATTCCTTCATCCTGGTGTTCATTTTTTTTTTATAACTCCCACCTCTTAAGTGTGGGCAAGACCTGTGACTTGCTTCTAACCAATAGAATATGGCAAACGTGAGAGGATGTCATTTCCATTAACACATTACCTTATACTAGTATAAGACTGTGTTGCCAGTAGACTTATGCTAGAGACTCTCTTGCCCTTGCTCTTTGAAGAAGGAAGCTGCCATAAATTCTATAGCCACAAGTAAATTAATTCTTGTGGAGTTGGACTTCAAGCCTCAAATCAGAACCTAACCCTGACACAGCACAACAGCATCCTGTGAGTCCTAAGCAGAGGGCCACCCTAAGCCATGCTCAGACTTCTGACCTTCAATACTGTGAGTTAATAAATGTGCATGATTTTAAGCTACTGTTTGTGGTAAGGTGTAATGACAGATTATTATTAGAGCAGCTGAAACACTTTGTAATCCCGCCACAAATGAGCCTTCCAGTTCTACATCCTTGACTTGGCGTTGTCAGTCCTTTCCATTTTAACCTTTCTAATCAAATTTGGGAAAACTTTATCAATTCCTAATTTTAAAAAGTGGTTTGGATTTTTATTAGGATTCCATGTAGGACTAACCTATCAAATCTACAGATGAATTTAGGAAGAATTGACATCTTAAAATTATTGAGTATTCTGATGAAACGAACATGCTATAGTCTACATTTATTTAAGACATTAATTTCTCACAACAATTTTTGTCATTTTCAGTATCAGGTCTGTCACTTGGATACATTATATGTTTATCCCTAAACAAGCCATAATTTTAATGCTAGTTTAAATAGTGTTTAAAGTTTTTAATTTACAGTAGTGAATTTACTGGTATATACAAATAAAAAATAGTTTTGTACATTGAGCTCATATTCTCCTACCTACTTAGGCTTTAGATTTTATTTGTGGCTTCCTTGGTGCTTTCAACATTTGTTGGGGTGCACTTAGAGTAGCCTTGCCTCTAAGGATAATTTAGCCCCACTTGGCTCTTCTAGGGTTTCTATTAAATCCCCTGAGTGAACATTAAGAACTGTCCTCTCTGTGAGCTCTGGAAAGTGTCCAGTTTAAAGAAGCTGATCCCTTTTTGCCCCCATGCATGCATATCACAAGAGAACTCCTATGCAGAATTTTGAAGCTCTTTTTCTGCATCCCTCCTCTTCTCCATAACTCTGGCCTGCAAATCCCAGGTGCCTTAGCCTCCCTGAACTCCAATCTCCATGTTGTCAATTCACCAAAAATACAATTCTGCCCTCCATGTTTCACAGAATGTGCCTCCAGGCAGAAAGCCAGGCAATCATAGAGCTCACCCACTTTGTTTCACTTAATGTTCCTAAACTGCCTTTTGTCCAATGTTTTAAACAGTTCTTCTGGACATTTAAACCAGTTTCATGTGGAGATATAAATTCAATCCCTGTTACTATATCATGATAAGAAGTGTACATCTGTGCCTGTGTTTTAAACTTTTTAAATTATCCAATTAGATACTATTCTATTCCCCCCCCCACAGATTACTCATAATTTCTGTCCACCAAATACTATTTTTTTTGCATGTTAACAAAATTGACAGGACACAACCATATTGAAAATTGATGAGTACGCAGTCATTAGCCATATTTTTCAGATGTTAACAAATAAAATTGGAAAAAATTAGGTAAAGCAATAGAAAATTTTAATAACACATTTTATAGCTTTAATTGAATTGATTTGTAGAGAACATTCTACCAACAATAGAAAATATGCATTCTTTTAAAACACACACAAAACACTAAAAAGATAACCATTTGGCTTGAACACAATCTCAACAATTTCAAAAAGCATGATTCATACAGATTATAAACTAGCAACAATGTAACAAAATTTGTAATTAATAATAATAAATAGCTAAAAATATGTGCTTATTTGGAATTTGAACATGTGCTTTGAAAAAAAATTGTGTTAAAGAAGCCCTCAAAAGAAAAATTGCAGATAATAATGGAGTTGCATCATATGCAAATTTAAATTCTGCAGATTCAAACATACTGACTTATATGAGAGAAAAAGAGTGAGATAGAAATAACTATATAAATAATGTGGTTGATTCTGACAGCCATTTATTCAAAGAGCAAATGCATATGAAAAAGGAGAATGTTCTGCTGTGTTAGCTCTGTTGCTCTCCATGATGTGAATGTTAGACCACATTACACCATGTTGAATAGGGTACTTGTTTTAAAGATACCTTAAGGAACCTTCCACTGTTGGTAATGACACATCAAGTAATTTGGACTAAATAACCTACTGAAGCCCACCGGAGGAAGATTTACCATGAAGCTAATTAAGCTTAGGCTTCAGGTCTCCTCACTTCCTGCTTCTCGAGGCCCTGTAATTCACTTTGTTTTATTTTTCTTAAAAAGAGACCTACACATTGTATAAGTTTCAGGCTCCACAAAATCTAATACCTCACCAAAAAACATTCGCGTCAGTGTTCAGGGGAACATAGACATCCAAGTTCACCTGGTCTTCAGGGCTTCTTCTGCGAAGGAGACATCTGCATATCTCCAAGAACTTTGGGAAGCTGGGCAGTGCTGTCGACAGCTTCTTCCAGAGCAGCAGAAGCTGGAGTTCAAGATTTGGCAACTTTTTGGCCTACACTGTCAGAGTAAGGACAAGTAGGAATAAATGCAACCTTTGAAAGCACTGCAGCAAGCTCTAAATCATACCCGCACAGAAAACCTCAAACTTTAAAATTGACTTAAGATCATCTGTTTTGCTTGAGTCCCAAATATTTGATAAATATTCCTCTTTGAAGGAAGATAACTTCATTTTAAACTTCAAATTACTTCTATAAATTTATTTTTCAAATAGACCATCTAGAACACAACCAAGTATGTGGAAAAAGACAACATAAGAAATAATCAATACAGTACATAAATAGATCCATCAGTACACAAGACAATGAAATTACCCAATCCAGACTGCAAAATAATTATGCTTACCATGGCCTCAGAATTAAAAGGATATTCTCCAAATGTCAGCCAAGAACTGGAAATTATGAAAAGTGGGATTGCCTATTAAAAAAAACTAGAGATTCTAGCTGTGGTGTTGCTCAATGGTTAGAGCATTGGCCTGTACACTGAAGAATCTTGGGTTTGATTCCTGGTCAAGGACACCTCTGTTGCAGGTTTAATCCCCACCCTGGTTGGGATGCACACGGGAGGCAACCATCGATGTGTTTCTCTCACATCAATTTTTCTCTCTCTCTAGTCTACTTCCTTCCTTCCCTTCCACTCTTGTAAAAAATCAATGAAAAAAATATCCTTGGATCCAGATTAACAATAACAATAAAAATGTAGACATTCTAGAGCTAAAGTACAAACAGAAGAATGACTTCCTATATAATACAATAGCAAATATGACATGGGGATTGAATTGGAGAAATGAGAGGTAGATGGAACAAGTTGCCTATTTCAGGGCAGATGGCTTTCCGGCCTATACAGTCTTCATTGGGGAGAAAGTGGTCTTCACATCCATTTGTTATTACAAGAATCTCATGGAGAAGTTGACTCTGTCTCACTTCCAAATCTAATCTGGGCTTGGGAAAGGACTCCGATGGGACATGTCATATGAAGGATCCATCCTTCATCTAATCGACTGTGCTTAGGAGAGGTATGCATTTGAAATGTCCCCCAAACACACAGGTGAGGGAATGCTTCCTGTAATTAGAAATGCAGAACCTGAAGTCAGTACTCTAAGTATTTAGAGTTCTTTAAGACTCTAAGACTCTTACTCTGAGTCCTTTTTATGAATGCAATTTTGCCTTAAATTTTATTGAAAATTGTAATTAGAAATTTCTAAAGATACTTCACTATATTAAAATTTTCTAGAATGTTATCCTTCTTTTGAAATACTGAATATGTTTATTGTTGTGGAGTTTTCTGTTTTTATACTTAAAAAGAGAACTCCATCTTTATATCAAAGGTTTTCTTAAAGTTTTGCCCAATACTTACTCCCTAGGCAATCTCTTCCATGTTGAGAGCGTAACAAACTACCTATATGTCACCAATTAGAAAGGATATATGCACCCCTATGTTCATAGCAGCACAATTCACCATAGCTAAGATTTGGAAACAGCCTAAGAGGCCATCAGTAGATGAGTGGGTTAAAAAACTGTGGTACATCTTCACAATGGAATTAGGCAAGCATATAGGCCTAACCAATGGACACAGACAGCAGGGGGGTAAGGGCATGAGTGGGGAGGGGTAATGTGGGGATAAGGACACATATGTAATAACTTAATAAAAAAATTTTAAAATGATTATTTATTTTTATTCAAGTATAATTATTTTTATTCAATAAATTTAATTGTACTTGAATATATTTAAAACAACTACCTATATGCAGCAACCCCACATTTAACCCCTAGTCAGAATTGTTCCTCTCATTTTATAAATATTTAAATCCTTCAACTCAAAGTCATGTAAGATGTTAATAACAGAGGAACCTGAGTATAGGGTATATGGAAAGTCTTTTTATGATTTCACAATTTTTAAAAATAAATGCATTTTAAAAAAAACTTGACCACAAAATTAAAACATTCAGTGGATAAATGGAAAAACTGGTAAAGGAACTAGTTATGTTTATTCGGTGCCAGAAAATGGAGTGTTAACCTCTACAAAGTTGTAAGAGAAAGGAAGTTTGACCCAAAGATTTTATGCTCAGCTAAATTATCATCTGAATTAAAGACAGAGACAAACACCTGACTCTTCTGGAAAAGAAAAATGAAAAAACAAAATAAGATTAAAAATGAATCAAAAATTTTAAATTCAAGATAAAAGGCTGTATTAATTATCTCTTGCTGCATTACAAATCACCTTAAAACTTTCAGCTTAGAACTAACAGTTATTATGTCACAATTCATTCCTGTGGGTCAAGAATTTGGAGGTGGCTTAGCTGTGCGGTTCTGACTCAGCAATTTTCATGACTCAAGATGTTGGTTAGAGCTGAGTCATGTGATGGCTTGACTGGGAATGGCGGGTCTGCTGGGGGATCACAGGCTATTGGCAACGGACTCAGTTTCTTGCTGCTATTTCCAGGAAGCCCCAATTCCTCATCAAACAGACATCTCCTAAGAGCTGGTTGTCTCAAGAATGAGTTGTCTAGGAGAGAGACAAAGTCAAAAGCCCCAATGCCCTTCATGTCCTAATCTCAAATGTTACTTCTTCCCATTCTCAAAGGTGTGCAGGAGGGGTGGGGAGTGAGAAAGAATGGGACAAATTAATTATACCTCTCAGTGAAAAGAATATCAAAGAATTTGTAGATATATTAAAAAATACCTGGTGAAAACAGTACCAA
This sequence comes from Myotis davidii, assembly GCF_000327345.1. NCBI lineage: Eukaryota > Metazoa > Chordata > Mammalia > Chiroptera > Vespertilionidae > Myotis > Myotis davidii. The sequence goes on along the minus strand of NW_006299705.1, from coordinate 10,679,009 downwards.
ACTATTTATTTACTTATATTTAATATTAGAGAGTTATTGATATCTGGGAATTTTCAATTAATGAAGATTTTATTTTAATTCCTAATGAATTTATAGTCCTCCCCCCTCAACATTTTAGGTATGTTTTAGAAACTAACATAAATTGTGTGAAGAGGTATTTATGTGGTTGCAATTATTTCCATTTCAATTCATTTTTTTCTTTTGTTACATTAGAATAAAACTAATTTAATATTTTCAAATAACATGTATAGAACATTCCACTTATGAAATTATTTCTATATATCTCTACATTCCTTTATCCTTCTATCTATAGATGTGAAGAGAGATGTCTATAATATTTGCCTAGTAAGTGGTTCTGTTTCTAGTTGATGTGATTTTTTTTAACTTTATAACTTTCATCATTCTGCATTATTTGAGTGAAATTCTGATCATGTGGGTCTTGCTTTCTCAGAGTTTACAGAATCTCCAGACTAAGGGCTTCTTCCCAGATCTTGACATTATAAATTGCCTTATAAGTTTTTGTTCAGAGAGACAGGACCGACCAGATGGCACTGCTGGTGGGAGGAGGATGCAGAGTAGTAGGAAGGAAATTATATTACTCCAAGGGTGATAGCTGACCCCAAAAAAGAATACTTCATGTGATTTCCCACATGCTCTCCTTGCTCTAGTAGACTTTCTTTTCATTAAAATTCAGGTAGGCAGAATAAATGTGAAGCTGGCTAGCATCATCAGTCTATTTATGACCTTAGTTTTACTCCATTTATTTTATTGTTTTACTTTTTGTTCCCTTCATCCCTAATCCCTAACCCCATTTCCACCCACTCTATCTATCCTGAAATAAATATTAATCAAACATGGTTTCTTATGTTGAAGCTGTTAATCCTCACTCGAGGATATTTTTCCATTGATTTTAGAAAGAGTGGAAGGAAGGGGGAGAGACAGAGAGAGAAAAACATAGATGTGAGAGAGACACATCCATTGGTTGCCTCCTACACCTGTCCTGACTGGACCATGGATTGAGCCTGCAACAGAGATACGTGCCCTTGACTGGAACTGAACCCAGGACCCTTCAGTCCACCGGCTGATGCTGTTTACTGAGTCAAACTGGCCACGGCCATTTTAATTAAGAGTTTTTAAAAAGTAAAATTTGTATATAATTTCTTTTTTTGTACTCTTAAATTTCTGTTTTGGTATTGAGGTTCTATTAATTTCATAATTTTTTTTCTATTTTGAGGAACAACTTGCATGAAACATTATTAATTCTTAAGTGTTTGTCCCAGTTGCTGTTGTATACATCTGGTGAGTTCTGTGAAGAAGAGCTGGGTGTAGATACTCGCTGTGTCTGTGTCTTTCCCAGATATTCTATATCCTCGAATTAGCCCACATTTGACCTATACTGATTGGTTACGTTCTTTAGCTGAATTCTTCTTACCAGATTGTATAGTGCCAAAATAAACAAGTGCTCATGTCCATCCTCTCCTTGGAGGTTCCTGTCTTTCCTTAGGTTTCAGGTTAGTTACCTGAAAGCCTTACCCTTTCTGTTGCATTAAAAAAAAATTGTGATTTGGTAGTTATCTGGAATTTGTGTTGCTGTAATAGTAGGAGTGACGCACTTTCCAGCTCTCTACATCCTCAGCAGAAGTCCACTCCTCTGTTCTGATTGCCTTCCAAATCAGAGTCAAGTTCTAGGCTCAAGTGCAATTACCCTATAGGCATCTATGGTATGCAACATTGGTTCCACTTTTATATTTGGCCTTCGTTGTATGTTTCACTATATTCCATATATTTTTTAAAATATCCTATGTGGAATTAGTGATTAACAAACAAAGGGATAGACAAAAAGGTTTATCTGCTTTTTTGCTCTTCCTTCTTTTAAAGATAATTCCAGCTTCCCACTGAGTTTCTTTGTTTCTCTTATTTTTTGAGGGCTATTTCCTTTTGTACACATTTTCATTTGAAATGAGAAATCAAGAAGAAAAGGGAAAGGAGACAGGATGTATGTAAACTGAAACTGGGGTAGGAATTTTAGATAGTCATTAAGTGTGAAACATGGAAGCATCCTGGATATGTGAAGAAAAAAAAGAGGAGCAGGAAAGGAGAATTTATTAGTACCATTGCAGACCATGTATCCCTGCATCGTGTATAAAATAGACAAATAAGTAGACTATTTTAAAATTTCTTTTTGGCTATGAAATGCTTTTCTATTACCTGGAAAATATAGGCTAGGCATTTCATCTCATGGCTTTATCATATCGTATAAATAAATAGCTTGGGGATTTGGGGGAGAAATCACTAAAAAATTTCTAATATCTCTTTTAACTGTAAGATATACTATCCTAGATACATACTGTTTCCTCCCATTAAGTAACATATCTGCTGCAATATAATTGATTTTTAAAGCATGTGTTTTGTAGACTTTTTCTTATTTTAAAAACTGCTCTAATGGAAATCCTAATATATAAAAGGCCAGAATTGTAACTACCAATCACAACCGAAGGCTGACCAACCCGGAAATCCTTCAGTCAGCGTTGGGTGGCTGTGGCGACCCAGCACTCACTGCCCCACTGCAGCCTGGCAACACAGCACTGACTACCCAGGTGGCTGAGACCCAGAGAGAGAGGCAGGGTCTGATCTGCAGCCTCAGTGGCAGCTGTTGATCAGTACCTGCCTCTCTCTTTCTCTCCCTCTGTCTGAGCTTCGCCAGTAGCCAGGCTTTTCTTTCTTTCCAGCCTCCACGGAGGCTGTTGTTCATCCCCGCCTATCTGATCAGGCCCAGAGATTGGTCCAGAGTCCCAGATTGCAAGAGGGATGTCCCCAATTGGAGAGGGTGCAGGCTGGGCTGAGGAAAACCCCCTCTGTGCACAAATTTCATGCACCAGGCCTCTAGTATCATAATAAAGGAAAAAATGTATGCATTGTAACAAGGATTCCTTTTCAATGAATCTATCCCACAAAAGCAATAATATAATATCAGTAAAAAGATATGTACTTCAATATTATTTCTGAAGCAAAACCTAGAAACAATCTACTGTCCAGTAAGACAGAATGGCTGAATAAATTATTATGTGTCAATAAGTGGGTATTATATAAGAACTACAGGCCCAGTGCATGAAATTCATGCACTCGGGGGGTCCCTCAGCCCGGCCTGCACCCTCTCGCAGTCCAGGAGCCCTCAGGGATGTCCGATTGGCACAGAGGCAGGAGAGACTCCCACCACCACCACTGCGCTCACCAGCCGTGAGCCTGGCTTCTAGCTGAGCGGTACTCCCCCTGAGGGAGTGCACTGACCACCAGGGGGCAGCTCCTTCATTGAGTGTCTGCCCCCTGGTGGTCAGTGTGTGTTTTAGTGACCAGTCATTCTGCTATTTGGTCAATTTGCATATTAGCCTTTTATTATATAGGATTAAACAGAAAAGGATATATTTATATATGTTAATTTGGAAATCTGTACATATATTCTTAACTGGAAACAGCAATACAGTGAGTAGTAAGTATAACAAATTATGTTTTTTCTAAAACTGTATCTATATAAATATGTTAGTAGATATAGCTGTAAAAGCTTGGAAAATAGTGAAGAATAAATAACAAATTTTAAAACAGCAATTATTTCTAGAAGTTGCATCTGCAGAGAGTAGAGTGCAGAGGGGGATACTTGCCCTTTATCCATCTATTTTTTGGTGGATGTATTCTTTGTCTACCCTCAATCCGTGGAGACAGTCTTACATCTCTTAGCTTTACAGACATACTGTCTATACACACATTTCCAAATTTGTATGTACAGCTTCAGCCCCCAAACCTTGCCTACACTTCAGATTTATGTATTTGTGTAACATCTTCATTCGGTTATTTAATCACAGGGCAAAATTGAGCTTCTGGTCTCTGCCTTTCCTTCCTTCACAAACCCTCTGCCAGTTCCCCATCCTGACAAAAAATAACCAACCCTACTTCAACTACAGCCTTTTCAGGCCCACAAAGTGAGTGGTCATGGTGTTAGATCAAAAACTATGCCTGGGCCCAGTAGCATGGGGCTCTTATATAGACCGCAAGTCTGCTTGTCAGGCATGGAATCGGATGTTAATTGTTCAATATGTACCTACTCACCAATCAGCCATTTGGTGGCAACTTAATTTAATCAAGCTATGTTTTCCCTGGGGGTGCATTGATCTGTTGGGATGAAAAAGGGGTAACTAACGCTTCAAAACTCTCTCTGGATCAGCTTTTGTCCGAAAAAGCACCTGTTTAACTTCAGCCTTTTCTCTGTCTTGCTTTCTCCACCCTTTATTGGTTTCGCCAGGCAGCACTTTCTTTTTTAAAATTTTATTGTTTAAGGTATTACAAATAGTAGTACATATGTCTCTTCCCCCCCCCCAACTGGCCTCCCCCCGGCCTCCCCTACCC
>NW_006299705.1:10671164-10674165 GCF_000327345.1 Myotis davidii | reverse complement strand
TGCACAAGTGTTCCTTTTTCTCCACATCCTCTCCAGCACTTGTCATTTGTAGATTTGTTGATGATAGCCAGTCTGACAGGTGTGAGATGGTACTTCGTTGTTGTTATGATTTGCATCTCTCAGATGATTAGTGACTTTGAGCATGTTTTCCTATGTCTCTTGCAGGCAGCACTTTCTTAATAAATCACTTACACATGAATCCTTCTGGGGACTTCTGCCTGAGACACTCTGGCACCGGCCCCATCTCCTCGGGGTACACCTGCTGCCTTCAGTGTGTAGCTCCGGCAACGGGCAGTACAGGCCTTCAGTAAGTGTCTGGAATTACTCCTTCCTCATACTGTGTCATTCACTTACAGTCAGAGCCGAAAACACTCCGATGAAGGTTTCCTTGTGCCTTGGCATATTCCATCCAAATCCAGGAGTAGCGACTTATAGAGGCTTTATTTTTAAAGGTCACATGAATTTCTGCTGATGTGTTTGGTGCAAGGTGTCTGAGAAATACATACATGTTGCCCTTACTATTATACAACCAACTTAAAACAGAAATTTTTAATTTTTAAAAATACTAAATTTTAAAAAAAACATACAAGGCTAACCACAGTGAGTTTTGATACCATTGATCTACCAACAATCTAAATATAAGGACCCAGATTTTACCATCTGAAAATAAAATCTAGTATTGAGTAATCGCTCTGGTTTTTAAGACTATTTTAAACAATCACCACGTGTCATTCTAAGTTGTACCTTCATTGTTAAAACAACATGCACATTTCATTCTTTTTAATTCAAGCCCTGGTTTAAGAAAAAGCATAATTGGGAACTGAACTGTAACAACTTTGGATTCACTTTCTCAGCTAAACTGATTTTTTCATGTTTTAATTGCTCTCTAATTCCTCTATTATAGCTGCGTGTCCTAAAATAAATTTTCCATCTGCTCTTTCCATGTTTGATTGTCATGTTGGTTCCCTTTAAAACTGCTAAACAAGCAGCTTTTCTAATCACAGTTTGTGGCTGTGGTACATTTCAATGCTCACTCTGCATATAGAAAATGCACTTGCTGTTTAAAAATACAGATAGATTGAATATAACTAGATAATTCCATTTGTGGATATAGACTGCACTCTGCAGCAGTTTTATTTCCATGTTTAGTAATACTGGTGAAATGAACAATTTCTGGGGAAAAGTGATTAAAAGGGAATAGGGAACATCTGTGCATATATCCTCCAAATTTTTCTCCAACTTTCACCAGGCTTTCAAAAGTTCTGTTCAATTTAAAAAGAAACACTGCACGTTTGTAAAAAAAAATACGAAACATACAAACATAATGACATTCTATAATTAGACACCTTTCTTATAAAAGGAAACAAGTAGCTACAAACAAGTGAATATGTTTCATTCATCTGTATAACAAATTTACATTAAAGTGATTGGAATGACAATGAGTTATTTCAGTGACTTATCAGTATACAAAATTAAAGAATAATTAAAAGTGTAAAATTAAGCCCTAACTGGTTTGGCTCAATGGATAGAGTGTCAGCCTGCGGACTGAAGGGTCCTGGGTTCGATTCCAGTCAAGGGCATGTACCTTGGTTGTGGGCACATCCCCAGTAGGGGGTGTGCAGGAGGCAGCTGATCAATGTTTTTAACTCTCTATCCCTCTCCCTTCCTCTCCGTAAAAAATCAATAGAATATATATTTTTCTAAGTATAAAATTAAGATTTTCTAGTATTATATTTAAAAAACACAATAATAAAAGAACACATATTTTTTAATAGTCAATTTAATTTTCTATGCAGGCGAATAGACAAATTCCAGTAGTTTGACTCTATGGCTTAAGGCAGTTCATTGTCCATTGATTGTTAAACTTTTATTTTCGCCATTCAAAATTTATTATGGCTATAAAGTAAAGCCAACTCTACTTTTAAGAGAGCAAATTAGAAAATTTGGAGAAGGTGATTTAGTCCTATACTGTATAAGCCTTAAAAACATCAGTATCAGTATCTTTTAGTGTAATAAGTCTATTACAAGCAAGTTATTCTAAGGAGATAATCAGATTCATACAAATACACAGTCAATAATATTCATTTCAGTGTTATTTATGATAGTGCATAGTGTAAATAATTTGACTTTCCAATAGGAAGGGAATGGTTTAAAAATTAGGGTTTGTCCACATATGGACAATAATTTAGCAATTAAAATCATTTTAAGAGAATATTTGTTCTCTTATATCTGCTCACAAAATATAATAATCTATAAATATCCTATCTAATAAAAGAGAAACATGGTAATTAGCCGTACAACCGCTACCCTTCCCATTGGCTAATCAGGGTGATATGCAAATTAACTGCCAGCCAAGATGGCGGCCGGCAGCCAGGTAACTTGAAGTGAACATGAGGCTTGCTTGCTTTAGTGACGGAGGACTCCAAAGTTCTCCACCTGCCTTGCCGGCCTCTGAGCTTGCAGTTTGAAACAATGTTACAAATATAGAAGCTAAACAAAACCCCAGAAACCTGCTTTCAGCCAGCCAGGATCTCAGAGCTGGAGTTGAAACAGTGTTTCGATTGTAGAACCCAAACAAACCAGATACCTGCTTTCAGCAGCAGAGGCCTCAGAGCTAGGGCCAGAGCTAAAGCTGGCCCAGAATAAAGAAAAAAAGGAGCAGTTGAGAGCTTCAGTCACCTGCCAGCCTGAAAACAGCCCTCAGCCCCTCACCCAGGCTGGCCAGACACCCCAGTGAGGACCCCCACCCTGATCCAGGACACCCTTCAGGGCAAACCAGCTGGCCCCCACCTGTGCACCAGGCCTCTATCCTATATAGTAAAAGGGTAATATGCCTCCCGGCACCGGGATCAGCGTGACAGGGGGCAGCGCCCAAACCCCCTGATTGCCCTGCGGCTCTGTGTGTGACAGGGGGCGGGGCCACCAACCTCCCTATCTGTTCTGCTCTGTTCATGACAGGGGAAGGCGCCCCAACCTCCTGATCAGCCCTGCTCTGTGCCTG
>NW_006299705.1:10656825-10670930 GCF_000327345.1 Myotis davidii | reverse complement strand
CCGCCCCACCGCCATCCGGGCCTCCCGTGGATAAGCCAGCAGGTGGTTATCCCCCGAGGGGTCCCAGACTGCGAGAGGGCACAGGCTGGGCTGAGGGACCCCCCTCCCCCCAAGTGCACAAATTTTTGTGCACTGGGCCTCTAGTATATATATAAAAGCCTAAGTGACCAGTAGCTGTGATGTGCCCTGACCACCAGGGGCAGACACTCAATGCAGGAGCTACCCCCTGGTGGTCAGTGTGCTCCCACAGCTGGAGCACCACTCAGCCAGAAGCTGGGCTCATGGCTGGCGAACACAGTTGTGGCAGCGCGAGCCTCTCCCGCCTCTGCAGCAGCACTACCAAGCAGCAGTGGCGGCAGGCACAGCGGGGTCTGGGATGAGCAGGAGTCGCATGGTACCTGGCCCCAGCTCGGGCTCCTCCCCAGCCACTTGCTGCTTCATGCACTTCTACATCCCTTAGGGGTCCCGGATTGCAAGAGGGAGCAGGCCAGGCTGAGGGACCCCACTGGTGCATGAATCTGTGCATTGGGCCTCTAGTAATGTTATAATATATTTATATGATTATAATTTATTAGTAGAGATATAGAAAAATTATGGCAAATCATATGTAAAATGTTATAGTGGTTTTCTCTGTCATGAAATGATTGGTGATTTTTATTTTCTTCTTTACATGTATATATTTTCCAAATTTTTACCATAGTAATATTACTTTTAAGAAAACTACAAAAATTATACATTAAGAGTTTTATGTTGAAATGTTAAAGCACTACTTTACATTGTCTACCTTAATTAGCCAATAAGATTGGTGTGACAAGAAACATGCGGCATGTGACTTTAAGTTATAGTGAAAGATGCTTGGAGAAAGTCAAAAGCTCTTAGTATTTTTTTAGTTTTTAGAGTAGTTTTCAACATGAAGAGACTGGGAAACTGTTACCTTTTCACCTCTAGTTTTAAACGGGAATGCATGTGCATAACCTGAATCTATGGGACTATAATATTTTTGTACTCTAGGCCTGTCAACCCCGTACCTTTCCAGAACACTAAGCCAATAAAGTGAATTATTTTCAAGAATAACGAAACAGAGAAAATGTGATCCATAAATTGACTTCTTTGTTCTGCCAATTGACTAAGTGACACTTAGTCATCTCTAAGTGCCTGGAGAAAATAAAAGGCATTTCTTTTCTGAAGCTGATGAACAATTAGGCAATTATAAGGCATTGAATGACAAAGTGGAGAATGCAGGGTAATATTGTTTTATGTGTCTTCCTTTCTCATTTTATTTTTATTTTTGGAGGGAAAAAAATGCTTGAAGCAGATATTTTACTCTCCCTCCTACTATCTAGCTTTTAAAATAATGATGAACTTTTGCTATGGCTAACGTAGAGGAATACAGCCGTAGTTCAAAGAGAGAAGTTGTTTTCTGAGGTAACTAGCACATTGTTTGGGGGCGTGGGTGGGGGTGTGAGAGATGCTGCCAGGCTTCTTAACTTTGTTCAAAGTTCAGAAGGTCTCATAAGTATTTGCAAACTTCATTCCCTGAAACAACTACAAGGTTTTCATGTTGGGGATTATGGTACACTGCTATTCTCAATACTTATTATCTTTCAGACTTCACTGAGATGCTTATAGAGGGTCCCCTTTAAAACCACAAAGTCTTTGAAAGCTATCAATAATAAAGGATTATCTTTAGTTCATAAAAATAGATTTTTTTTATCAAGTTAACGCTAACAAAAGCTATATTATATGGAATCATGTTTTACATTATCACTCAATTGATACATTCACATAAGTATATATACATATTTATTTGTGTTTGATGACAATTGTTAAGTTGGTAAACTACTATGAAAGGCAACATAATAGACTAAACTCTGTAATGTAACCCTTCCTGTTAGCAACACAGAAATGCTGGAAAAATATAAAAAATAAACAAATAGGCTCACTATAAATGTTCTTTTGCTGCAAAGGAAAAACTCAAAGGAGACTAGTTAGTAAGCATTAGGCAGCCCACAGAGTGTTAGATATAAGTGAAAAGGAATAGGGCTGGGTTCTAACATCCACAGGGACATAGAAGTTATGTCATTAAGGCTAAATCGCAATGAAAACATTTTAAAAATGTACGGTTTCAGTGTAATAACAATATAAGCAAATAAAGAAAATTCTAACAATCCAATTGTTAGTCTAAAAGAAGCAGAGGCAAAAGAAGCAACAACGAAATATAGTAAATGCAAAACTCAAATTAATATAATAGAAATAAATTTAAATAACAGTAATCACAATAAATATAAACTTAGCTGAGAAAAGACAGATTCTCAAAATTAAGATATCGTTATAAAAGAGCTAAGAACCATATGATTTCACTTATATATGAGATATAAAACCAAAAGCAACAAATGAACAAACAAAAAAACAAGCAAACAAAAACTCATAGGCATAGACAACAGTTTAGTGGATACTAGAGGGAAAGGGGATTAGTGGTAGTAAAGGGTAAAGGAGGTCAAATATCCTATATAATAACAGCCTAATATGCAAATCGGCTGAATGGCAGAACGACCAGTCAGTGGGGGGGCGGGGCTGGCAAGCAGGCAGTGCCAGGCCAGCCAAGGCACGTGCCAGATAGGGGTGGGGGAGATGGCATCGACCAGTGGCAGCCAAGGGGTGATGTGGGGGTGGGGCGAGGCCGTGCCGGCTGGTGCCGTCCCCTGATCAGCGCCTGGTTGCCTTCCGCAGAGGGAGGCTGGCAGCAGCAGCAGTGGGGTGATGGGGGCAGCGCCATCCCCTGATCGGCCTACCTGGTAACCTCCCACAGAGGGAGGCCAGACTGCAGCTTAAGCTGTCAGTAGGACATCCCCTGAGGGCTTCCAGACTATGAGAGGGTGCAGGCTGGGCTGAGGGATCCCCCCACCGAGTGCATGAATTTTCATGTACTAAGCCTCTAGGCCTATATAATAAAGGCCTAATATGCAAATTGTCCCCTCGGGCAGTTGTTCGACCAGGACTTTGACCACTCGCTATGCTGTGTGCTGACCACCAGGGGGCAGCACGGACCATGGCAGGCATCAGCGATGCGGTGCTGGCAGCAGGCAGCAGTGGAGGCGCTGCCAGCCCCGATGGGCCCGATGAGAGGGACCACAGTGGGATGGTGGAGCAGGTGAGTGGGCAGCACCAGGACAAGGCAGGTGTGATGGGGGCCCGATTGCCCCGCCGATTGCCCCACAGATGGCAACCCGCAGTGGTGGTGGAGGGCAGGGCCGCCACCCGGCTCCCAGGTGCTAAGGGAGCCGGGCTGGGGACCTAGCCCTGATCCATCACCCTGCAGGCGGGATGGTGGAGCAGGTGAGGGGGCAGTGGCAGACCAAGGCAGGATGCCAGGCGGGGCTGCGGGACTGCGAGGCGAGGGGCATGAGCTCAGGCCTAATCCCCAAAGGCCAGCCTGAGGGACCGCACCCATGTAGGAATTCATGCACCAGGCCTCTAGTATGGTGATGGAAGAACATCTAACTTTTGGGTGGTGGGCAGACAATGCAATATACTGGTGATGTATCATAGAATTTTACACTTAAAACCTATATAATTTTATTAACTAATGTCACTGTTAATATATTTAATTTAAAAAATGAAGATGCAGCAACCAAAAATGGAAAGAATCATAAAACCAATTCAAGTGTTTTTACCAAAAATTGAAGGAGAGAAATTTATAAATGAAAAGGGCCCATAAAAATGGGGCAGAATTACACACATGCCACATTATATTGTCATGAAAGTTTTGCTCACTGGGGGAAAAGAGAAGATATCATAAATTTCCAGAGGAAACAAAGGGTCGAGAAAGCAGGCTTCTCAATAGTAGCACTTAGAAATTATTAGATCCATTCTCAAATGGATCTATGGATATAACTCAATTTTAATTAAAATCTCAGTAGAAATTTTTATAGGTATAGATAACCTGGTTATAAAATATATATGGACAATAAAAGGAATTAGAATAACTAAAACAATTTTGAAAAGAATAAAGTTGAAAGAATCACACAGTACCACCACCTAGGAATTGCTCTCATGGGGAATCGAACCTGCAACCTTTTGATGTATGGGACGATGCTCCCACTGAGCCACCTGGCCAGAGCAGAATCACTGTGTTTATGGAATTAAGTATCAGCAGGATCACCAGTTACCAGGGAAGAAATCTGAGTTTCCAGCTTTCTCATTGTAAAGCCATCGGAACAGGAATGAGGCTGTGGGTGATGTGTTTGGAATTATCAAAGTTTTGGGAATTATCAAAAAGGAGGTAGAGTGAAGGAACCACAACAGGAAAGAAAAGCTAATTGGGATCTGAAACATTTAATGTGAGTATTCCGCAGCTATTAGTTTATTTCCTACCCCCAAAACTGGTAAAGTGGAGCAGTCCTGTTTATATATAGCACACTTATGTCTAAGTCATAATGTAAATGAAAAGATATTCTTTCTCCTTCAGTAACATCATGCAAAATAGAGTCAGACTCATAGATAGAGAGCAGGCTGACAGCTCATTGGAGCGGGAGTTGGGGGAAGTGGAGGGATTGAGCAAAAAACAAAGAAAACAGAAAAAAACTCATGGACAATGTTGTGGTGATTTCAGTGGGTGGAGGAGGAGGATATGGGGGGATAAGTGGTGAGGGGAAAAAATAAAGAGAATAAATAAATAAATAAATAAATAAATAAATAAATAATAAGAAAGAAAGAAAACAAGTGTGAGGTAAGCTAGAAACATATTTATAGTCATGAATATGAAGCTTTTGTCTGGTAACCTCTCCCATTACCTAAATAGTCACTCAGTACTTTAATGGCAGGTTTTGTAAGGCAGAACCAATTCCCATGTTAAAAAATGACTGCTTGACTGAGGCCTGTCTACTTAATAATTCCTTCTGCAATCTGTTTGCTTGTAGAGATAGGTCTGAGCTCACAGTTGAGATGATTGCATAATCGGTGAAAGGAGAGAGGATATTTATCTTGTCACTTAAACAAATTAGTGTTTTAGGCATATAGGCAGCCCTCATTTTCATTCACTTATAGTCATTAAAAATGTTTTTTAAGATTTGGCATTTTCCATTAAATTATGGAGCCATTGTCAAGTTAGTTTGAAATCAGGTTCAAAATAGATAAGACATATGATGAGCTTTTAGCACGACCACATTTAATAAATATTGTTTTCAGTGATTTCAACAAATATTCTTTCTGGCACAAAATAGAGTTAAATGCTGAAATTTATTGAAAAAAAATCATCTTCACTTTGATAACTTTGGCTCTATGTGGGAAAAATATCCTACTCTTAATTTTAAAGTAACTTTATTTTCTATTACCATATCTTAAAATAAGACCTTTTAAGGATGTGGCTCATCTGCCCGACCAGAGTGCGCAAGACCAATTTACAGTAAGGCCCGTGCAGTGTGATGAAAATCGGACTTGCTCTTTCCACTGGCCATCACATTGCAAGTGTTTTTGTGACAGCATTGGATTCAGAAATTAGGCACAGCAGGAAGGAAGATCTTACATAGATTCAAAATAGATTGCAAGTCTTGATAGTATAACCTGCTTTTATGGGGAGAGAGGCCTAAAACCCCTCTACTGTACTTAGGGGAGATTAAACCGGGGACGAATAATATGTTTCTCTTCCTAAAGAACAATCATCCCCAAAGTTTGCCAGTAGCTAGTCCTGATGTGTCATTCTGACTTAAACATGTATGATCACAAGATTATTTCCAGTGTTGCAAACAACCAAAATTTCCTGATTTCAAAAAACTAAACTCTATTATGAAAAAGTATTCCATAGTAATATATAATGCATGTAGAAAATAAAAACATATATCTTGGAAAATTAACACAGAGCAAACATTCATGTTAATGTCAAACAGATCAAGAAATAGAAAACTGCCTGCACCCCGGAAATACCCTCATGCCTCTTTTAAATTAAAACCCGTGTCTCTAGCACTGTAGGTTAGTATTGCGTATTCTTAAACTTCATACAGACAAAACCTTAGAGTGTATATTATTTCATTTTTTGTTTCTTTTTGCCCATATTATGTTTCTGAGATTTATTAATTTATAAATATAAATATAATTCTTCCTTTTTGTTGCTTTATAGTGCTTCATTGTGTATGTAAATGGTTACAATTTATTCAGTCTTGGGTATTCTGTTGCCGTGAACATGGATGCATACCTGTTTTGACACACGTGTACATAAATTTTTATATACCTAGGGATGAAATTGATAGAGCATGTAATAGTTTCAATTTTACAAGATAATTCTAAAAGACCATCCAATGTGTTTAAAGCAATTTGCACTCCACCAGCCAGGTGTGAGAGTTCATGTTGCTCCATAAGCGTAGTAACTCACCAGTATTTAGTAATGTCAGACGTTTCCCCTTAAGCCTAGCCATTTTGGTGGGTATGGAGTATGCAACACTGTAGTTTTAATTTTCATTTTTCAGCTTGTTAATGATGTTGAGCATATTTTCACGTGTTTATTAACTTAAATAGCCTCTGTTGTACTTTAGATTTTTTGTATATCCCTTTGCCAAAAACACACTGTATTAATTACCATAACTTTTTTTAATTCAATTATCTATCTTTTTCATATTGACTTGGAAAGCTCTTTTTTTTTTAATCCTCACCCGAGGATATCTTTCCATTGATTTTTCTTTTTTTAGAGAGAGTGGAAAGGAGGGGGAGAGGCAGAAAGAGAGAAACAACAATGTGAGAGAGACACATTGATTGGTTGCCTCCCACACGCGCCCCTTCTGCTACTTCTTGGCTCTGAGCTTAGCCACACGCCTTCCTCTGGCCTCTGGATGTCAGCAGATCTGATATAAGCACTGGCTTCCCTACCGTTGCTGTGAGACCATAGCTGGGCTAGTCTGTAAACGAATGAGACATGAGAAGCAGAGCGCAGGCATACTAGTTGTCCCAGCTGTGGTCATCCTGGATCGGTCACGACAGCCAACCCATAGATATTTGAGCGGCAGTGGTCATGGTCAGTCTCCTAAACAACCAGCTCGCATGTGTGACAATGAATGATTATTGTTGTAGGTTCTGTGATTATTTGTTACACAATAACAGGTAGAGAATGATTACAATGCTGGCAAGAGATATCCTTATGCTTTAGGGGTTTTGTTCAAATAATTAAAGGTACTTTGGGATACTTAGAAATTCACACATTTTAAGGTGAAATTCTAGTTTTATATTTCTAAAGAAAACAGAAGTCTTTTATACACTCAGTTTTGGAATTAGAAGCATTACTGATTTTAAACATCGTTCTTTTTTAACAAAATATGTTTTCATTGATTTCAGAGAGGAGATAGAAATATCAATGATGAGAGAGAATCATTGATTGGCTGCCTCCTACATGCCCCCTGCTGGGGATCAAACTGTGATCTTGTGGTTCATAGGTCAACACTCAACCACTGAGCCATACCAGCAGGCTTAAACATCCTTCTGAAGCATGGTCGTAACATGAGCTAGATGTTACTTATATAAATCAACTCAAAATAGTCTTATTACTAATTTCCTGGGAAAGTATCGATTTTCCTAATTTGATTTCAAGTATTATCTTTTGTCTTGAAGAATATTACCATTAGGTTAAATACTTTATTTAATGCTTGGTAAAACAACAATATTTCAAATAAGCAAAGAGGGTTGATTTCTCTGGTAAAACAACAATATTTCAAATAAGCAAAGAGGGTTGATTTCTCTGACGGAATCATATTACCAACTTATGAATCCTATTTTTCAATAAAATTACATATAAGCTTATGCCATGATCAAAGATTTTAGGAGAATAACATTTATAATGATAGAAATTTATATATCTTAATATAAGTGATGTGGCTCATCTGTATGCATGCTGAAGTGTTATAAATTCTATATTTTACTTTTGGAGAACAGATTTCCATGTAGTTACTCATGTCAGTCCCATGAGCAAAGGTCAAGACCAAGAAAATACCTAAATGAACAGAGAAGGCCACAATTTAAACTTGCACATATCATGTAGCTTAGAAATATGTAATATCAGAATTTTAAAGCACTTAACACATAAATTATTATGTGATATTTATATTTAAATTACTTTGTCTAAAATAGGTAAGTAGTAATATTCTTTTAATTCAAATAGAATGTTACCTGTAGAGTTACAGAATAGAATTATAGTTGGAAGGGAAACATGTTGAACTGTATGGCTACATTACCTTAATGCTTTGTCAAATTACCTAACTTTTTTCCAGTTATGCACATACAAGTTTTATCTATAATTCTTTGCAACATGCTCACACCTACTGAAAAAATTGTAAGTTTCATGAAAAAAAAACATGACATTTCCATATACATGCAATTGTGAAAGTTGTAATAGTACATTATTTTCACCTGGCACTATAATTACCAAATTGGCAGGTTAAAGATTATTTAAATGTAGAAAACACTACATAATATAGACTACTTAGGTAAACAATAAATAAAAGTCATGAATTTTTAGCATACCCCTGCAGCACTATGTTAGAAACAAATTCTTTGCTTAACTATTTAAATTTTACTTAAAGAGGCAGAGGAGCAAGAATACCTGTCCCAAATTCTTAATTTAATAATGCCAGTTAGGGGACTTTATAGGGAAAAAAATCTTTTTCTTACTAGACTAGTTGGGAGTTTGCTATCAAATATCTAGTATTATACATCTTGGGAGAGAAAAATTACACACATATCTATATTGCATACCGAGTCCACTTGCGCAAGACAAAAATGAGTAGAAAAAGATCACAGAAACACCACAGTTGCATAAAAACTACAATTAAGGTACAGTGTGTGCGCACAAGTTATATCCCAGGAAACTCTGTCCTTATAGCAAAGGGTAAAGCTGACTCCAGGGTCTTCCGCTGCTCAGAAATCATTGTGAACTAAGGTGCATGAGAAGAGTTTGTCTTTCCTTTCCTCTCAGTTTGTCTCCAGCAAATGCTACTCGACATGTTTGATGAGGTGCTACAGTATATTATGGCAAATAGCGTAGAATAATTACAGTGCTTCTAGTAGTTACTCCATCTTAATGAGATTGCCTGTTTACCACATGCAGGCTTGGCCTGACTGCCTATTTCCTCAGATGGCTCTGCCCCATTTAAGTGGGAAGTCCAGTTGGTCACAGAATAGAGCTATAATGAAAACTAAAGTGAAAGTGCTTAAAGGGGTAAATAAAAATACAACAACAATTATCTCGAATCATTTTAACCCCTTTTAGAGGGTAAGAAGCAAGGTAACTTACATTCCCTAAGGATTTTACACAAATGTAAGTACATTAGTGTCACACTAATGATGACACATAGAAAATATAAAGTAGAACTAATAATTCTCCATTTATGATTTTACACATTTCTTCCATGTACTGTTCTTTATACAAAACATCTTTGGTGAATAAGCTTCTACATGTCACACAAGTATATTTATATCTCTATCTCATTTATGTCAGAGAAAGACTTTCTACACATAGAAAAACTAGACTGCATTTCCCCCCTTTGCCTAGGCCTATTTTGTGAGTGGATTATATAAGTAGTTTATATCAGTTCAAGATCTCTTTTTATAAAGTACTAGAGGCCTGATGCACGAAGATTCGTGCAAGAATAGGCCTTCCTTCCCCTGGCTGCCTGCACCAGTTTCCCTCCTGCACCCAGGACCTGGGCCTTTGCTCTGGCCACGGCCTCCCGCCTTTGCTCCAGGCCCACCGCCACCATCTTTGTCATGTTAATTTGCATATTCCCTCCTTATTGGCTGTGGGTGCCGCCATCTTTGTCATGAACTGATGGTCAATTTGCATATTCCATCTTTATTAGATAGGATTGGTTTGATAATGCTTCCTGCGGACAGAAAACGTTTTGCTGGCAAAATTGCAGTTCCCCTTGACCTTCTTTTAGTCTACTTGGTACATGACAGTATAGTTGTCAGGCAACTCATTTACAAATGTATAATCAAGTGCATTATGGGATGTCTTTTAAAGCACTGATGGTATATCCGTACTGCCAGCTGCTCTAATGATGGAGAAGCAGCATTATTTTAAGCTTCAAAAACACTCATCACAGTGGGAATCTATGGTATGTGTAAATGTGTGTGAATGTGTGCATGCATGTGTATGTATATGTGCATTTGCACCTGGACATGCGCATAAGCCCATGCACTTAACTGAATTTATTGAATTTTGATTGACAGTTGAACCCAATTTAGGGGTTCTACTCTGACTTTTTAAACAGCAACCTGCCAGGGTAAGGTAAATAACTGGTGCTGAGGGTTGAATTAAAATGTATTTATAGTTTCTAATTCATCCTTCTCAAAAGACAATGAAATGTAGGATGGCAGAATATACTCTTTGCTGGCATACAGAAATTGTTTCTAGTGTTTTTTCTTTCTTTGCTGTTGTTAATTTTAATTTTTATTTTTTTATATTCCTTTCTCCATTTTTCCCTCCATCTCTCCCATCCTTACTTCTTTCCTCCCTTTCTCAATTTGTTTCATTTTTCTTTTAAGAGTCAGAACTCTGAACTTGGAGATAAAAAATCTGCTGGAGGGACCATCACATCTGTACCACAATCTAAAACATTAATATGCTTTGAGCTGAATCTGTGACAAATCAGCATTATTCACATTTCAAAGTCAACCTTAATATGACATTCCGGAGCAGATCTTAGTGGTCCTGAGCATAATTAAATTAGTTGCAGAGATTGTGGTCCCAACATGTAATTTCAAGTGTCTCTCTGTGCCAATTACCCACAGGCGGTGCTTTGAGTTACTTCTAGGACACTTTGAGGATAGCAATGTTGCCTGTGTCTAGTGATCCAGCAGTCATGTTTATCTAATTTCTAATTCACCTTCCCTATGACTGAGTACAGAGGATTTTACCTTATATCAGCACTGAAGTATGACATCAACAGTCTCACAGATGTGTCAACCTTCCTTGCCTCTTTGCTAGCAAGTCTTATTTTAAAATATTTTCCTCTGTTTATTTTAACCTACTTACAAAGGGAAAATTTTTGTTTGCATATTTTTATTCTTATTTTAAGCTCTCTTGACAAGTTCTGTTTTTTAGAGTCTCAGCTTTAAAGAACAAATAATCCAGGTTGCCCTCTTAGTACAGTAGGCAGCGCAAATCATTCTCATAAAGAACATAATCCAAAAGAAAAGGAAGGATAGGTGTGTTACTACCCAAGACCCAGTATTTTGCATGGCATTGCCCACAAGGAAAAGACACAATGTTATTAGTTGATTATTGATATTTTAACAGTAAACTCTCAATTGTCCAAAATAAGAAAATATATAGATTAGGAATAAAATAGAATTTCCACATTTACTATTCTAGTAGTCTGATAAATTTTTATGCTACAGCATATCTCAATTCCAAATTTTCATTGGAAAAACTTGATTTAGATATAAAAATATAAAGTTGAAATAGTAGATTCATATACTAAAGTTATTATTCTTCATATTGATCGATGTTCTTAAAATGTATAAATCATTATTAATTTGTATTATGAAAACTTTATATTTCAGTATTTTGTACCCACCTAATTAGGTCATAGATAAGAGTGGAACTTCAAATTTCTAAGAAAATCTTTACTTTGAGTTACCAACAAATTTTTTTCAAAAGAATTATCTTTATAAAACTCTTCCAAGACTCAACCAATGGGCACTAACAAAGAACACAGGATCACTAGGTTAACTGCCTAGTTTTCCCCCAACAACTTCATAAACAGGTGCTATCATAGCTTTTACACATATATACTAATCAATTTTAACAATCCTATCCACAACACTTTCCATAGACTCTGCTTCAGAAATCTGAGCATAAATGCCTTCAATGTATATTGAATGAAATTAAAAAGAGAAATGAAACAATAAAAGAAATAATAACATTTTGTTTAAAATTCCAACAAATGTAGATGTTTGACCTAACATAGCTGGAGCATTGTAAAGTGTGATGTTCTAAAAATGTAAACAAATTTTTAAATATCTAGTTCAAATTATTATTTGATAGATGTAAGATTCAAAATTAGCAATACCATGAATTTGATATTTTTGGTCACAAATTAAAAACATTTCTTCATCTCTCCAATTTAAAAAAAAAAATTGTGTGTGCACAGGAGTCTCAATTTATAGCTGGTTAAAGAAATAAGCTTACGTCCTGTTAAAAATTATTTTAAAATATTTTAGGGACATTTCATTCTGATTTTATATGACCAATTTCACTAATTCTCTTTTAATTAAAGGTAAACTTCTTCCCAAATTCATTTTTTGTCAAAATGCCTCTTAATTGGACCAATTTTGCTTGAAAAACACTTTTTTTTACACAAATAACTACTTTTTTCTCCTTGTTCTAATTGTGTAATAGCCAAAATTTGTGATATAATTTTTTATAGTCTTCTTTTCTCTTTACTGCGCTGGTGGTATTATTGTTTACTGTTCGTTGTTCTTCCATTATTGCAGACTCTTCTGCTTCAGTAGAATGCTTTCATTTAACATTTAAAATGTGTCAGTGCTTATTAATATTAAATGAATAACAAATAGTTACATTTAATTACCAGTTAATTTTGATTCTAAATTCGAATGGCCTAATGTTTAAGGTGCTCTTTTGCCAAAAGATAGGTGATTTTGGAAGCTACTCTCTTTCAGGCTGGAATGACCAACCAAAAAAGAAAACAACACAAACAGTACTGAAGACATTAATGCAGAATCCAGACAGCCAATTCACATTTACCGAGTACAATTGGTAGTGAGTAACTCTTGTTCACTAAATGGTATGTTTTTCACATGAAAGAAAGCTTGATTTCAGATAGCAACTATCTGCCTGGGTTGGGCGGACAACTATGACCCTCTATTGTTGTTCTCTAAATAACGGTTTTAACAATGTTGCAGTAATGTGGTGCTCTGGTTTAAAGTCTGAAGCACTTGTTTTAATGGTCTGACAAAATATAAATCATAGTGAGACAGTTTATTTGCTTGGAGGCCATGGATATTTTCAGCTCCATTCTCCTTCACTTGGCACCCTTTGTCCCCTAGGTTCCCAATGCATGTCACCCCATCAGAATCCCCTGAGTGTTGTCCTATTCTTGTGAAAGGCCCCAAATTTGACATAATAATATACCATAGTTCTCAGCCCAACCACAGTGATGGGAATGCTCAGAAGGGTTTCAGGAATGATTTAAAGAAGAAAATGGAAAAGAACACTAAACTTTAGAAAACATAGTGAGAGTTAAAATGGACTTGGTGAAAATGTCACCTCTCTATCCTCAATATGTCTCCAGACTTACAATTTTAGTTCCTTCGATGGTACCTGTTCTTTATCAGTGTCAGGAGCCCAGAAGAGTGAGCTGCACTGTCCCTGAGTTCAGGCCTGATCAAGAGATGAGAAATCATGTGACAGATGATTTCTGACCTAAACTTTTACTGCTAGTGCTAATGTGTGCAAGAGAAAGAACCATCAATTTGCAGAAATAATACTGGCTTATAATATCACTAGAAACCCGGTGCATAAAATTCATGCATTTGTGGGATGGGGGGGTCCCTCAGCCTGGCCTGCACCCTCTTGCAGTCCAGGAGCCCTCAGGGGATGTCTGACTGCTGGCTTAGGCCCGCTCCCCGTGGGCCACCGCTGCTGCACTCACCAGCCATGAGCCGGCTTCTGGCTAAGTGGCGCTCCCCCTGTGGGAGCGCACTGACCACCAGGGAGCAGCTCCTGCATTGAGCATCTGCCCCCTGGTGGTCAGTACACGTCATAGTGACCAGTCGTTCCACCATTCAGTCAACAGTGGGGGTCCCTCAGCCCAGCCTGTGCACATTTAAAGTCCAGGACCCTTTGGGGGATGTTCACCTGTTGATTTAGGCCCACTCCCCGGGGGATCAGGCCTAAACTTGCAGTCAGACATCCTTCTGGAAGCCAGGGAGCCCTCGAGGGATGTCCAACTAACGGCTTAGGCCCCTAAGGGATCAGGCCTAAACCATTAGTTGGACATTATTAGTGCTGCCACGGAGGTGGGAGAGGCTCCTGCCACCACCTCTGCGCTGGCCAGCCATGAGCCAGCTTCTGGCTGAGTGGCACTCCCCATATATGGAAC
>NW_006299705.1:10650365-10656239 GCF_000327345.1 Myotis davidii | reverse complement strand
TGATTCACCCTCATAAACTGCCTTTTAATGGGTGCATTTATGCCACTGACTTTCAGAGTGCTTACTGATAGAGTTACTGCCATATCAGGTGGCTTCTGGGGCTTCCGGAGCCGACCTGCAGCCCCCAGGACCAGATCCGATCATGGGGGCGGCAGGCAGGTGGCTTCTGGGGTCGCACATGGGG
This sequence comes from Myotis davidii, assembly GCF_000327345.1. NCBI lineage: Eukaryota > Metazoa > Chordata > Mammalia > Chiroptera > Vespertilionidae > Myotis > Myotis davidii. Next base: position 10,656,055 of record NW_006299705.1, on the reverse strand, counting down.
GCCTGGATGGTGGCTTGCGCTGGCGGCTTGTGCTGTCCCCCCCTGCCTGCAGTATGCAAATTAGCTGCCATCTTTGTTGGTGGTTAATTTGCATATCTCGCTGATTAGCCCATGGGAGGCGTAGCGAAGGTATGGTCAATTACCATGTTTGTCTATTATTAGAGAGGATGTCTTTGTCTGATAAACATGGGAAATGTAATAAAGTGCTGCCTGAAAAGGAAAAGATAGAATGCTTAAACTTCTTAGGACATAAATTTCATTTTGAGAGCAAAAATTTCATAGTGAAAGCAAAAAAAGGAATTTTTTCAAATGGGACTCAGTCCATCCAGATTCAGCCAGGTGAACTGTCTCTCAAAGGACTACCAATTGGATTTATCAAGGAGAAATCTTAAAGTTCAAAAGGTTTCTCTATATTAACTTCTGCTAAATCTATAAAAATTGGATAGATGGCATCTCAACTGCCAAAGGCAGGTCATTTAACTGTTTGAATTATTTTATTAATGCAAAGTAGAGCTCAGGATCCAACATGGAAAAGAATACAAATTTCAAAGGAGGAGCAAAAGCAGTGATAATTATAACAGCAATGTTATTGAATGATAGCATTGTCTTGGGGGCTTTACATATGTTATACCATATGATCCTCACAACCAACCTGTGGGACTAGTGTTTTCATTCTCCTTGCTTTAAAAAGGAAAAGTCAATTGAATTTTCCCAAGGTCACTCTGGGTAAACTCAGAATCCTGGCTGGAACCCTGCCTTCCATCTCTTATGCTTTGTATGCAGAAGATTTATACTTATAAATTACTGAGTAATGGAGTCATATGCATTTTAAGATTTAGAGAAAAAATAACTTACCTATCAAGGCAAAGAAATATTATTGTTTTTCTTTCAGTGTATATTTAAAAAATATGTTTTTATTGATTTTGGAGGGAAAGGAAGGGAGAGAGAGAGAGAAATGGAAACATTGATGAGAGAGAAACATCGATTGGCTGCCTCCTGCGTGCCTCTTACTGGGGATGGAGCCCACAACCCAGGCATGTGCCCTGACCCAGGAATTGAACCAGTGACCTCTTGATACCTGGGTTGATGTTCAATCACTGAGCCACACTGGCCAGGATTCAGTGTGTTTTTAATGTCCTTTACTGTTTGAAGACCAATTTAATTTCTTTTGAGTAAAAATTTTCTAAATTAATTATCATTATTGAGTATATTTTAGACACCAATCTCCATACTGAGGATAATATCTCATGTCCTACTTTGAGTAGCATATAATCTAGAGGAGAAGACATCTTCATAAACAAAAGTCTCTAACACAATGGGGCAAATGCAAGAATAGCCAAAGAAAGGAGAAATGAACTCAGCTGAGGTCATAAAGATATATTGTTTTTAGAGAAGCACCGAAAAGATTGACACATTTGGGGAGGAAATCTATGAAATTGAGGTTTGGAGTATGTGGGCAGGAAAATAATAAACATCCTATATAATAAAAGGCTAATATGCAAATCGAACAAACGGCAGAACGACCGGTCGCTATGATGCACACTGACCATTAGGGCAGACGCTCAACACAGGAGCTGCCCCCTGGTGGTCAGTGCGCTCCCACAGGGGAAGCACCGTTCAGCCAGAAGCTGGCTCATGGCTGGCGAGCGCAGCGACAGTGGTGGGAGCCTCTCCTGCCTCTACAGCAGCGTTAAGGAAGTTGGACATCCCCCAAGGGCTCCTGGACTGTGAGATGGCACAGGCTGGACTGAGAGACTGCCCCTACCCCTGAGTGCACAAATTTTATGCACTGGGCCTCTAGTTGAGACAATAAAGGAATATTGGAGGCAAAACACACAGTGGTCTTGAAATGTAACCATCTTGTTTTGTAAGGTAAGATCTACATTCCAAAAATACTGAGAAACATTTATAAAAAAAACATTTTAAAAGGAGAATACAGCCTAAAATTTTAGAAAATATTCCATAAGACTTCATGTTAATTTTGAAAAAAAACAACAAGTGCTGAAAACATGACACTAAGTCAGAATTTCTTCTGTGAATTGCGATTTATATTTAGCTTCACCAATGGGATGAACTAGAATCGCTTGTAAAATTAACATTCAAAGCCACGAAGAGAAATGCATTTATATTCTGCCATATGCCATCTAAACTCCCTTTTTTGAAAGATGGACAAGCTTCGTGCACTGCTCAACTTTTTTTTTCAATTAATTACCCAATTACTTCACAAATTATATACTTGCTGCAAGTTGTGCTATTTTGAGATACTATATTTAAACCCATTTTCTTTTTGTATGTTGAAAAACTCCCTACTGATTTCATGTAGATGAACGCCCCCTATTGCAAAATTTTAATTCAATTCATGAAGTTCAGCTTGAAATTTATTGTATATTTTGCTTTTTACAGAGTCTATTGGTTTGCATTACATTAATAATTCACAGATTGCTCACATGTACACATACTCTCTCATACACACACACACACACACACACACCCCTAAAGTAATAGTCCAATTTTCTAAATAAATTTCCTGATCCAATATACTATAGTTATATGTAACTCTATATTTTAATAATATGCAATTGATACATCATTTAATAATGATTAATGTAATTATTAAAATATATTTTAGTAACTCCTCTCTAAGGTATCAGCCTTTTCTTAATATGGGTACTTGAGTCTTTCCTTCTTACTAAATTTCTAAACTAGGTAATAGAATTATTAATGGGACAATGACATTTTTATCTTGATATAGAAGCATATAAATTGGAATTTACAAATCACTATAACATTGATACATTTCAATTGAAGGATCATTGGTGAGTCTACTATGTGTCCGTCTCTCAGTTCTCAGCTTGTGTTTGGATCATCACCTAAATTCAAGACATACATCTGACATAGAGCAGTGAGATTTTACAAAATTCAATCTGTATGGCTTGAAATACTTACAAAGCAAGTATATAATGAAGTTTCTTTATTTTATCTAGAAGATCTTCACTTTATGAAATAATTCAAAAGAGTATTATTCTAAATAGCCACCTTTGTCTCTTTACAACATCATTCACACAGGTTTTTAAAAAAGAATATTATGTGAACTGAAGCAGACCATCATTTCCATTCTTTTAGAAATGTGGTGGAATGTTTACTATGTGTAAAAATAACTGAAACAGAAAAGAATACCAAAGTTGATGATTTGGAGTCAATAAACTTTCAGGCAAGAAAACTGAAAATCGTATGTATAGTTATAATCTTTTCTCAATGATAAAATGCCATTAATTGCAAGATGATTTAGTTTCAAGTATGACAGGTTTTTGACACACAAGATGCAATACCGCATTACATGTGCACTGATTGCTCGACCTATCCAAATGTCAAAAATATTAAAATATGAAAAAATGGAGTTGAACAAATTTAGTTTATGCATACCGAGGAATATTCCCCTATATAATAACACGCATATTTGCGCATACACGCGCACGCATGCCTATAAACACACAGAGAGGAAGGCAGGAGAAAGGAAGACTGGTGGCTAGCTGACACAGGTGCATACAGACTTGCCTGTTTCTTGAAATCTCTTCCGCTGTTCAATTGCAAATGCCTCAGGCATTCAGCTGCAGCATGCAAAAAGACAAATACCCACCTACACATCAATTCTCTATTTAGTAGTTTAAAATACCTATCACCTAAAACATAGTTCTTTAAAAACTCTAAATACAACTGAAAATCAGTTACATAATGACAAAAGAGAAGAAAGATATGTGCTCAGGGCAGTATCTGTAGGAGAGGGGAAGGGTCAAGCTTTGAAGATTTGATTCCCTCCCTATGCTGCTTTTTAACTTTTCACAGTAGCTACTAAGCTCACATCTGTTTTGCGTTCTTGATGCTTTAGCACCCTTTAAAAATATTAAATTACCTCATACCAAGAGAGGGAAAAATGATGGTAAGACTTGAAAAAGAAAATCATATAGCCCCTGCAGGTGTGGCTCAGTGGTTGAGCATAGACCTATGCACCAGGAGGTCACCTGTTGGATTCCTAGTCAGGGCACCTGCCCAGGTTGCTGGTTTGATCCCCAGCAGGAGGTGTATAGGAGGTAGCTGATCGATGGTGATGTTTCTCTTTTATCAATGTTTCTATCTCTTCCTCTTCTTTCTTCTCTCTCTAAAAATCAATAGAAACATATTTTAAAAAAGAAAATCATATGAACTACATTTAAGTTTTGTTTGACAGCCCTCAGTTAAATATTAGCTAAGAGGACTGTATAGATTTTCTCTCCCAATATCATATACTCCTAGTACTTTCAAAGCTTAGAACAGGGTTGTTGATAGTAGAGTGGGAAGATGGTCTATTTACTCAATGCACTTCACAGAGTCTCAGAAACAATTTACCTCATAAACCCAAAGCAATAATAGACAGTTTATATAATTTATCCTGATATTCTCTGTTGGCCTGCATATGGTTTTCGTTACATGTACCAGTACACACAACTGCCATATTTTTTAGCAGAAAAAAGATGTAAGCAGAGAGTGTAGTATCCAGAGAGAAGGTTCATACTGATTCACAAGAAGCCTTTAAGCCCACTTGGATTTTTCAAATCATTTTTTTATTTTCAATTACAGTTAATATACGTTATTATATTAGTTTCAGATGTACACCCAGTGATTAGACATTACATAACTTAATAAGTGATCAACTTGTAGATCTTGCACTCATCTGACACCATACATAGTTGTTATACTATTATGACTATACTAGAGACCCAGTGCACAAAATTCGTGCATGGGGGGGGGGCCCTCAGCCCAGCCTGCACCCTCTCTAATCCGGGACCCCTCAGGGGATGTCGGACATCCCTCTCACAATCCTGGACCACTGGTTCCTAATTGCTCAACTGCTAGTCACTCCTAACTGCCCACCCCCTGCCAGGCTGATCACCCCTCACTGCCTCTTCATGCCAGCCTGATCGCTCCCAACTGCCCCCTCCATGCTGGCCTGGTCACTCCTAACTGCCACCCCTGCCAGCCTGGTCATCTCTTACTGCCCTCTCTGCCAGCCTGGTCGCCCCCACCTGCCCCCCCTGCTGGCCAGGTCACACCCAAATGCCCTCCCTGCTGGCCTGTTCATTTCTTACTGCCTCCCCCCCACTGGCCTGATCGCCCCTAACTGCCCCCCACTGCCAGTCTAATCGCTCCCAACTGTCCCCCCTGCTGACCGGATCACCCACAAATGCCCTCCCTGATAGCCTGTTCGCCTCATACTGTCCCCCCTGCTGGCTTGGTTGCCGGGAGCCAGTCCATCCTTGCTGTTTCAAGGGACCTGGCATATATGGCATACTGTTCTTAATATATTTGCTCACCTTCTTGGCGCTGTGTTTTAACCAAGGTCACCTCTCTGAGAAAGGTTGTTTCCCCAGGTAGGGATTTTTCCCTGAAGTCAGGGAGGGGATGAAACTCCTTAACTAAGTGCCAGGCGGGTAGTTAATCACTTTAACTACAAACAATCATGCTTAAGCTACATAATCTTTACTCCCTGGAATGGAGATAAGAAACGCCCTAACCTTTGCAATAGAAATTGATAGGATTAAAATCAACTGGTATAAATACAGATGTAACAAGACAATAGGAGACAGAAAAAACAGAACTTGGCTGGAGAACCTAGAGACAGAACCTGGCTGGAGTCTGGGCATGTTCCATAACTT
>NW_006299705.1:10623476-10649835 GCF_000327345.1 Myotis davidii | reverse complement strand
AACAGAGGTGGGGCACAGCCCCTCGCCCCCCCAACTTTGCAGAGGCCTGAACCCTCACCCCTTCTGAGGGAGGTCTCCTGCCCCCATGGCTGCTTCGCTTCCCACGCCCAGCTCAGATTGGGACCCAGGTAAAGACAGAGACTGGCTGACAGTAGCTGTCCTCTTACTGCAACAGGACTTGTTTCCCATTTCTACCTGGGACCACAGCGAAAGGGGCAGCTGAAGGAAAGGGCTGTGTCAGGATGCTGCCTTCTTCCCTTTCTTCTCCCTCTTTTTTCTAAACACTTCCATGCCTTGTAGTTCTTTTGCTTTCTCTTCTTTTTCTCTCTACTACCCTCCATCTTCCATATCAGCTGACCCAGAGGGCACAGCTTACTCCTCTTCGGACATCGACATCACCATCAACCACGGCCCTGATGGACCCTTTGATGCAGCCCTTCAACTCGCTGACGCTTCGGGAAGCCTGTCGCCAGTGACGCCGCCCGCTAGCCAGACCAACAACTTGAGGACAACTGAAATCTCTTGACTGAAGAGGCTGGCAACCTTCTACAGGAATGGGGCTCCTTGTGCGCTCCATGCACTATGCTTATAGTTATGCTCACTGTCATTGCTTGCCAGTCTTCTTCCGAGTCTTAAATGGCCCAATCTGAGAGGTGGCCACTGATTTGCATGCGCTATCATTTAAAAAATAAAAAAGGGGGAATTTGCCGGAAGCCGGTCCATCCTTGCTGCTTGACACAGTCGCTGCACGAAAGAAACATCTGCACAGCATATGTTTCAAGGGACCTGGCGTATATAGCATACTGCTCTTAATATGTTTGCTCCCCTTAGTGCTGTTTGTTTTAACCAAGGTCACCTCTCTGAGAAAGGTTGTTTCCCCAGGTAGGGATTTTTCCCTGAAGTCAGGGAGGGGATGAAACTCCTTAACTAAGTGCCAGGCGGGTAGTTAATCACTTTAACTGCAAACTATCATGCTTAAGCGACATAATCTTTACTCCCTGGAATGGAGATAAGAAACGCCCTAACCTTTGTAATAGAAATGGACAGGATTAAAATCAACTGGTATAAATACGGATGTAACAAGACAATAAACACCAGAACTTCTCTGGAAATCCAGACCAGAACTTGGCTGGAGATCCTGGCTAGGCTGCTGATCAACTGAACTCTGTCTCCATGTCATTCCTTCTTCGCCGACTCCGTCTACACCTTTGGGAACCCCTGGACCTGCTGGGGTTGGACCCCAGCACTTGGTTGCCCCTTACTGCCCCCCCCACCAACCTAATTGCCCCCAATTACCCCCCTGCTGGCCTGGTCGCCTCTCACAGCACCCCCACGCAGCCTGCTGTTCAGTTTGGTCATCCCTCACTCCTACCCTGCTGGCCTGGTCATAGGCAGCCATCTTGTGAGGCATGAGTATTAATTTGCATATTACCTCTTTGTTATAGAGGATTCCCTATGCATACTTTACATCCCCATGACTATTCTGTAACAACCAACTTGAACTTCTTAATTCCTTCACCTTTTTTTCCCATCCCCAACATCCCCCCCATCTTGCATCTGTCAAAACATTCTTTGTATCTATGATTCTGTTTCTGTTCTGCTTATTCATTTATTTTGTTTTTATTTTTTTATTAAATCTTTATTGTTCATATTATTACAGTTGTTCCTCTTTTTCCCCCCCATAGCTCCCCTCCACCTGGTACCCACACCATCCTCTGCCCTTACCCCGCCCCCCCGTCCTCATCTATAGATGTACGATTTTTGTCCAGTTTCTTCCCGCACTTCCCACCCCCCTTTCCCCCTGAGAATTGTCAGTCCACTCCCTTTCTATGCCCCTGATTCTATTATATTCACCAGTTTATTCTGTTCATCATATTTTTTATTCACTTGATTTTTAGATTCACTTGTTGATGTGTATTTGTTGTTCATAATTTTTTATCTTTACCTTTTTCTTCTTCTTTCTCTTCTTAAAGAATACCCTGCAGCATTTCATATAATGCTGGTTTGGTGGTGATGAACTCCTTTAGCTTTTTCTTATCTGTGAAGCTCTTTGTCTGACCTTCAATTCTGAATGATAGCTTTGCTGGATAAAGTAATCTTAGTTGTAGGTTCTTGCTATTCATCACTTTGAATATTTCTTGCCACTCCCTTCTGGCCTGCATAGTTTCTCTTGAGAAATCAGCTTGACATTCGTATGGGTGCTCCCTTGTAGGTAACTAACTGTTTTTCTCTTTCTGCTTTTAAGATTCTCTCTTTGTCTTTTGCTCTTGGCATTTTAATTATGATGTGTCTTGGTGTGGTCCTCTTTGGATTCCTTTTATTTGGGGTTCTGTGCACTTCCTGGACTTGTAAGTCTATTTCTTTCACCAGGTAGGGGAAGTTTTCTGTCATTATTTCCTCAAATAGATTTTCAATATCTTGTTCTTTCTCTTCTTCTGGCACCCCCATAATGCGAATGTTGGTACGCTTGAAGTTGTCCCAGAGGCTCCTTACACTATCTTGATCTTTTTGGATTCTTTTTGCTTTTTGCTTTTCTGGTTGGGAGCTTTTTACTTCTTTGTATTTCAAATATTTGACTTGATTCTTGTGATCCTCTAGGCTACTGTTGGCTCTCTGCATAATGTTGTTTATTTCAGTCAGTGTATGCTTAAATTCTAGTTGGTCCTTTTTCATATCCTCGAGGGTCTCAATAGATTTATCAAGGATCTCACTAAATTTATCAACGGTTTCTAGAAAATTATTGAAAAACCTTATAACTGTGGTTTTGAACTCTATATCCAGTAGTTTGCTTTCCTCCATTTCTGTCATTTGTGACCTGTTTCTTTGTCTCCGCATTTTGGCTGCTTCCCTGTGTTGGTAGAGTGGCTTTGTGTGCTAGGTGTCTTATAGGGCCCAGTGGCTCAGCCTCCCCAATTACCTGAGGTGGACACTCTTGGTGCACCCCTTTGTGGGCTTTGTGCACAGTCTTATTGTAGTTGAGCCTTGATTGTTGTTGGTATCACTGGGATAAATTGACCTCCAGGTCAATTGGCTGAGAATAAGCTGTATCTATGGTGGGAGAACTTTTGTGCTGGAGACACTATTATGGGACAAGACCTGTTTTGGTGCTCAATGAGTCTGCCCCTTGATTGTGTCCCTTATGGATCTGAGGAGTTGTAATCTGGATGGTCCCACTCTGACCACTGGGTACACTGGCTCTTGGATCTCTAAGGATGTGCTAATTTAGCCTCTTCCTGAGGCTACCCAGCAGGAGCTATGGAGAGATCTGCAGGTGGGGCAGGGTCTCAGGGAACCAATATAGCAGAGCAAACAGCTATGGCTGATCCTCAGCCCTGCCCTAAGAGGCCCCGGGCCTCAGTGTCCCACAGTAATCGCTGCAAGCACCTCTGAGAGAAAGCCGAACTCCAGTTCCGCCTGGTGCCAGACAGTCTAGTTTCTCCCCGTATTAGTCTGGGTCCCCAGAGACTCACCCAGAACTGGAGTTCAGAGCAGTCGGGAGCTTGTGTCTCCCTCCCAATTGAAAAAGACAATCTCATGCTCAGTTGCCAGCCCTTTCCGCGCTCGCCTCCATACCTCTGCACTTTACTTCTGCATCTCCTCTGAGTCTCAGTGTGCTTTTCTCTTTCCTTCTAGTTGTAGAATTTCTACTCAGCCAGCCTTCCTGTGGTTCTGGATGATGTCCGTTTTGTCTTTTAGCTGTAGTTTTGAAGTGGTTGTGCCAGGCAGCAATTTCAGGTGTTTACCTATGTTGTCATCTTATTTTGTTTTTAGATTTAATTGTTGATAGATATATATTTATTGCCATTCTGTTGTTCATATATTTTTATTTGTTTTATTTTTCTTCTTAAAGAAGGCCCTTTAACATTTCATGTAATTCTGGTATGGCAGTGATGAACTACGTTAGCTTTTTCCTGTCTGGGAAGCTTTTTATATGTCTTTTAATTCTAAATGATAGCTTTTCTGGATAGAGTAATCTTGGTTGTAGATTCTTGCTTTTCACCACTTTGAATATTTCTTGCCAATCTCTTCTGGCCTACAAATTTTCTTTTGAAAAATCAGCCAGAAGTGTTATGAGAGCTCACTTGTAGATAACTAACTGCTTTTCTCTTGCTGCTTTTAAGATTCTCTTTCTGTCTTTAAGCTTTTGCATTTTAATTATGATGTGTTTTGGTATGTGCCTCTTTGGGTTAATCTTGTTTGTGACTCTCTGCACTTCTTAGACTTGTATGTTTATTTCCTTCACCAAGTTAGGTAAGTTTTCTATCATTATTTTTTTTCAAATAGGTTTTCAATTTCGTGCTCTCTCTTATCTACTTCCAGCAGTCCCAAGATGCGAACATCTGTATGCTTGATTATGATAGTCATTTGAATAGAGTCCATGTCATAATATGCTAAAGTTACTCATAAAAATAAATTAAAACACAAATATGCTTCATATACACATAGTAAGTAAATGTAGGGCAGATTGCATAATTTAAAGCTACATTGTAAATATTCCTTTGGAGATAAATTTTTGTAATTGTTACTATGCCTATTTTAATTACAATAAAAATTTAATAAAAGCAGAAAGGCACATTTTAAGATATTATAAGTCAGCTTTTTCATGAAAGGAAAAAAAATGTGATAGATTTTTACTTCTTATTGCGTTTTTAGAAAGCACTACAATTTCTTATACTGCCTCATTTCATCATTTATATGACCTGTTTGGTAAAATTTTGTGATCTAGTACTTATTTTGAGCTGTTTCTTTAAATTCTAAATAAACAGGCAGCTGAAAGTCTTTGGATAACACTAAAATAACATACAGGACTGACTAGAATAAATCGTAAGATCTGTAGATAATTTCAGCTGAAATATATAAATGTGGTGGTTAGAGGAAAATAAATGAGTTGAAGAAAGAACAAGTATGCATAATTAGAAACATCATTATTGACAATAAGTTAGATATCACATTATTGCCTGAGCAAAGATAATTATAATCTGTGTGCTTCCAAATTTTTCTGCTTTACATACCCCTATTTAAGACTTATAACTTACTAAGACTTACTAATGTTATTTTTTCTCAGCATTTATTCAGCAAAAGAAGCTGTCCTCTTGTTATCTCAAGTGTATGACTACATGTTGCAGGCATTTACTTCTACACTCAGTTACAACCATAATTTATTCATCCCAAGGTGTACCCTGGCCAACACTGGACAAGGTTGTTCTCTTTGTAAAAGAAGTGATCCCTGAGAATGGCTCTTTTGATGCTATTATAGTGCTGGCTTGGCTATTAATCAGCTAAGGTGATCATGTCCTTCTTCAAATATCTTATCCACATGCAAGTGAATCACATAAGAAACTACATTCGTGTACTTGATTATTGGATTTACTTCATTGTTATTTTTAAAAGAATATGGGCATCTGAATATGTAAATTGAGGGTATAAATGAAAGTCTGTCATTGCAACCTCCATTCTCCTACATTCTCTGGTGTTTCCTCTAAGCTGTTCTGCATCTGACTAGTTGCATGGTTTTAGCCCCCATTAAAATGGGCCTGACACTTCAACAAAAAATAAATTGTGCCTGAAATTGGGACTATTAAATTTCTACAGTGCGATCCAGAAGCCAGCTGTGGCACTGCAGAGGGCATGTAAAGAACAAAAAAATAAAAACACAAATGTGATGATCTGTTCGTTGTGGCACATCTAACATTTTTAAGCTCCAGAGTTTTATAGAGTTTCATAGTTTTATCAGGTTATAACCTATAAAACCAAGGTTGGAGCAAACTAACTTCATGTCACTTAGAAAGATTTCCTTAGGAACTAAAATTTTCTCAATGACAAATATAATCATCATTACAATCAGCATTCTTTCTTATACATAGGTATTTACAAGGTAATTTAGCAAGTAAAAAAAAGAAAACATTTTAATGCTCTAGAGTTATCCATTCTAAAAATCCATCTGCAACAAAGATGTTTTTCCATGCATACATTACATATTGATATGGGTAATAGTGTTTTTTGCTTATAAGGGGGGAAAAACAAATTAATGCAGGAATTCAAAGAAGGGGGAAAGAAGTTTGGGGTCCTTAAAAATGAACCTCCTTCCACAGTACCTGTTATTGCTGCCATCAGTAAAAACACTCCCCAGATCTTTAAATGGCTCCCTAGAGCCCACAGGCAAGTCACTACAGTACACAGGCATTTCTGTGTGAGCCCATACACATTTCATTATAATCTCCCTCCTTCTTATACCTAAAGAAGATTTGAGCTTTTAGAGTCAGTCCCATTAAACAGAATTCTCAACCCCAACTTGAGTTTTGACACAGGTGAAGCATGCAAACATGTCAAGGTGTCACACCTAAGGCATGTGGGAACGGAAATTGCTCTCCTTAGCCAAACAACCCAATTGCTCTGGAGCACCAATTCTGGATTCCAAAACAGCTTACAAACTGACTCAGGGACAAGACGCAGCAGGCAGTCACAGATGACTAGCCTAGGATTGTCTGGTCTGTTCTTTCCACCAGAGACAGCTGGGTGGGGATGACGGCTGAGATATGAAAACTGGCCATACTACACATTTGTAAAAAGTCCCCTGTGTGCTGTTGTGGTTAGTATTCCATGTGGAATGAGAAAGCAAAAGCGGGAGGGAATGGGAGAGGCACCTGAAGGTAAATAATAAACCTGAGAATTTGCTTGCAAAAAGGAATCAGGTGTATTGTGAGGATAGTCACTCTGCAAAGATCCCGGAGGCACTCTATTTAACAACCAGAAAGATGGCCCACATTCAACTGAGCTGAATTCAAGATAGGAAAGCCATAACTGAAAGTTATATTATACCTACCTATATTTTGCAAGTCTATTAGGTTCTGAATAATTCTTATACTGTTAATTATATTCTATACCTAACATACTACTGAAAACTTATATACAATTTGGGAGACTGCTCAGTAAAGTAACTGTTCCTCCTCAACAGGCGAGTCTTGCAACGCATTTCTGAATAAATATGTATTGTAAAATGTCTATTCCCATATCCCACAGCTCATCATTGTCATGTCAAACAGCTTTCTCTCTACTAAAGTCTTCACTATAGAAACACAATACCAATTAGTTGATTATAGTTGTCCAAACCTGTCAAAAAATAAACTTATTTTAAATTACACAAAGAAAGCCAAACAGTCTGATTTAAAGGAATATACAAATAGATACAAATCTTCTTTGAGTTATAATCAACCAGTTTTTCTAAACTACATAATCAGAGGAATTAGTACTTAATCCTCATGCCCTACCACACATTACTTTCAGTGGGAGTGTTGAACAGGCACATTATACTGGGTTTAATAGATGTGGAGGTCTGTAATACCCCATCATCTAAAAATAGGGTATGGCTCAGCTTTAAAGTGCATACTCAAAAATACACTGGTGTCTTGGGTAACTATTATAGTACCAGCCCACATAGTTAACTCAAGGCAAAAGCTATTCCAGTGTAATTACCATTTTTAAAGTTTATATATCAATGTATTTTGAGTGCTGATGTCAATGTGAAGTTTTCTGATATTCCAAAAAAAAACCCAGATATTGGGGAAATCAAATCTTAGGAATACAATATGACATCTATGAAACTTTTGATTTAATTGTGTTGCAAAAGTGCAGCTCTCCGTGCATATGTTAGCTTCACCTCAAAGCCATTAATTCTTATGTTGGTCTACTTCTTGTCTTTGTTTTTTCTAGTGCTAACAAAAACAAGTTTTTCCCAGCGAAGCAAACACTCTGTTTCATAAACTACCCAACATATCTGTAATTAATAACTCTTAATTGAAAAAAACATACATTATTTTTTACTTAATCATTGTATATATCAGTTGGTATGTGTGTTTGCTTTTCAAGTGAATGTATAAATAAAAGAGTCCTTTCTCTCTGGTCTTTTTTTTTGGGGGGGGGAGATATTTGGATATTTGAAATCTTGTCTGCTTCCCTGACATTTTAAATACATGCTGTCATCTTCAGGTTAATCATAAGTATTATCTAGTAAGGAAAGAAGAAGGGAAACTGAGAAAAAAAGGCCAATTCAAACTGAACAGCAACAGATTACTTGGGTTGATTCAGAATAGAAAGAAATGGTAGAAATTCTCTAAAAGCATTTAAAACTATTCTAATGAGATAATAGAGGGAGAACATTTATATTCCAGAAGTTCTTGTGGGGGCTCAGGCACTAAGTCAGTGATGGCGAACCTTTTGAGTTCGGCGTGCCAGCATTTTGAAAAACCCTAACTTAACTCTGGTGCCGTGTCACATATAGAAATTTTTTTGATATTTGCAACCATAGTAAAACAAAGACTTATATTTTTGATATTTATTTTATATACTTAAATGCCATTTAACAAAGAAAAATCAACAACAAAAAATGAGTTCGCGTGTCACCTCTGACATGCATGCCATAGGTTCGCCATCATTGCACTAAGGAACAGCCTAAGAGTTAGAGAGGACTGTGGATTCTGATGCTGAATCTAATCAACTGAATCTCAGCAAGTAGTTTGGCTCTACTGGGTTTTACTTTCCTCACAAAGTTCATCTAGAAAATAAGATTTTATTTGTGAGAATTAAAAATATATAATATCAAGAATGTTACAAATAAAAAGATTAAAAAGCATTCTTTAAAAAAACAGACTAGGCATTGGTATAGGAAGTATGTTACATATTAAAGTCAAATATGGTTATTATATACATTACAAGAGTAGGAATATTATAATCAATTTACTGTAGCTAGCAAGCCTTTCTATGTGAGTGTACACATATTTAGCATAATTCTTCTAACCTTTGATCATTTAAGTTAAAAATTTATTGAATTTTTAATGACATCAGATTGAGTATTTTAAAGCAACAATGTTTGTGATATAAACAAAATACTATACTCTTTAGTAACCAGCTTGAGTTTAAATACAATTACATAGAAGACAATATAATAAATTTATCTCCTAAAGAAATTAGTTTTCAAGAGTTGCCACAAATATAAATTAGAACTTGCTTTTTTTAAATTCAGTATTAGGTTACTTATATTTTTATGTATGTTTTTAAGTTTTATTCATTTGAAATTCTAGTGTCATAATTTTCCCATCTTTTATTTACCCTGAAGAGTATTCTAGAAGATGAAAAAAGTAAAGACCTAAAAGTCCTTCAATTTTATTTATTTCAACTTGAAGTTACATGAAATGGAATAAACTGAATAATTACAGTAACTAAATAGGTTTGAATTGGAATCAAAAAGAGATACATAAAAATATAATTTAAAAATATAATAAATCATAATACAATATTATAATTTTAAGAGGCAAGAAATAAGATGCAAACTGCTCAACTTATACTTTCTCTTTTTATTTTAATAGACTTTGTGTGAGAAGATGCAACCAAAGGTAACAAAGCTTTCTTTTTAATGTAACATATTAGTGATATCTAAAATAGCTGTGCTAAGAAAAGGTCCTAAAAAAAGGGGGGGGGGTTCCATTCTTCTTAGAGGTCACCATTTATGTCTAAGTAAAAGTTATTACAGATAAAATTATGACCCAGTAATAGGTACAGGGTAGTAAAATTATCCCTTTCCAATATTCTGAATTTGACTTAATTTTTTTTTTCTTTTTCACCTCCCAAGTTAACTGTCTTTTCCCTTATAACCCATCTTAAAAGCTCACTAATTGGCTCTAACCAATTTGGCTCAGTAAATAGATCATCAACCCAGGCAGGGACTGAAGGGTCCCAAAGTTGATTCAGGTCAAGGGCATATACCTTGGTTGTGGGCTCAATCCCCAGTAGGGGGCGTAAAGGAGCCAGCTGATCAATGTTTCTCATCTTTGTTTCTAACTCTATCTCTCTCCCTTTCTCTCTGTTAAAACCAATAAAATGTTTGTTTGTTTGTTTGTTTGTTTGTTTGTTTGTTTGTTTTAAAAAGAAAAATATATCCTCGGGTGAGGATTAAAAAAAAACTTTTTTTAATCTCACTAATTGCTTCTTTTTTAAAATTGAATTTAGTGGGATGACATTGGTTTCCCAAACCATACAAGTTTCAAGTTTACAACTCAATAGAGCATCGTAAGCCTATTGTAAGCCTATTGCCCCAAGCAAAGTCTCTTTCTGTCCCCAAATCCCCAAATCCACCCCCACTTTGCCTACCTTCACCTACCCCAACCCCCTTTCCCTCTGGCTATCACCACACTGATGTCTGTGTCTGTGTGTTATGCATATACATTTTTTGGCTAATCCCTTCACCTTTCATCCAGTCCCCCACCCCTGTCCCCGCTGACAGCTATCAGTCTGTTCCCTATATCCATGCCTCTGTTTCTGTTTTTTTTTGTCAATTCATTTAGTTCATTAGTTTCCACATATAAGTAAGATCATGTGGGCAAAGGACATGAATAGACACTTCTCCAAAGAGGACATACAGATAGCCAATAGACATGAAAAAATGTTCAGCATCACTAATCATCGCAGAGAGGCAAATTAAAACCACAATGAGATATCACCTGACACTTGTTAGAATGGCTACCATCAATAAATTCATAAACAACAAGTGCTGGCAAGGATGTGGAGAAAAGGGAACTTTGGTGCAGTGTTGGTGAAAATGCAGATTGGTGCAGCCACTGTGAAAAGCAGTATGGAGTTTCCTCAAAAAATTAAAAATGGAACTGCCTTTTGACCTAGTGATCCTACTTCTGTGAATATGTCCCAGAACCCCAAAACATTAATTTGAAAGAATGTATGCACCCCTATGTTCATTTCAGTGTTATTTACAATAGCCAAAATTTGGAAACAGCTCAAGTGCCCATCAGTGGGTGAGTAGATAAAAAACTGTGGTACATTTACACAGTGGAATACTACTTAGCTGTAAAAGAGAAGGAAATCTTACCTTTTGCGACAGCATGGATGGACCGTGCTGAAATAAGCCAGAGAAAGACAAATTGCTTCTTAACATCACCCAAGAAATGTGTAACCTATTGAAATGGACTGACGTAAAATCACACAAAGCCCCCCAGAGTTAAGGTATATAGAACCGAATACAAATTTTTGAACTACATCAAATTATCTTTGTATTTGATAGATCCTCCCACCAATTGAGGGGAAGGGAGGATCTGTCATTACTATCAACCAAAACAATATTCGCATCCAATAAATGCTGACCTTAACTGCCAGTAAATATCTCCACAAACATTATTTACATTTTCATAATTTGAATAACTTGTAAAAGAAACTTCAGAAGTATAAAATACAGCCTATGAAATCTTGAGTCTAGAGGGTTCTTGGGAAAAGAGTTATCAAAATTGGGAAACCAGACTGTATAACCCCAGAAAGTCTATCAAAAGCATGTCTTAAATTGTTAAACTAACAATTCTAGTGTTCTTTACTAGCCCATAATAATGAAACTTCCTGTTTTGTGAAAACACCCATTGTTCCCAAAATATTCCCAAAATGTAACTCTTTCCATCCCCCAAGATGTTCCCCAGCCGTGACAGACACTGAACCCATTTCACTCAGACAAGTCTGTTTCCTACCCAATCCCGCCCCCTGAGTTTATAGCATTTGTTGTACATAATGGAAACCACTAAGACACCACTTCTTAAAGACACACGTCTCCAGGCTACCTCTGCATAGCTGTTCCCTAAACAATCTCAACAGGAAAAGGGCATTTAAGCCTGTCCAGGCAGAGGACTGATGGGCAAATTCTATCTACATGTCTAGATATAAAACCAATTGTACACTTATTGGTGGTATGGTGTTGAGTTGTTCCCTGGAAAATAGTAAAACAATATTTTAAATATTTATATAATTTCCATCTATTATAATATTAGGCAGCTTAATATCCATATCCTTCCTATATTCAGAATATATGTTTTTGGATTTTTAAAAAATACTACACCTGTAAGAAACAGAACAATGTTTTGTTTTAAAAATCATGCAGTAAAATGTTAACCAATCATACCCACTACTTTGACATCTTCTGGAGAAATGTTAGCTCTAAAGAATTGAAATATGTACTGGCTTTGTAACTAGTAAATTTTACTAAATGTATGTACCTGCATACCTTTGTGAAGGAGGTAGCAGAGCTAATCTTTGATAGCTTTTTCCTTTTTTAAAAAAAAAGATCCTCAAGGCCACTGTTCTCATAAAGAATGACAAAATGATGCACCAGGTTTATTCAGCTTCGAAGCAGAGAACCTCGGCCTCTTCTCAGGAGAGTAATACTTTTAATGACTCCAGAGACAAGGTTGTTACTTGGAAATCAACAAGCACAGCCTGAACCGACAGTGGCCTCTTCGTGTTTTACCTTTTAATGTGAACTAATACTTTCTCCAATTTCTCATTTTTCCCTACCTATAAATAAACCGATATAAAGCGTGAGCTATAATATTCATCCTACTCACTTCTCTATTCGATATGGCAGTACTGATGTCCCAGGTCCCTAGGCTATCCTTTATTTGGGGAAAGAGCTTTTTTTTTTATTTTACCCCCAGAATAAATAAAAACAGAAATTTCATCTTAATAAGGCAAGTGTCCTCCTCTGCTGCAATTTCAGCTGGTGGCAAACAATCATTCTCTGCATCAAGTTGGTTTTCTTGGAAAGGAAAATAATGCATAGTTTCTTTCTCATTGTGTGGCATGCAGATCACTAGTACACTAGAAACGCATCTATAAGTGAATGAACAAAGATGCATGTACTGCATAATATAATACGCTGTAAAACTATTTAGAAATGAAAAAACTTAGAAATATTTAGGAAAGAATTTCAAACCTGGGAAGACAATAATCTAATGGGTTTGTGAAATAATGTTTAAACAATACAACTTTACCACCATAGCACAGCAATCTAAATTACTTTTATTCTTTCATGGTAATATTTCTTCTCAGGCAGGCATAAGTCTAGACATCTCAAAAGTAGCAAGTTTAAGAGAAAAATGTAGATGTAGAGAAACTAAGTCACTACCATGGCACATAACTGAGCCAGAATAAATGAAAAAAAATTTTTTTGATTTTTTTTTTCCTCATTAAGAAATAATGTTGCCTACTCCTTTACAACAAAATATTTGTTTGCATAAGTTGCTAAAGTGGAAAATGATGATGACTTGGGGGGGAGGGGGTGGTGTTTTGCCCACATTAGGAAATAATGAAAACAGTCTCTCTTCAAGAATTAATTCTGAATTCCCTGTGAAAAAGTCAATGAAGTTCATAAAGCATAGTTTCTAATGATAGGGCCATAGGCCACGTGAATCAGAATCCCTTGGAGTGTTTATTAATAATTCAGATTTCTAGACTCTATCCTAGATGCAGTCATCTGAATTCAGGGAATCTGCCTTTTGATATGGTTCCTGGATATTCTCTAAAGCTTTAGAATCATTTGTACAGTATTATTAGTACTTTTACCCTTAAGTATCAACATTATAAGCCTATATAAGAGCAGTAAATTAGCACAATTATTTAGTATCACGAAACTATAAGATATAATAGTAATGGGAATATGGGTGAGGGAATTCAACCATAAAGACTTCTACTTACAGAATAATAATAATAATGATTAAAAGTATTTTTGTCATGCTTCCTGAGTATCAGAAACTAAGATAGGAACTTCAGATGCAATGATTAATAGTGCCTGGTTTCTATCCTTTGATCAGAGGGTGACTTGGGGCAATAAATATTAATTGTTTTTTCTGTATTTTGCATATCATCAAGTTTTCTCAAACTCTCAATCAAAGTATTGAATCCCTTTTTAATCTTGAGACCTTTCTCTGAGAAATGATGAGACTTTAATCATTCTGCTCCAGACTAGATTGGATGTCATCTGGCTTGCCAAACAGCTTTATCCTTCTCTAATTTTTTGAGTTGGAGCTGCTATTTCCTGTAACCCATGATGTCCTCTTTTTTGGTTTCCTCCCTGTTTTCCTGGTGTACATCCTCAAATAGCTTACTAATAAATTGTACATAGTAAGTAAATTTTCTGAGCCCTTGCATATCTGAAATTGCTTTACTCGGTCTTCACTTTTAATTGGTAGTATGATTGGGATACAATTCTATGTTGAAATTACGTTTTCTTTGAATTTTGACATCAATGATTTTCTGTTATCATTAATGTTACTTTCTCTCTCTCCCTCTCTGTCTACTTCTCTGAAAGCAATAAAAAATGTTTTTTAAAAACTAACACATTATTTTCATTTCGGGGAGATGTATATAAATGTGTAATCAATGTCATAATTGGCTGAGTAACAAAAGACCAGACAAACCAGTGAATAGTATGAATAAGACAGGCAGGTGTACAAAAATATGATCAAGATTGATTTAAAATGAGATGGAGCTAGATTTGGTGATGAGAATCATCAAATATCTCAGGTCATGAAGAAAAGCCTCCATGTTTTGGCTGCAGCCTGTCTACACACAACTGCTATCTTTGCCACCATAGCTCCTATTATACAGTTGAGCTGACAAAGGTGCTTTTGTTGTGATTGGCAAAAAGAGAAAGAAAAGGAGCAGTTGGGTAAAGAAAAGATGGAAGAGGAAAAGGAGCAAAAGAGATGAGAAGGAAGAAAAAAGAGAAAATGAGGAAAGGAAAGATTAAGTAGAAGATTAAATGAAGGAAGGTCAAGAACAGATTGTTTATGAAGGAAATTAACACCATTAAGGGCAAGCTTTTAATGTAAATGTCAAGCAAGAGAAGGCTCAAAGGAAAGTTTGTACAGACGAAAGGTTTGATTATCCATTGGTTTGCTTAGCACTTTTTGTCCTTACTTAGTCACTTAGCCAGATTAACTTGATTAAGGAAAAGATTTTAAGGGTCTCATTTTAACCATCAAAACCTTAAATTGATAGAGATACAAGCACAAAAACGCAGGGCCACAAAAGAAAGAGAATAAAGAAGGTGGGTGGAAAATGGTGGTCAGCATTCAGGGCTTGTGATGCCAGGATCCTAGGATCTACATCTTGCCATCTGCTGCTTGATCTGTGGTTCTTGGGAAAGCTGTTTCCTCTGAGGTGCTGTCTGCTTCTGGAGAATCCTGAGAGATTCTCACTTTTTAGTTTCCTATTGGCAGGAAGGTTTAGGAGGGGGGGACAAGATCTCTTTTTAACTGGGAGACATTAATCCAAGAGTAAATTCCCTTGAGTTTCACTTCAGTGTTTACGGATAAGAGGACCTGATAAGCCCCCTTCTAAGGAGGTTCAAAAGCAGTGACTTACTGGTGTCATTTCCAGTAAACCAGGTCTCTAGGCTGAAAGTCACAGGGATTCTTTAGCTTGTCTATGAACACCTTGGCCTTTTTGTTGACTGCATTATACAAAACACCTTGGCCTCTTTGTATACTGCATTAAACCTCTGAGATGTTTGGTCATATCAGCCTTAGAAAGAGAAGAGGTAAGATCCCCAGTAGGGCATCCAGAGACAAGGTCATATGTGGGTAGTCTATGAGTCTCTCTCGAAGAAGACTTAATGGTCATAAGAGCTAAGAGTAAAGTCTTTGACAACAGCAAACGAAGTTTCTGTTTCAAAAGTATCATTCATTCTGAATACTGGAGACGGTAGGGACAGTAAAACTTCAGCATGACAAAGTCTTAAGAACTCCTGAATTACTATTCTAGTGAAATGGGTAGACGAGTCTATCTCTACCACTAGCCAAATGTGGGAATATAACCTAAGTCTAAAGTTTCTTTACTACTATTCAAACAGTTACTTCATAACAAGGAAAAACTTCCAGTCAACAGACAATAGTAAGGAAATATAGCTACATAGGTGGAATAACTGAATACAGTCTACTGTGCTATTGAGTTAGAATCCTCATGTGAAAAATATAATAAATTTTCATGCTGACCTGGGAAGGGGGTTAAGTTACAGAAGATAGTCTCTAGAGAGTTTGGCCAGGTCAAGAGCTCAGCTAAGCCAGTTTTCAATAGATCATATATAGGGGCAACCAGCTCAAAAAAGTTAGATATCCAATGTCTACCTTGTCCAATGAGACCAAGAAATCCTCCAGATTGGTACTTGGCTAGGAAAGTTCACAAGTAGCTCTTCATTTTTTAAGTGAAAGAGGCTTTCTGTAATGTATGATGCCATGGCCTAGATAACGGACTTGCGACTAATACAATTGACATCTGTCTTTAGAAACTTTGTGTGTCTTATACACTAAACACTGTCAGCAAAGGGAGAGGATAAATTCTGCAAGACTTTCAATCTATCAGAACGTAACAGAGACCATTCACATGGTGTGTGTGTGTATATGTACAAATTATGTATTTTTACAAGTATATAAGAGGGAGCTGGATATCTATAAACTGTCTCTAAGGTTGGGGTTATATAATTCTAAGAAGTACTTCTCAGATGCTACTCTGTATACCTTGGGACAATAACTGTCTGTGTACTGTTGATTTTTCCCAAGCAAATACCAATTAATGCAGCGACTGAGGGCAAGGCCATGCTAAGGAATGCTGCGCATAGACCTATCACTGTAAGATCTAGTGGCTGTTTCTATAAATGAGGACGAAGTGGTGCTAAGCCTGAGGACTACAGGGAAGTGAGAAAACACAAGCTCATTAACAGCCCTTAAATCTTGTGGAAAGCTGTAGCCATGCCCGTTTGATTTTCTGGGGGTGAAGCAGAGGTGTTACAATGGCTAGTACAGAGATAATGAGTTTTTCCTGTAGGTGCGCAGAGGGGGTGCAGCCCTTCAAAAACTTATTTTTAAAAGTTATTTGGGGTCATTTTCAGTAAAGGCATAAAGTAGTTGATTAAGATCTGAAAGATACATCCTCCTTTATGTGTTCCATGTCTGAACTCTGGCCCAGGGACAGCTGGGTACAGATTCAAGTTCAACGATGTTGGCAGGGGGAGCATCAGATGATAGGTAACCACGTCGTCAAAGTACAGCCCAAGGCTGCTTCTCTTTCTGGGAGTTCCAGAAAGACTGTCAGGCCTGTGTTTAATATTGGTGCCCCACTAACAAACATGGTCTCTTCTCAACAGATTCATCAAAGAAAAATCACTCCGCAGAAAAGCATATTTACCGGTGAGAAGGCCCAGAGAGATAGGAAGTAGCTAAGAGAACAGCTGAGTCTGAGGGATATATGAGACAACTACCACTGACACATTTTTTTTAAAGAAAAGCAGCTTTATCGAGGAATAAGTAATATAAAAAGAAAGCAATGAAACATTTTTATTAGAGAAAGAAATAATAAAAAAGTAGTCAAGTTTATAATCCAGAGTGTAGTCCTAACAGCAACATGAAATGGAACATTCTTGGTTTTGCAACTGTATGGAAGGCTTTTGTTTTTTGTTGAGGGCAATTGTTGGCAGATCATAGCAGCTAGTCACTCTGAAGGGTATTTAGTCTGTCAGACAATTTGGTTTTTTTCAATATCTTCTAAAGAACTATCCAACACAAATGTTGATAGGGCAGAAATTGAGAAATCCTCACAAGTCTTAGTGCTAGAAATGCCAGACACCAGAAGACTCTGACGGAGAGGTTTTTGGGGGGGAAAGAGGGTAAAAGTTTTAGACCTTTAACAGAAAGGGTCAAAGTTCAGTTAATTTGTGGACCCATTGGTCAAAAATAGTTCTCTGAATAGGGAAGAATTATTCTGGCAGGTTAATATTTATTTGTTTATAAATATAATTCAGATTTATCAAGAGGGGTCGGGGAGAGCGAGGAACTAAGGTCATGGACACGAGAGGGTTGAAAGGAACAGCTGGGGGGGTGGGGCGTCAAAGACAGGTGAAGGCCACAGTAGAACGTTCTTTTATAAGAACGATAGGAAACACATACAGGAGACCCATGAACGTGGGAACGTTATCAAATTTCGGGATTCTGTCGGGTGGAGTTTTTTTCCCTTTAGAATAATAAATAAGAATATGAAGCATAGTAATTAAGTTAGTTTACTATTCAAAGAACTATATAATATGGGATACAACCTGTAGTATTACTATGGTCAATAACATTTAGAGATATTAAACCTGTCTTTTTCTGCTATAGATCCATATTGAAGATTTTTAATTGAGTAATTTTAACCTGGCAACTTCTTACCAGGCTGATCCTTACATAAACTAAACTAAAGTGGGCAGGATTCTTACTGAAGGTGAAACATCTCCAAAAACAAATACATGTTTAAAAGCAGTTAAGGGAAAATGGTGTGGAATAAGGACTCTGCATTGTTTGAACTGGTTGAATGAAATCTGTAAAGATTGCAGGCTGTTATTCAGCGTTATAGAAGCCAAGTTTCTTTGAAAAATGTTCTTAAGTACAAACATCAATTCCTCATTAAATCTGCATGTTTTTAAATGGCCCTCCACTAACTTTTTCTAAGAGTTAACAAAAAAAGTTGCAGGAAATTTAACAGGTTTCAATAGGTGAAAACCACGTCCTATCACAACCAGGCAGAGAAAATGACATTTCATGAGTGGAGGCCTGCCATGGAAATACTTGAACAAAGGCCCTTCCACAAAGAAACATGGTCAAAGACTGAGGAACAGAGATATGCATATGAGAAAGCACAATGCCTGGTAATAAACAGGCCTGTTTCTTTTTAATGTGTAATCTTTTAGCTTTCTGCCTGGATGATGTTATATAAGGCCATCATAATCAACAAATTTCACTGCTTCTGAGGAGAAGGGGAAGTCTAAACACATCAGCAATTTCTTAAGAAAGTAAAAATGCCAAACAAATCAGGAATTCATTAACTGGATGGTGCTGACATTTCCCAGTGGCTTTTGGAGAACTGAACCATTCATTCTTCAATCTTTACCCAGGAACGGGGGCTCTTTGATAGTACGTGTGAAGTGTGATTTTGTTTAGACTTAAAAAAAAGAAAAGAAACGTGATCTGATGTGCATTTCGGCCTTCAGGTTTTAGTATTTTATTGGCCTGAGGACCTCCATGGGCGATAGACCTTCCATATCGTATTCCCAATCCATGCTCCTTGATCATCTCTGTTGGGAGACTCTGAAGAATCTGCATCATCTACAACTTGTTATATCATAGAACAAACAGAATAAAATTTCTTTCGAAACAGCTTTTATGTCTTTCTCTAGATTACATTAGTTGTTCTTTTAGAAGTACTCATTTTACAATTTCATCTTTATCATATTTGATTCACTGGAGTTAGAATCTATTCACAGTCTATAAATAGCAAGGCTAAATAATAAATGCCAATTCCTTTCTCTTTACCACATGAATAGACAGTCCCCTGGTCAGAGTAATAGATGTTCTAAAAAGAAGACAATAAAGATATTAAATATGAGCACACATCTTCAGCCAGTGTGGCGCAAGCAGAAACAGTCTGTGAATAATTATGTTGAATAATTAAATAAAACAAAATCTCACAGCTTAGGGATCCTGGATAAAAAACTTCCCCAAATCCTTCCTCATATTTATCTTTCATAAGCTAAGACACTGATTGATTCTTGAATTGTTATAAACTTCTTGCCCACAAAAAATGGAAATTTTGATCTTAGTTGCATTAAAAAGAAGATATATTTAAGAATCTATTACAACAATTTTATGTTCATATTTCAAAGAGTTTCTTACTCTAAATCATGCTGGTATGACTTTGGGTATTTTGGGCATATTGGTATGACATTGGCCTAAAAGCGTTTGTTGAATTATATATTTTTAAAATTATATTTATTTTAATTGTTTATTTTCTGAATTAAAAATTATTGAATTTTGACATTGATTAAGCAGCTATAGGTACTCTTGCTTTGAGTATTATTTAGGAGTATCATTTTAGAAAAATTTATTAAAATTATGCTTAAGTATTATTTTAGAATATTTTTGGCATTTAGAAAGAAATTAGAGAAAAAAATATGCTATTGCTTTATAAGTGTAGCAACTAACACCAAAATATATTTTTTAACTCCAAGAGTTCATAAGTTTGTCAAATCACCACTATTTGCTTAATCGAATTCTTTCAGGTTTCATGTTTTTTAGTCTTACCTACTATACTCTAAAGTATTTAAGTTATTTTCTGTAAGAAATAGGAAGTTATGTTCCATCAAGCTGATGACTCCCTTACGATGAAAACCAAGATTCACAATTGTTAATGGACTCTAAAATTGTATTCTGTGTGTATAAGATCATGGGTAAGATCATAAGCCCATGGCTTCAGTGCATTCATGTTTCCCTATGCATACTGCTTACAGAAGGCTAGGGAAATTGATCCAAAAATTTGATATATAGTACTAAATTCTAAATTATCAGGTTACCCAAAATATTTTTTAAATATATTTTATTGATTTTTTACAGAGAGGAAGGGAGAGGAATAGATAGTTAGAAACACCGATGAGAGAAAAACATCGATCAGCTGCCTCCTGCACATCCCCTACTGGGGATGTGCCAGCAACCAAGGTACATGCCCTTGACCGGAATCGAACCTGGGACTCTTCAGTCCCTAGGCCAATGCTCTATCCAGTGAGCCAAACCAGCCAGGACTATCCAAAATATTTTAAAGCCAAGAAGTGCTCAAGTATATCAGCAAAACTTTTATAGACAGTAGTAGAGAATTTTTATAATTAGGAGTCGAGCTCTCAAGTATACAATTATAGTTATCATCTGTTAGTCTCCACATTCTACTTCCCAGAAGTTTTAACTATAAGTTTTAATATGTTCATATGCTAGAACATTCACTGTAACTTTAGAAGTCTTCTGAAGATTCTAAAACTGCTAGTCCTTTTTCCCAAGTGTTATCAGTTATCTCTTGATTATTTGAAGTCTGCCCTCTAGTAATTTCCTCAAAAAATTTATTTGGACAATATTTTGTAATCTCTTGCATATTCAAAACTGTCTCACCATAGCCTTTATACTTGAAGCAAACTTGATTGGATATAAATATCAAGGGCTTTACATATTGTTTCCTTGGATAATTATAAGTTTTACTAGACATCTTTATCTGTAAAGTTCAACAGTTCTTCTAAGCAATGTAGATCATTCTGGGATCATTTTTATCTGCTAAAAGTGTACCCTTTCAACTTCACATTTCAAGCACTTTTGTTTGTTTCAAGAAAGTACTTAGTTATAGTTTTAAATAGTTGTTTTATCCTGTTGTTTTAGTTTCTTTTTTGGGGGGGTGGGGGGGGACTCAAGTTATTCATTTCTTGGATCTCCTTTGTTATTTGTATAGTTTATCAATTTCCTATAATATTTCACCTATTTTTATTTCATTTCATTCATTTTCTTTCTTTCTTTTTTTTTTTTTTTTTTTGCATTTCTATCTCCCCTTAAAGTGTTTCTGTGCTCTTAGTAAATAATCTTTATTTCTCAGGTTTCTGTGCTCTTAGTAAATAATCTTTATTTCTCAGGTTTTCTTCTATTTCTCTACCAAATTATTCCAGTTTAGTTTTACACGTTTCTGTTATCTGACCATTATCTTCCTGAGGTCTTCTACTTCTATTGCGTAAATTTTTCTTTATGGCTTCACCTTTCTTTTTAATTCATGTTGGTATGCTGGCTACAGTTTTCATCTGCTTTATCTCAGCGTATCTCCTGGTACTCTTTTATCACCAGCAGGAAAACTGTGCTACTTTTCACATTTTTATAATATTTTGTCTGAATATTATGAATATTACTTGTTATTTGAATAATTTAGGGCAAGGATAATTTTTTTAGGTTTTACCAGTCCGGGACATGCCAAGCCAAGGGCCATTCCCCCAGGATATAGGCCTCTGTAGAGACAGGTCTCCCCAGCCTCTTAGAATTTAATCAGGTTCCGAAGGACTTCTGCTAGCCCTCAGTTTACCTGGTTTCTTTCTAGGTTGTCATCACAAAAGGATAGCCCTTGTCTTTGAAATAAATTTTTTTTCTGGATGGAACTTTCTATTCTTTCTACCTCTAACAACCTTAAATGTCATGTCCTGTTCAATATCTCACTCTCAAGATAGGGTCTTATCTTTCTGGGTGAATATTTGCTGTAAATGTATGAGAACTGCTGTAACACAGCCCCTCTGCACTCGTTTTTCTTCCCCATCGCTCTGTCACTGCCTCCCGTGCGGGCCTGCTTCCCAGGTCAGCTTAGCTGCCTTTGAAGCTCTTGCAAATAATTTTGAGTTTGCAGCTCCTTTCTCTCTCTCACCTAATTTGTTAAAAATATAGATTGAATTTTTCGTTTGTCCGGTGGGGTTTCCAGCAGGAAAAAAAAAAATGAGATGATTCAAAACTATATTGCTATCTTCCAAGAGGAACTGAAAACCTCTTAGGAAGTTTTATTAATTAAAATTCTCTGACAAAATCAAAATAAAAATACTTTCCTAGAGTCAAATTACTAAACAATGATATATTTTGTCAGCAAATTCCCTCGCATACTAAAATTTAATAAGTCAAAATTGAATTTAGCATACTACCCCTGGCTGGGTGGCCCAGTTGTTTGGAATGTTGTCCCATACACCAAAAGGTTGCAGATTCCATTCCTGATCAGTGCATCTGCCTAGGTTGCAGGTTCAATCCATGGTCGGGGTGTGAGCTAACCAATCCGTGTTTCTCTCTCACATCAATATTTCTCTCGTGTGTCTCTCTCACATCAATATTTCTCTCTCTCTCTCTCTCTCTCTCTTTTTCATTCCCTTCCCCTCTCTCAAAATCAATAAAAACATATCTTCGGGTGAGGATTTTTTTTTTTAAAGTAGCTTACTGCCATGGAATATACTTGTCTGACTGTATTTCGGGATGAAGTTTGTCTTTCCAAAGTTCGTATGTTGAAGACCTAGGGTGGGTCCTGATTCACCGACTAGTGTCCTTATAAGAAGAGAAAATTTGGATGCACAGAGACATCAAGGATGTACACACACAGGAAAGGCCGAGTGAGGACAAACAACCATCTCAAAGTTCAGTCGTATACCGGTCAAGGAGAAGCCTCAGAAACATCTAAACCTTGATCTTGAACTTCTGGCATCCAGAACTGTGAGAAAATCAATTTCTGTTGTTTACGCCACTCAGTCTGTGGCATTTTGTTACAGCAGCCCTAGCAAACTAATACACACTGCTAATTCTGAAATCCAGCCTCTAGTCATCCAAGGGGAAAGAAAAGGGACTTTTGTTGCAATGAGATGATTTAGAATGTTGTCCTCAGTATTTATGACTAAACCCCAAATCTAGCAGCTGGGCCCGTTTTTATGTAACTAATATAATATGATTTTATTTCTGAATAAATATGTTTTCAAATGTTGCATTGAAAATTTATTAAAAATTAGCAATGCTTCCTTTTCCTATTTTATTCCATCTTGCCATTTCTTCCATCTTTTTACCTAAAATATTTGTCCTCAATGCCTAACATGCCATTATCTTCCATATACATGCTTATTTATCACCTTGTTAAAACCCCATTCCAGTCATGAGGATTTTCTAGGAAGTAACAACAAGTTATTTGTACCTGCACATACATTGATGTTGCCACACAGCTGATTAGGGATTAGAGATGGCAGGGAAAGAAGTGTGGGAGTCATTCAGCATGTGCCTTGGTATTTCTACCTTGATATCCTTGTGATTCTAAAATGTTTCCTACGCCCAGAGCCCCACCTCAGCTATAGCCCAGTAACTCTGTGGTCAAAAGCCTAATTAATTTGAGAAATTTGAGGAATAGCTGGTGGAAAGTCTTCCACATTTATAGTAACCCTAAAATGTTTGAGTTCATTAAATGAACACACTGTCCCTAAGATGTACAGTATGATTTTGTTTACTCTTATTTCTCAGAAGTATATTTTTAGCATGTTATATATTTTTATGCTGGTCCATTCACATTTTGGTAGGCATATTTTTGGGAAAAAAATCTTCAAAATGATGACTTAAATAAAAATGTAGTCCATATCTAAAACATTTATGTATACTTGCAAAAGATTATATTTATCTGATTATATTCTAAAATTAAATACAAATTAGACCACTGAACTTAGACTGCCATTACTCTTCTTAACTCTACAGGTGTCTTATTATTAAGATTCAAGATGAAGTTTCCTATCTTTAAAATGCTCACATAAAGTACCTGTACTGATATTTTTAGGCAAATGTTGATGTATTAATATGTCAGGACTGGACTGAAGACTCACAATATATTTACACTACAACTTCCATTTCAAAATATATCCCCAAACGGTCTACTTCCTTCATCTCCACTATTAGAGCTATTGTTATCTGTCACCTGGGTAACCCTAGTAATTTCGTTATTTCTTGTTTCATGCTCTTTTAGTCTTAGAATCCCTCCAAAGTGATTTTTTAAAAGTATGAAGTAGATCATGTCACTCACCTGCTTAAATCTGTGAACTGGCCTCCCGTTGCTCTTAGAAAACAATCAGACCTCTTGTGTGGCCCTAAATAAGCTGTCCAACTATCGACCTTTATCTCCTAAAGCTTTCCCTCTTGTCTATTGGGCTCTAGTTCCATAGGCCTTACTCCAGATTCATTCTTACCTTAAAGCCTTTGCACTTGCTGTACCCCCTGCCTAGAATTTACTACCCCCAGGACCGTCCTAGGGCAGGTTACTTTTTGTCATTCATGCCTCAAACATGTTACACCCTAAATGTGGCTTTCTCTGACCATCCAATTAAATTTTTTAATCTCCTCCCATAAGACATCCCTTCGTATAATCCTATTTACTTTTTATGGCATTTACCATCATTTAAAATTATCAATTTATTTGCTTTTTCTTTCTCTCTACTCCCACATAATTTCCAGAAGAGTAAGGAACCTGTATGCCGTCCTCCCCATAGTATCCCAGTACCAAGACATGTTCATACTAATTGAGTGGGCTTTCAGTAAGTAGTTGTCAAGTATCTGTGATTAAGTGAAAGAAAAAATTGATTCCAAACATTGCCGTCTTTGCAAGCTTGCTTGGGTTTCACCTAGATTAGAGCGCCTTAGTTTAAAATAATGCATTTTTCTAGTAAGAAGCAGAGTCTAACTCAGTAGCTATGCCTATAAAGATCATAGGAATCAGACAATCTAATTAGTTTGCTTAGTATCTTTATGCCTCCTACTAACCCATTAAAATAGTCCAGGTAGCATTTCATAATAACAATCTCAATTACTCATGTGCCATTGAGGCATAGGATCCCAAATAAAAGACAACTTTTTAAAAAAATCAATGAAAGGAAAACTTTTTTTCTCTTTTATTACACAAAGAAAGAGAACCAGCTCATGAACCTCTGGGATCCTGCGCCTTGTGTGCTGGAAGGGCCAAGATGACTGGGTGGAGTGACGATTACTCCTCAATGGGTCTGCACTGGGAGCTGTGCTCCCTAAACTGGACCGAAGGAAATAAAGCACGAGAAAGGTAGATTAAGAGAGCATCGGGGTGGCCAAACAGCTTGATTTACTCTTGTGTCTCAGAAACTTTCATTAAGATTTACATCATGATGCTGACCTAAGTGGCAAAGCAATTTTTTCAAAGCTGAACAAAAAAGCTAATACTCTCCATTGGGTCAAGTAACCTTTTTCTTGCTCACAGCAAGTAATGGAGTTTCCTCATGTGAATGAGACTGACCAATGGCCGTGGATCGCTGCATTCCAGGGAAGCAGGTTCCTCATGTGATAAATCTGCACTCCACTTATTAAGGTTTTCTAAAAGCCCTTTCTCATTTTATTCATTTTTCTTAGTGAGCCCAAGAAAGGCTATTTGCAAACTCGTTTTAAAAAATGTGCAGGCTGACATTAAACTGCTCAGTGTGATTTTCAAAAGCATCTAGAGGAAAAAATGACCCAATACCTCAGGAATCAAGTTCCTAAAATTAAAAAACAAAGCAAGCACAGCGTGCGCACACACACACACACACACACACACACTATATTAAAGAGATTTAAGTGGTGGCTAAAATTAATTAGAATGTTGTTTTTTATGTAATCAGTTTCAGAAAAACTGATTTTTGTGAGACTAATCACAGAGCGGAAAAGGACACAGAGAAACCAAGTGACATCTTAGAAACTGTTTTATCCTAACTATTCCAACTAGTTCTCTCAGGCCACACCACTAACACTTGTGAATATAAAAAAGAAAAGTATTCCTTATTCAGTAGAGAAGTTTTAGAGGAGTGTATTATTTATTTCACAATAATAACAAAAAGCTAATTTCATATAAGTTATACAACTCAAATAATTGAATTAAGGCAAAAGAAAACTGGGAATTAAGAACTAAATCATTAGGATGTAACAATTTGTTATACAATAATTTCTCTTTCATGAAACAATATTCTCTGTGGTAGTTCCAATGCTTACTTGTTCCAGCACCTTCATTTTTATAGAACAGGTAACCACACAAAAACTTTTTCCTGAGACATTTAATGACTTTAAGTTTTTAATAATCTGTAGTGTTTAGATGCAGTTTTCTACAATGAGAATGATATTAGAAAACTCAAATACATACAAAACTATGAAGTATTTAGAAA
>NW_006299705.1:10600292-10623425 GCF_000327345.1 Myotis davidii | reverse complement strand
CAGGAGTCATATCACATTTTCAAAACTGCAGCCTAGTTCTGTGCCCCGACTGGGAACCAAACCCGCAGCCTTTCAATGTATGAGAGCTCCAGCTTACTGAGCCGCACCAGCAAGTTAAACAGCTGCAGTTTTTTTAATATTCTCTCTCTCCATATAGAGATATACACATATATATATCAATGGCCCATCAATATTACACTCCTTTACTATTTTCATTGTTAAATGTCAACTGTAAGCTTTCTATAGTTGTAGTATTTCATTTTCATGTAATTATTCAAATTATATATCAATCTAGAGCAGTGCTTCTTGAGCACTAATATGCACATAAATCACATGAGATCTTGTTAAAATGCAATTCATGTTTCAGGGCCTGAGATTCTGCATTCCCAAGAACTTCACAGGATTCTAATCTTGTTGGCCTGTGGACCACACAGAAAGGTCAAACTATTTTTTCAATGTTGTAAAGTATTCCTTAATAGGAATTAGTATTTTATCTTAGAACTTGTAGCTTTTAAAGTAAAATGTGTATATTAAGCTGCTAAATTTTAACAGCTAACTTTGATATTTATTAAAGTTTGATATTCATAGATAATTTCTATAATATTTGCTAAGCATCATTTTGCAATTCTCAATTTATGTTGAGCTAATACTTCCTTTGTAGATTATTAATGGTAAATGTATATAGATTATTTCATATTGATTCATGTCATATGAAGAAACTTGTGAGTTTTAAATGGGGACTCAACAATAAACAAATGGCAGAGATTATGAAAATTAAAATATCTCATTAATAACTTGCTGGTGTGGCTCGGTAAGTTGGAGCTCTCATACATTGAAAGGCTGCGGGTTTGGTTCCCAGTCGGGGCACAGAACTAGGTTGCAGGTTTAATCCCTGGTTGGGGCACATCTAGGAGGCAGCCAATGAATGTTTCTCTCTCTCCCATCCCCTTTCTCTAAAGTCAGTAAACATGTCCTTGGATGAGGATTTAAAAATATCTTGTTAGCCAGTACGCTCATACTAAAAGGGTTTATTATTTTAAGATTCCATTCATAACATCAGTGGGAACGCAGCAGAAGCTCCTTGTGGAAATGTTGTTATATCAAAAAGGTCTTTCAATTACTGGATATGTTCCTCTAGAAAAAAAAATATATCAATTCTGTTAGAACAAGATATTTTACTTCCATTTGTCAGAAAATTATTGTAATATGCTGAATTTGTTAGAATAATATACTCTACTGCCATCTGCTGTAAGATCATCATAAGAAATATAAAATCACTTACATGTGGAGACAACAAAGTGATAATAAAAGTGCAAACATTTTTCCAACTAATAAGACATCTACCAATGTCCAGTGTGCCCTCAGGTGTGGCTCCTTGTGTGGTGTGCAACCTGAACAAACACCCACGGGAGTCTGACTTCCCTCTTCTGATCTGAATGAAGGTAAATGAAGATCCTTAAGTGGCCTCAGACCATTGAGAGAGGAATTGATGCTGTTCACATGACACAGCGTCCCGAAGGGCAGGTGCAGAGTCGTTAGTGCAGACAAGGTTCAACATTCGACCTGGAGGTCGAATGAGCCTGGAGCCTGGAGGGTCTGCAGGGTCTGACTTGGCATCCACGTGGCTTATACTGGTGCTGGGTGGTGCTCGCTCAGGCAGAAGATGGGTTTTCACTTCTGACTTAATGACCACTTTCAGTAGCTGTTGCCTTTCAAACATCCAGTTATAGAGACTTACTTACCTCAATACTGTCAGGAGGGGTAAGCAGATATCACATAATATAACTAGATGTCTTTCTCCCTTAAATTTACACCGCAGATTGTGAAACTTAAACCTGAAGAATACAATGTCTCTCTCTGCTCTCTGGTTCCTCTTGCCCATAGGGCCTCTGCCTGGATGAGAGCCTGGACATGGAAATGAAAACCCTCCGTGTTTTTTAGTATTTCACAATATAATTCCACACTGATTTATAAACTGTAATGAGAGGTGTGTCATTAAGTTAGTATACCATGTTCCATTTAAGAGATAACACTTAAGCTAAATTACTTTTATTACAGTGGTACTAAATATAGTACCTGCTGGAAATATTTTTGATAAATTCTAAATAGAAACATCTGTCATCCTCTATTTCTGTCCTTTGATGGATATCATTTAGAAAGTGAGCACATAAATCTGACAGGAAAATACTTAAAAATTGTCTCAAAGGAATATCTGGCAATATGGTGGGCCATACTGATACAAAAAAAAAAAAAAGACACATTTTTCTCATTACAAACTCATAGATAGGCTGGATACAATAAAACCAAAATTTTCTATGCAGAGTCAAGTTCAAAATGAAAACAAGGAAATCTCTGGGTTTCAGAAAGAAGAGAGAAACAAAACTAGAGCTGAAATTTTGCAGGTTCATGGATATTTCTAACCAGGGATAGGCCCTGGGTGCCAATGATCGTCTCGGGGTAGAGCTATAACTATAAGTGGTAAGCAGTGAATGACATAACGCATAAACATTCTATTTGCTGACAACTCCCATGTATATCTCTTCTGGCCAAAGTCTTCTCTGGTGTTTCATCTTCTCTTAGCTTTTTCCTCCTGGGACAATTCAATTGAAAGCCATTAGGTGGGTCTACATATGATGGGAGTGGGGTCAGAGGTCCAATGTGGAGAATCAAAGCCCAAATGAGATGAGGAAGGAATCCATGTGAGGTGGGAAATTGGCCCAGAGTGAGTTTCAGGGCCCAGGTGGGGTCAGGAGGGCTCCTGTGCTGTGACAAGGAGCAGCGCAGGGGATTGAAGCGAGAGTATAGAGAGGAGGGAATCCAAACATGTTGTCAGAGCCAGTGGGATGGGGCAGGCACATGCATGGGACATGGGTTACAAAGAAATGCTGAAATAAATACATTTAACCAAATCTCTCACTGTCAGAAAAAGAAATCACAAATATGAAAAAGGGGAAAAAATCTTGTTGAGTCCTGTAGTGTTGGTCTGGAATCAGGGGTATCAGTTAACTACTGGTTTTCAATATTTAAAAGTACAAATATGAATAAATATATGTGTATAGAATATATGCATATTCCTTAGCTCTATTTAGAAAGCATGGCACCAGTGAAAATCCCCCAAAGGAGTGAGCATACTAGGAGCTAGCATCAGATCTCAGTTTTAAATATCATTAGTCATGTAAAGGAACCAGGCCTCCTGAGAGAAAGGTCTGATTCCAGGGCTGGGGCAGGAAAAGTACCCGAAACATTTCATGCCTGAAACATTTTGCTATACCCAAAGCGATAAAGTGCTCTAAGAGTCGTGTCAAAAAAGACCCAGGAATCAGCTTCAAAGAGCTCCCAATGGTTAAATTTTGGACAATATTAGCTCTAAATAAAGATACTAGTGGATTATAACCTATTGAATAAAATAGGAAATCACAGTCCATTCTGACAAATGAATAAATCAAAAGCTTTTGAGAAAAAGTATGTTAATCTAGGCGTTTCCTTAAAATACTTATTAAGTACAAAGTTTTTTTTTTTAAAGTAACTTTTAAAGAGATATCCTGGCAAACAACTCCTTAATCAGCGATCAAGGGAACATCATAAGTAATAGGACAAATCAAAGTGTGTACGCCACCTCATAATGGTGAGAACACAGCATCGCTTTTGTAATATTTTTGCCGAAGATATTTAACCTGAATCTAATTGTGAGGAATTATCAGGCAAAACCGAACTGAGCGACATTCTGCAAGATAACGCTCCTGCAGTTTCAAATGTGTTGAGGTCATGAAAGCCAAGGAAAGACCGACGAATGGTCCCGACTGCAGGAGGTATAATAGCTAGATACCAGTGTGATCCTGAAGTGTACCTTTCCCTCTAAGGAAAATTATTGCAATGATAATTGATGAAGCTTGACTGGAGTCTGAGGATCTTATATGTAAAGTATCAGTGTTAATGTCTTAATATTGACAATAGCACTGTGGTTACATGGGATGATGTATTTGTTTGCAGGAAATGCACACTATTTGGGGGCCCAGCATGGCAAATAATTCTCAACTGATTCAATGGAAAAGTTGTTTTTTATTCTATTTCAACTTTTGTGTAAGTTTGAGGTTGTTTCAAATTTTTTTTAATCATTATTTTTTTAAAATATATATTTTAATTGATTCAGAGAGGAAGGGAGGGGAAGATAGAAACATCAATGATGAGGGAGAATCATTGATCGGCTGTCTCCTGCATGCCCCACACTGGGGATCAAGCTGCAACCTGAGCATGTGCCCTGACCAGGAACCGAACTGTGACCTCCTGGTATCAATACTATCAACTCTATAAAAGGCCAGTCTGCGGAACATGAAGGCTATATAACTTGCCCAAAGTTATACTTAATCTCCTCTCTAACCATATGTAAATGTAATTGGTCCAGAGTAATTTTTTCCCTGGGATTTGCTTTAATACTACCTTTATTCAAATAAAACTCTCTTGATCCTTATACAGTATTATGTCAAGCTTCAGCTATAGGATGTTTGTCCAGGCCCCTCCACAGGGAGCCATGGAAAACCTCCCTGCTCAGAGTCAACAAATGCAGACGGCAGGGGCAATCCCAGCGTGATTGACTGAAGAGCTGGTCTCCGCGCAGCTGAGTCAGTGGACCCACTCTTCCCCTTTCTGCTTTCCACGTTACGGAATAGGATCCCATTGGCAGCAAGGGTCAAACTTGGGCAGAGGATAAAACCCAAGAGCTGTTCTCTCGAGACAGGGACCATCTTTATGGGCAGAGTCTCACAGTGGGTATTGGGGCAACAATAATAAAAAATCACTAAGACCTTCAATGACACACTGAAGAAAAAAAAAGAAAGGCCCACTGAGGCGTCAAATACTAAAGCCACTGTCACCTTCAATGACACACTGAAGAAAAAAAAAGAAAGTCAGGTCCACTGAGGCGTCAAATACTAAAGCTACTGTCGCCTAGAATACAGTCCTGTTTACTTCTGTAGCCAGGAAGACCTCTAGGCTGCCTGCTCCATACACCTTCACAGGAAACCATGCTTGTCAACACTGAATAAGCAGTTAACCCTCCTTCTACACCCCCCACCCCAAAATGCAATGTCTATTGAAGAAAAAAAGCATTTAAATAAAAAGAAAGCTTATTCTCGTCTTTCACTCATAGAGGATTCTGACAACCAGAGTATCCAACACTTGTTAAAACCATCAGCAAGAAAAAGAAGGATGAAGATGAACATGTGGAACAGCCACTATTCAGAGGTCACCAATACAAGAATGGACAATGGATATAAGCAGCCAAGAAAAGAAGAGAAAACCTGGATTGCTAATAAAGATGTAAAAAGATGGTCAAATTGAAGAAGAAAAAATTTGTCTTGGTATGAGATGATTCTGCTCAACATCAGGTCTCACCCAGGGTTGCTCTGAAGGATCTGTTGAAGGGAAGTCCCCTCAGGAGGCCAACTGTAAGCAGGGCACCTAAGGGTTTGTTTTTGCCTGGAAATGGCAACAGCCGGATACACAGATCGATACCAATACATGAGCTGTAGCTAACAGTTTAAATGGGTGGTCAGAGACGTGGTAAGAAAACTTTTAGAAAATCCCTCTGAATGGGCAAAGAGTGTGACGATATTTGCATCACATCTGTGAAGGCTTCCTCATCAGAGGATGATTTTGATAATTAGGTGGAAGATTACCTGATCCAAGGACATCAGTCCACATCCGTCTCTAGTCTCTTAATTCATTGCTCAATAGACGCATGAAGAGGGTGGCCATGGTAGCAGGTAGGAAGGTTATACATGGATCAAGCAGCATGACTTCTACTTACTAAGACCCATCTGGCTATAGCCAGTGGCTGAATAGTTTTCCAAAAGCACAGACCCACACTGAGCCCCCGGTACAGCACCAGTTCTGCAAAAGAGCCAGCTACTTGGTGGTAAGTTGATTGAACTGGATTGTTTCCATCATGGAAGGAGCGGTGCTTTGTTCTTACTGGACTGGACACTGACGATGGATTTGCCTTTTCTGTCTGCAATGCTTCTGCCAAAACTACCATCTGTGGACTTACAAATGCCTCAAAGACCAGCATATACTTTTTCGCAGCACCATTTCTAACCAAGGAACTAATTTTATAGTAAAGTGCAGCAGTATGTTCATGCTCATGGTATTCCCTGTCGTACCAGGTCTCTAGAGCAGCTGGCATGATAGAACAACGGGATGACCTTTTGAAGATAGTTAAGAGCCTGTAGGGTGGCAGTACCTTGTAGTGCAGGAACAGTGTCGTCAAGGATACAGTATATGCTCTTAATTCATGATCAGTACTTCATGCATTTTCTCCAAGAGCCAGGATTCCTGGGTTCAGGGAGGAAATGGGATTAACTTTTATCACAGTAATAACTTAGCAACATTTCCATTTTTGTCTCCACAGATTTGGGTTCTGCTCGTATAGAAATCTTAGCTCTCAAAGGAGGAATTCTTCTACCAGGGGACACAACGATAATTACACTACACTGGAAGTTAAAATTGGCACATGGCCACTTTAGGCATCTACGTTAATAAATTAATAGGTGAAGAAGAGGGCTGTAATATTGGCTGGGGTGATGTATCTGTCTTGACAACCGAGAGGAAATTGGGTTGCTACCACACCATGGGATAAGAAGGAGTATGTCTAGACTATAGGCAATCCTCCAGGGCAACCAATAACACTCCAGTGACCTATAATTAAAGTCAATGAAAAACTAAACCCAATTGAAAGTCTGCTAATGGCTCAGACCATTTGAGAATAAAGATTTTGGTCACCCCATCATATAGGAAACCTCACCAACTGAGATGCTTGCTAAGGTCACAGGGGATTTGGAATAAGTAGTGCGTGAAGTTGTTATAGATAACAACTACAAAGATATAACCAGTTGCAAGAATGAGGCCTATAATAGTTGTAAACATTCCTTTCTAATTGTGATAATGAATAAATTGGTGAGTGCATTGCCCATTTTTTCCTTCCCTCTTCTTATCCTCCAATCGTTTAATATAAGGTATGTTAATAGTAAACTTCCTACTGCCATATTTACGTTAAAGGATAGAAAAGGGAGTGTGTGATTCAGACAGATAAAGAATGAACATCACCCAAAGATGGAAAGTGGGACATTGTATCCTTTTGTGGGGAGAGGGTTACCATGTTTTATTTATACCTGAGATTGGTGTTTCATTGAGTTAGTTTGCTAAGTTCAATTACAATGGCCAGGATTCAATTCCCTGAATGTTTCCAGCTAGACTTGCCACAACAGGAACTTGCACGAGATCTAGAGGGCAGAAACAGGAATATCCAGGCTTTACTGTCTGAAGCCAATGCCCTTCAGGCCCTGTTCCGAGCCCACATGTTTTCACTCACCTAGCCCCTCACTTTACTGGCATTAGCAGAGCTGCCAGCTCCTGCCAAATATTTTCTTTCAGTTTCTCAAAGTTCTGGGCCTGGTACAAATGTGGCTCCTAAGCAAACCAACAGCTTCTTCAGCAGGTTATCCATAGAAGCGAGGTTGAAGGCTTGGAGTGGGGGTCCGTGAATGACCAATGCAGTTTTCAGCTTGTTCCTCCTGGTCTCTAATTGTTTATGCTGCCCCTCACTGCCCTCCCCTGCCGGCCAGATTGCCCCTACCGCCTCTGCCTTGCCCCTGCCACCATGGCTTTGTCCTGAAGGGTGTCCGGAAGATGTCCAGTCTAATTAGCATATTACCCTTTTATTAGTATAGATGCCTCCCTAGGTAAAAGAGAGAATTTGAGACAATAACAGACAAAAACTTATTATATCATTAAAAGTGGTTTAGGAATAGATATGCATTAAAAGAAGCGTTTTATCTTGGATTCTTACAAAAGCAAACTCTGAGACAGGGGTTAATATATTATTTGGGACGTCCTGAGAAAGGGGTGAGAAAAAGGGCCGTGCAGTAAGAAAAAATGAGAAGCACTCTAAAGTGGAGCGTGACAGTGCTAAATTCTGCTTCACAAGAGTGACAAGGGATGTCGCAAGCCATGTGGCAGAAGCATTAGCTGCATGCAGGGGACTTCTCTAGAGAGGCTGCCAAGAGAGGCAGGCTGCCTGGAGTCCTCTTGGGAGGGGGTGAAGGGAAATGTACCTGCCGGGCCCGTCCCATCTCCTGCGTCTCAATGATCAAAGTTCAACACAAAGCCTGCTAATCCCCTCACACTTTCAGGTTTCAGTATTGGCCCCCTTCAGATGCCAGAGCCCACCCTACCCTGTGTGCAGCTGCATGAGGGAAGCCAGGGCTGAGGGAGCGCCACTCCCTGGGCCCAAGACCATTTAGCCTGAGAGGGATGGTGCTGCCTCTTCAGAAGGAAAATAAGCCTCTTTTTCTATCAGAAAAGGAGCATCTGAGGGGCCCAGTGAGCCTTGTATCTGATAAAGTAAACAAGTCAAAGGGAGATAGTTAAGGCGGGTGCTACTGATGAACAGCCTTGGGCAAGTCCAGCAAGAAGGTCCCCTGGCTCTGCGGGCTGAATTTAAAGGGGCAGCTAATTAAATGTCTCAGCACATCATGCTCGATGAAAAACACTAAAGCATGCCTATAAAAGTCAAGATCAAGGCAAAGATGGCCACTAGGATAACAAGTACTTGGCATTTCTCTGCAGAAACTAGTCGATGTGTGTATTAAAAAGGAAGAAATTTTCACTTTAAAATGGAAAATGCTAGAGTGTCATTGTAGATAGCATAATCGCATCTTGGAAAAGGTAATAGGACTACTTGTACTATTACAAGAGATTTAAGAGAGATGGATAGATACATAATTAATAAACAGAAATCATCAGCATATTTTATAGATTGAAGGCTACAATTTGAAATGAGCATGAGTTATATAAAGAACATCTTAAAAGGCTACTACAGTCAATAAAATAACATGCAGACAAAGAATGGGAAGATTCTTGATAGGAAGACTCAATATCACAATATTTTCAACTCTAAGTTAATTTATAAACATATCACAATTCCAATAAAAATAAAAAGGAGATGTTTTTAGACAGACTTTTAATTTTTTTTAATGTGGAAAAATAAAGGAGAATAACCAGAGAAATTATAAACAAAAAATAGTGGTAAAGGGTGAAGAGTCCTAAATATTAAATTGTATTGTGAAGTATCTAAGTGGAAACAGTACAGTACTGACTCATGAGCAGAAGACATTTTAAAAGTCCAGGAATATACTCAACTTCATATGAGAATTTAATGTGCGGTAAAGGTTGAATTATAAGTCAGTATGTCAAATATTTGTAATTCAATAAGCAATATTAGGGGAAATGTTAGGGAAACTACATACATGGAAATAAATATCAGTTGGGTCACAAGTTTAAATGTAAAAAGAAAAACTAAAAAGGATATTGAAACTGTTAAAATAACAGAACATGTACTATTCTTGGTACTCTCCGCATGGAGAAGGCCATCTGCGATGGGAGGCTGACAGAGATCCAGAACGCTGCCTCCTTGCCTCACATGGTGGGATGAACTCACTGTAGTTTGTGTTCCTGAGATCGCGTGGGATAAGACTGGAGCCGGACCCAGTCCAGAGCACTCTGTCCTACTTCTCTCGCTCTCCTTTTCCTGCAAGCTCTTCCTAATAACTCACCTACATAAGAATGCCCCTCAGGATCCACTTCCAGAGAACTGGACCTAAAACACTGCTGACTTTATTGTCTATTAGGAGATTAATTCAAAACAAAAGTTGAAATACAATAAAATGTACATTCTGCTCCTGGACATAAGTGAGTTTTACCGCTAAGCACATAATGCTTTACTTACTTGATTCTTTGAGATCCAACTTCAGCCCCATGAATTCCCTCATAAATTAAACTTTTGCTAATTAAAACATTAAAAAAATATTAATAGAGGTACTGGGGAAAAAACCCCAAGATAACATTCTTTAGCCAATTACTGCATCACCAAATATAACTTATGCTAAGTGTATGTTGGCTAGCATACATCCAATTTCAAGAACTACTGGAGAAGATGTGTACTCATTGACTAAGTAACTCCTGTTCTAGTTGTTTCTATTAAGAAAATCAGAAATTTAGAAATTAATATTTGCAAAATGATGTTTGCCATTGTGTTGCTTACTCATA
Organism: Myotis davidii; assembly: GCF_000327345.1. NCBI lineage: Eukaryota > Metazoa > Chordata > Mammalia > Chiroptera > Vespertilionidae > Myotis > Myotis davidii. The sequence goes on along the minus strand of NW_006299705.1, from coordinate 10,613,324 downwards.
CTCTTTCAATTAAAGTTCTAAAATTGAAATTAAGCAAGTCTATTTACCACAGCAACACGAAGAATAAAATACTTAGGAATCAATTTGACAGAATAAGTTCAAGACATACACCGAAAACTACAAATTATTGTGGAAAGAAGTTAAGACTTAATTGGAAAGACCACTCATCTTTATTGATTGTTGCCACCTTAACAATATTGTTTTCCCGTCTATAAATTGATCTACAGAGTCAGTGCAATCTCCAGCTAAATTCTTGTAGCCATATTTTGTAGAAATTGACAAGCTGGTCTTAAAATTCATATGAAAATGCAGGGGGCCCATAATAGCCAAAACAATATTTACAAAAGAATAAAATTGGAGTGCTCATATTTCCCAATTCAAAACTCACTATAATATTGTGTCATTCTGGCATAAGAATAATCACAGATCAGTGGAATAGAGTAAGATTCCAGAAATAAAATCATGTATTTATGGCCAATTGATATTAGACAAGAGTGCCAACACAATTCAAAGAGGGGAAGAATAATATTTTCAATGAATTTGTTGGGGAAACTAGATATACATGAAAAATAATGAATTAGGACCCCTACCTCTCACCAAATACAAAAATTAACTCAAAATAGATCAAGGACATAAATATATAAGCTAAAACAATAGAACTCTTAGAAGAAAACATATATATACGTTAGTGATCTTAGAATAGGCAATTGTTTCTTAAATATGAAATGCAAAACACATATAAAGTAATCAAATAAAAACTAGATAAATTGGATTTCATCAAAACAACAACAACAACAAAAATTGTACCTCAGAGAACACTATCAAGAGTGTGAAAAGACAATTTACAGAATGGTAGAAAATATTGGGAGCCATGTACCTAATAAGAGTTTAGTATTCACAACCTATGGGGAGTTTGGATAAATCAACCATTAAAATGTAAACAACCCAATTTTAATATGGTGTATATTACTGGTTTGAATGTAAAATGGTTTTTCAGCCACTACAGAAAACATTTTGTCATTCCTAAACATGTTAAACTTAGAGTTACCATATGACCCAGAAATTCTCTCCTAGATATATACCCTGGAGACTTGAAAATATATGTCCATCCAAAATGTGTACATGTTTGTTCATAGCTGCATGTCTCATAATAGCTAAAGAGTGAAAACAACCCACATGTATATCGACTGGTGAATATATAAACAAAATGTGGTACATTTATAGAATGGAATATTATTCAGCCATAAAAGTAAATGAAGGACGGACACATACAACAATGAAGAGGGACATTGAAAACATTATGCTAAGTGAAAGAAGCCAGTCACAAGAGGCCACATATTGTATGAGTCCATTAACCAAAATATCCAGAATAAGCAATTTCATACATAAAAAGTAAATAAGTGTTTTTCAGGGGCTGAAGGCAGAAGGAAATGGGGATTTTTCTGCTAATGGGTATGGAGTTTCTTTTGGGGTGATGAAATGTCCTAAAATTAGATAGTGGAATTGGTTTCACAACTCTGTGAACATACTAAAAATTGTTGAATCATATGCTTTAGAGTGGTGAATTTTGTGATTTTTTATTATAACTCAGGGCAGTTGTTATTTTGAAAAAGGGGTGGGGTGCCGAAACCGGTTTGGCTCAGTGGATAGAGCTTCGGCCTGCGGACTGAAAGGTCCCAGGTTCGATTCTGGTCAAGGGCATGTACCTGGGTTGCGGGCACATCCCCAGTAGGAGATGTGCAGGAGGCAGCTGATCGATGTTTCTCTCTCATCGATGTTTCTAACTCTCTATCTCTCTCCCTTCCTCTCTGTAAAAAAATCAATAAAATATATTTTAAAAAGAAAGAAAGAAAGAAAAAGGGGTGGGAGTTTATGCGAGGCTACTGCTACATAAGGAATTACTGAATATACACAATATTGCCAAGAGTAGTAAGAAATGTTATTGCATCCATAATAGAAAATTAGGTTTCTCTGAAAAAAGGAACAATTAAAGAACAAAGGACTCTAAAAAATTAAAAATTAAAATTTGCTAATTAAATTATGAAAAAAATCAATCGAGGTATTAGGAAATAAATATTTAAAATGATCCAGAAAGTAGAACCAGAATACAAAAATAAAGAAAATAAAATAGATTTAAAAATAAAATCAATCCAGAAACATCTAAGTAATACAAGTTCCAGAAGAAATAAGGGAAAGGGAGGTAAAGAAGTAATCAAAAAATAACAGAAGAAAATTTCCCAGAACTAAAAGCCATGAGTCTCTAAATCAAATGATCCCACCAAGGATCCAACAAAAAAATAATAATAATAATCATTTTGTTGATGGTTTTCTTTGCTGTGCAAAAGCTTTTTAGTTATATGTAATCAAATTTGTTTATTTTTTCTTTTGTTGCCATTGCTCAGGGAGACATGTCCAAAAGAAAAATTACTAAGATCAATATCAAAGAGTTACTTCCTAGAAGTTTTACGGTTTCAGGTCTTACATTTTAAACGTTAATCCATTTTGAGTTTATTTTTATATATAGCATAAGAAAGTGCTACAGTTTCAGTTTTGCATGTATCTATCCAGTTTTCCCAACACCATCTATTGAAGAGACTGTCATTTACCATTGTGTACACTTATCTTCCTTGTTGTAGATTGACCATATACATGTGGGTTTATTCCCAGGCTCTCTATTCTGTTCCATTGATCTCTGTGTCTGTTTTTGTGCCAGTACCATGTTGTTTTTATTACTAGAGCTTAGTTTGAAATTAGGGAGAATAACACCTAGAATGTTTTGACAATTTGGGTTCTTTTGTGGTTCCATATAAATTTTAGTATTATTTATACTAGTTTTGTAAAAAATGTCATTGATATTTTGATATGGATTACATTAAATCTGTAGATTACTTTTGGTAGTATGGACATTTTAACAATATTAATCCTTTTGATCCATGAGCACAGTATGTTCTTTCATTTATTTGTGTTGTCTTCGATTTCTTTAATCAGTGACTTATAGTTTTCAGAGTACAGGTATATTATGAGAGAGAGATAAGTCTTTGATACACAAAGTATGGTAAGGACCTTACCATAAGCATCTAACTAAATTTGCCACAGGAAGACATGATAGTGACTTTATAGAACTCATCATGGCTTGTAATGTTGCCAGTGATAGTGCAGTGACAGAAATGTTCTTCTATCCTAACTGAGGTCTTATAAGTGTTCCACATTTTACTGTATAAAGTACTAAATGCCCCTAATGGAGGCTGCAGACTGACTAAGACTTTAGAATGATTCAATTGCAGAATTGGAATGAGTAAAGAAAGATATAATGACTTTCCAATCATTATGCAATTGTCGCATGAAAACCTCATATTATGAACTTCAGGAACCTATACAATAAAGAACAGAGTGGATAAGTATTACAGGATGTGGAAGATGGAAACCAGTTAGTCATCAAAGCCAAAGGGGCATCACCTCTGACTCCCCGATTCCTGCTTATTTCTACCCCTTCAAAATCCCCACACCCTCTAAGAATAATCAATTCTTATTTTTACTTTTGGGTGCAGAATGCAGGTTCTGTTCAGGAGATATTTCTTTCTCTTATTAAAAAAAAAAATTCCAAGAACCTTGGAGGCAAAGAATAAACTTAGGTGAATTTTACCAGTCCTTATTTTAAGGTCTTTAAGACGCAGGCTTTTTCAAGGTTTCTATATTATCTCCTCACCAAAGGGGAATATTAGAAATAGATATTCTATTCAAAACACATTAACCATCCTAGTAATGAGTCTAAGAGAAAATTTTATTTCTGTAGAATTACATGCAAACATATTTCCTTTCAAATACAATTTCTTAAGCTGAATTATAGATTGGTATTTATAATTAACTGGTTGTTTAACTTGAACTTTCAAGTAGGTGTGGCTTATGGTATTTTTGTAATTATTATGCTGTCAAATTTTTCTGAAATGTACTATAATATTGTAAAGAGTACAGCATAGATTTTTGCACCTTTTACCTTCTTTCAAAGCAGAGTGGTACAGGAGCCTGTATTGAAAAGCCTTCATCAATCTTCAGTTCCTTGTTGTTATTTTATTGTTTATGTGTTTGTGTCTCTCCTTCCCCTGAGTAGTATAGCAAAGGCTGGCAGGGGGAGTAAGTGGATCTCTACAGATGTAGGAAATAAGGGGTATGGTGTCTGTAGAGAATTCAAAACAGTAATAAAACCCATTTAGAGTAGGTCTGCTTTTTATTATTACCATACTACTGCAATTCTAAACAGTGTTAGTGATAACATTAGCTTCCCCAAAATTATTATGTGTATGTTCTAAAGAATTATGGCTGAGATTTATAATTGATATATAAGCTTCAAATTAGTAGAATTTTATTACTTATCCTCTAAAGAAATGCTATATTCTCCTTAAGTTAATAGTTACCTCCTATGTAGATGTGGATTCAGCTACATGCATTTGTTTGGAGAGTAATTTCCAAAAGGTTGCAGATTTTTGTCTTGTTTCCAGTGCTGTTGGTATCTTCATCCCCTAAGGTACCACATATCCCTGCCTTCAAAGAGTAGACTCAGAATAAGCAGTGATAGTGCAATGGTCGTAAAGACAAAGAAACAAATAGAGTTACCTCAATCTGTCCTTCTGTGTGAACACATGGAGTTTTTAATTTTGCTTAAAATGGAAGCAGTGTGCAAAGATGTGTAGCATTTTTTCTAAGTGCAAATTTTATCAATGTGAAAAATATATGGACTATGCATGAAATATATTCTTTTTATTTTATGATAATTAGTAAGAATGGTTTTCTTAAGGGGGGAAGGTATTTTTAAGTGGTCTTCTTTGGAGTCAAAGAAGGAGGTATACCACGGCCCACTGCCCTCCTTGCTAAGCCTCTCTCCATCAGTTTGTCACACATACTGCTGACTTTGATTAGTAAGTATTCTGAGAAGACACATTCAGAATCTGATTACTGTTACAAAAACAAAAAATCACATTAACATGTAACTTAAGCAGCATAAAACTAATTTTAGAAAGCCCTCCCCAAAGAATTATAACCAAGTCATGAGTAAGCTATAAATAAATATGTGTTCATGTATGTAAAACAAGTATATATAGTTTATATGCAATTGTTTTATATACCCTCTTGGACAAAATATGTAAACCCCCTACTAAGTAACTCTGAGGTGAAAGAGGAAATTAAAATGGAAACTATATAACAGTTAGAAGTAAGTAGCAATGAGAAGGGGTTATATACCAAATCTGGACAACAGAATTGAAAGGAAAATTCAGAAGCTTTAATGTCTTTATTAGCAAACAAAGTATTTTAATAACAAAATAATTAACCTTTAAATCAAGGAGCTAGTGGGAATATTAACTCTATAAAAAAGAGAAAAAGAAAATAAAAACTAACAAAATAGGATAAGATAGTTATAATAAATATAACAAAAACAATAAGAATTAATCATTTTAACTATCTCCTATAAATTTATAAGGAAATTTAAAAAGATATAATTATTTAATGGACTAATGATATGAAAAGGCACAGATATCCTTAAATTAAGGAATTGCACAATAAAATAAGGAAATAAAACAACTTTCCCATTTGATGGGCAAAATATATTTCCGATAACATCAAGTGATAGGAAAGCAATAAAAAAATGAGATTTCTGATACATGATTGATGAAATTTGAATAATGCAGTATTTTTGGAAGAAAAATTTGTCAGTACTTAACATTTCAAGTGACCATATCCTTTGACCTGACAATTCAACCTATAGAAATTTGTTTTATAGGAAGACTTGTTTACATGTTTACAAAGATATTCATACAGGAGTACTAAATGTATCATGTTCTATAATAATAAAAATAGGAAGCAACCTAAAAGCCAGTCAATATCATATTTTCACCTTATGGAATGTTATGTTGTTATTAAATAGAATGATGCAGATCTGTATCTTCTGAAATAAAAAGCTCAGTCTCCCTAATTCCCAAGTACATTATTAAGTGAAAAAAAGCTAACTTGTGGGAAAACATATAGTATAGTCTCATTTTTACAAATAATTTTTTAAAAGTAGTAAATATTCATGTCTATCTTTATAAGTAAATGCATGGATCGAAATGTGGAAGAACACACAACAAACTGTTTCCTGTAGGGATGGAATTAGAATTGGGGTAGAGAGATAATAGAAGACTTTCATTTTTCATTCTATATATTTTTATAGTAACTGAAATCCTTACAATGATGCATTGATGAATAATTTTAATTGTGTAATGTCTATTACATATCCTCTAATGTACATATAAAGATAGCAAAAGAGTGGTCAATGGAAGACAACTCAGAAGCTAACATCAAAAAAGATGTAGAGTGGTCTCTGGAACCAGGCTGCTGGAGTTCAAGTCCTGCCACAGTGTGCTCTTGGAAAGATAATTAACCTCTTTGTCTACATTTCTTCATCTGTGAAAAAGGGGTAGTTAATGGAGCATTATCCAAGTGAATATGTGTAAAATCCTTAGGCCAGTGTGTAGCATATAGAAAGCACGCAAAGCATATAGAAAAACAGGGTTAGCAATTCTTAGTAAAGTCAGAGGAGCATTTTCCCAGAAATCATGTTTGATATGCCCAAGTTGGGAATGGATGAGAAATGAAGAGAAACACTGAAATGTTATTTTGACAGTTGCAAGGACTGAATCAAAAGAGTAGTTGTGTTGAATCCTCATGATGATAAGAAGCAAAGTGTAGTGATTTAAGAAAAATACTAATACCTTAAACATATAAGAAAAAAAAAGGAGTGATGACAATGTAGATTAATTTGTGGGGGCAGGATTGAAGTAAACACTATTAGAATAAAAGTGTTCAGTTTGTTTGTAGTAACGGAGAAAGAGAATCACTGTACAAAAGACTGAAGGGGTGTTGGGAGCAGAGGGTGATTGATAGAGAATGATCCCAGAGGGGACAGGAGATGGAATCAGTAGCACAGAAAGAGATGGTAGGGAATTACTATTTTCAGAAAGGATTTAAACCATGGGCCCAAAAAAGTAAAAGGAACACAATTATAAATCCTGAGTTTGATATTGACTTTGTACTGAGAATACTTACATCGTTTATGTAGAGGAAAGGAGCAGTTTCCATGGTGGCTGAGTGTGGCTATCAGACTGAAAGACAAATTAGGGTATTAGAAGGACAGGAAGAAATTGCAGAGCCTCAGAACTATAGATGAGAATTTAAAAGAATTGTGGAAATATGGGGGAAAGTTAAATCTAGGTGTGGAATCTTAAGAAAGACTGTATTAAATCAATCAGTTATAAGAAATTCTGAAGTTTTAGTGAGATTTTGAAACTCTTCTCTAGCACAGGAAATAATGGAATTGGTGAAATGAGCTATCTACATAAATCTCTAAGGGATGTAGACATTACATTTTTGGTGTGATCTTTTCTTTTAGCATTTTGAATACCGTGTATTTAACTGTATTACAGTGCCTTCAATCATGACACACTGTGTTTGCTACTATGCTTTTAAATTAAGTGAAGACATTCAACGTATTTAGTGACACCTAAATTTCAGTGTATGTTTATATAATTAGAAAAGAGAGGTGGCAAAGAACCTCGAGCATACTTTCAACCACTTTAGTTACAACTAGCTCCACTCATGTCTGCCATGTTCTAAATCCCTAGGCAAAAAAAAAAAATGTGTGAGGGCAAGTGAGACAAGGATGAGGAGTGAGTATGGGGCACAAATGAATGAGGACATATGACATTTATTCCTCCACATATTCTGACATGACTTTCTGGTGCTACAACTATTCTAATGAGAGCCCTCTTTTCTTTGGCAGATGTTTTGGAAGAAGATAAATAAAAAGAGTAGACAGAGGGACAATATATGCCTCTGTGACAAGGAAATGTACTTTTGTGCATATGTACATGAATCCTTGAAACTTATAAGACTGTATCTCACTTTTAGTAAACTCATTTACTTTACTGTAATATTTACAGAAGACTATTTCTTTTCATGAATGTTTTCTCTTGAGTATTTTTGTTTTGGTTTGGTTTGTTTGTTTTTAAAATTAGCAAGCAACCCCAGGAAACTAAACATAAGACTTGACTTATGCACAATGCTTTAGAAATGTATCAACTTTTGCCCAAATCCCAAAAGCAGAAACATAGCTAAGCCAAATATGGCTCAGTAATACAGTTCTTAGGGAGTAATTTAGGCAAGAAGGACGGTAGTACAAGCCTAATAACACTTTTGTTGGATAGAGAGGTTTTCCTAAACTACTTGTAAAATGAAATTGGAAGAATTAATGAGGAGGAAGTTGCTGCTCAACAAGTGGCTTGGTTAAGTGAGAAGTTTTTTTTTTTTTTTTGCTTTGCTGTGTACAAAAAAAATCAAGAAATTGTTTTATAATATACACTTGAATATCTTCTATTTTTTCTGGTCTTAGATCTCTGTAACACTTAAGAGTGGAAACTTTGCCAGGCTTTATCTCTTTTTGATATCTAATTAAACCTGATTTAGTGGAAAATTTATCAGTATGCCTTTTTCCTCGTATTTCATCTTTGGATATGGACAGACACCCATTTTTACCATGGACTATGTATGTTGAAAGATCAAATACATCAGCATAATTTAAATAAATCTGCGCCCTATAAATTCCCACTGGATACAAGACCACAAATGGAAACAAGAACAAGGGCATGTTCAATGACATTAAAATGCAACTGATTTAAAACACAAAGGAAATACGTTTCTATGGAGTGCCTAATAAATCTAAAGCAGTCATTTCCACGGGATTTTAGTGAGCCAAATACCTCAGCAACTTTCAAAAGAGAATTACATATTCATAGCATAGGGAAAAAAATATTTGTGGCTATAAGGCTACATGGACTACGAAATTACACACTTTGTTCGTTAGTCATAAGACTCCAGCCAACTTTCTAGATTAGTAAAAATTCCTTGATAATTAGGTAGTGTGCTAAAGTGAAAATATCTCTAGAGTCTTCGTTTACTTAATTCTTTTATTTGACTGCTGCATTTATTTTAAACAGCACTGGTGGTACAGATATACCAAAATGTTTTTTTAATTGATTACACCAGTAGATCATTAGCATAATCAAATCAACCTCTGAACAGAAGATTGTAACACAAATATATAAGAATGTTATTATATTACTGTAACACAAGTATATTTGCATAACAATATTAGTAGAAGGAAAAGAAGAGAAAATGATAAAGAGGGGTAAGGGAGTGAATGAGAGCTGGAGGGGAGAGAGACGGAAAAAGACAAGGACTAGAGGTGATAGCATGGCTGGAGCCACAGACTAGTTCTGAACAAAAACAGAAATAAGAAATCAAGCTTTGCTAACCAAATAGCAAAAACCTTTATTTTCCCTCCTTTTTACTATTATTAATGTTTTTAATGAATAGTCTTCCATTTAATGTGAATCCCAATGTTTCCCTTTTTATCTCAGCTCCCATGCCAGCAATCCTACAAAATAAAGAGCTAATATGCTAATGAGACATGATGTTGGAATGACCTTCCAGAACGACCAGTGGACAGGGCCTTGGGGCCACAAGGCAGCCAGGGCTGTGAGGGCCAACCTCCTTGCACAAATTTCATGCATTGGGCCTCTAGTTACCAAAGAAGAGAGGTTCATGTAAGCTTCCCTTTATCTAGATATGTTTCTTACAATCTTTGTGAGGTTTAAGAAAGCCAGTTGTTCCTTCTATGAACCCAATCTTCTTAGGTCTTTATGAACTCAGCACAATTCCAAGCCTATGATCCTTCCATTTATTCAACCACTTAATTAACAATCTGTTCTCTCGCAGGCATTATACTATAATAGCCTCTGGAGAAATGTCAACAAAACCGACAAAAATCCCTGTTCTCATGGAGCTTATACTGTACATGGGGAGGGAAAACATGGGAGAGAAGGTATATAATAAAGAAAAAATAAAATATAGAGATAGTAATACATGCTGTGGAGTAAACAATGCAGGAAATATGAGTAGAGAGTGTATTTGTGGAGGTTGAGAAAAGGGTGAAGTTTTAGAGTGGTAAGGAAAAGCCTTACCAAAAAGCATCAGTTGAACATTATGCAATGTATTAATAAAAGAGTAAGTCCCTGTTATAAGTGCTCAGTGCAAATCCTCAGAGTCAGATAATGATTCTGGATGCAATTTTGGTAAAGATGGGGAGTCTTTGGGTGTTGGTGACAGAGTTGTGTCATGATCTGACTTGCAGGTTAATGGATCATTCTTGTTTCGTATTGAGAGTAAAAGAATCTGAAGGTCTGTGTAGGTAAGCTTAGGGTGGAAGATGTAGAATTGAAAGTCTTTAGTACAGATGCAGAAGTCAAAACCATGAGGGTTGATGGGGACTTCCAAAGAAAGCATGAGACGAACAATAGAATCAGGGCAATGATGAAAGCCTGCTGGATGCTGATATTGAAAACCGGAACAGCGAGCTGAGGTGTTTTCCGGAACAGTGAGCTGAGGTGGTGTCTCGCAACTCCGAAGAATTAGCTCCTTGGACCAGAAGATTCAAGCAAAAGTGTGGAAAATGTATTACAAGCAGATTCAGACTCCCCAATGTGGAGGGGGCCCAAAGAATGGGCTCCCGTTAAAGCCTTGTAGTCCAGGGTATATATTTGCTACAAGCCTGCTTCTATATCCATCTGTGTCGTTGCCTGATTGATTCCCTCAATTGTTCTTGCCCAGCAATGGACGTGAACTTTCCCTGTTTCTGTGTGTTCTTTCTCTGTTCCTATGCTGAACTTTCTCTGTTTCTATGTGTTCGTACACCTTGTGACTGCAGGCCCTCCCTTGGTTTCCCATGCCTCCATCTCTTAGTCCAGAAACATTTTATTATTTCTGCTTGGTTGGTTCCTGTGGTTAGGCTGCTCAAACTGCCGTGTCTGCCCCTGCCTGTGTTTCACCTGCCATTTTTCCCGCTGCACCCCTGCCCTGTCTGCCTGCGTTTCAATTAACCCTCTCGGTATGTAAGGGATGGAAAGAGATGAATGAATTTAGGGAATATAAGAAAGAACTGGTCAGAAAAGTATTGTTAGAGGCACCTCTCACTGACACCAGAGAGGTGTTATTGGACAGGACAGCACTCTGAGCCAGTGGGAGGGGCTGTCCCCAACCTCGATCTTTGTCTTCTCATATAAGTGAATTTATATGAGAAAACTTGACTGCCTTGTGAAAAGCCATTGACGTAAAGTAATTAAATCATTCATCTTTATTGGAAAAAAGTAAAAGCAAAGCAAGCAAACCTATACATCCGGCTTATGAAGCACAGACAGGCTCTCAGCTATCTGAAGAGCAAGTTGGGTGGGGGTCCAAGGCATTATATACCCTCCTGTCTATAGGCTTCAAAATTCCTCTGCTGACTATTTTGGTAAAGATTCATTCTCAAGGTCCTTTTTTTTTTTTTTTTTTTACTTTTTTGTGGCTTTCCCAGAATTCATGAAAAGCACCTGGCAACTTTATCTTGCCAAGCCTTGGGACTGCTGGCTTCTCTGGGAGTAAAACTGCCTTCCCTGCCTCCCACAACCCCCACTTCCCTTTCTGCATTCTCTTATCAGAGAGGTTGTTGTTGTTTTTTTACCATTTGCTCTGTGTCCTTGGCTGGGGAAGATAATGGTTTGTTAGTTACAAACTGGCTGCAAATTGCCCATGCTGTTTGGCCTTGTTTTAACTTTCCTGTCTCCATTTCCCTATTTCTCCTGCCCTGGAATCCTGTAATAGTTTTAGCTGGCTCTAACGATCACATCCATATTTCCTCCTTCCTTTCACCCCTTACCCTGTCTGCCTAATTCTGTTTTTAACTCCTGTCGATATGAAAAGAAATAAACAAACAAAAAGAAAGCATGCGCAGTAAAGACAGTTGAGCTTCACTAAGAATCCAGATGAACTTAGGCATCATGAATTTGGATTGACCTAAATTTGGGCTGACATATGGTTGTTTAATACACTTAGGAGTACTCTATGCCAGCAATAGGATAGAAGCTTGATTAAAAATTTGATTCAGAGTTGTGGTCTTGCTAAGCAGGTGCAATAAACAATAGGAACAGATATTGATAAGGGACAGTGAAAAAGATGTTCAGCCATGTGCTTCCCAGGCAGGGAAAAGTAAATAAATCAAAAATAGGATAAATAATGAGGGATGATAGGATTCAAGAAATGTGCTCTGTATGAGTTTGAAGAGCAGATTTATTAGAAATGAACTTGAGAGTGAGAGTAGGAAAGGGTTGCTAGAAGTTGCTTAAGGTTGCTTAAGGTTTTTAATGTGGAATATAATATAGCAAAATATAATGATATTAAACTTAAAAGTTAATGTCTAATGTATCTTAGGTTATAGACAGTTTCATTTTATGATATAAATTTAATCATTTCCATTACCATTTTTGTTGTCATAAAATCCCAAGTTAAATAATTCTCTTCCATTTTTGGCATGTGTCTTTCCAATTTTCCCAACACCATTTTTTGAGTAGACTGTCTACCTCATTGCATGTTCTTGCCTCCTTTGTCAAATATTAATTGACTATAAAGGCATGGGTTTATTTTTGAGCTGTTTTTTTTTATTAAATTTATTGGGGTGACATCCTATCTAATAAAAGAGAAACATGGTAATTGACTGTCACTTCATGACAAAGATGGTGGCACCCACAGCCAATAAGGAAGGAATATGCTAATTGATTGCTCCACCCTCAAAGATGGTGGCGCTCACAGCCACAAGATGGCTGGCAGGGGAGGGCAGTTAGAGGCGACCAGGCCTGCAGGGGAGGGCAGTTAAGGGTGACCGGGCTGTCAGGGGAGGGCAGTTGGGGGCAATCAGGCCGGCAGGGGAGGGCAGTTGGGGGAATCAGGCTGGCAGGCAGGCAAGTGGTTAGGATCCAGCGATCCCGGATTGTGAGAGGGATCCCAGATTGGAACGGGTGCAGGCCGGGTTGAGGGACACCCCACCCCCCATGCACAAATTTCATGCACCAGGCCACTAGTATCCTATATAATAAAGAGGTAATATGCAAATTAACCCTTATACCCTCACAA
>NW_006299705.1:10581535-10598252 GCF_000327345.1 Myotis davidii | reverse complement strand
CCCCTGTGTTCATAGGAGTGTTATTCACAATAGACAAGATTTGGAAGCAGCCCAAGTGCCCATCAGTAGATGAGTAGATAAAAAAACTGTGCTACATTTATGTAATGAAATATTACTCAGCTGTAAAAAAGAAGAAAAGCTTACCCTTTGGGATAGCATGGATAGATCTGGAGAGTATTATGCTAAGTGAAATAAGCCAGTCAGAGAAAGACAAAGGCCACATGATTTCACTTATATGTGGATGGAATCTAATGAACAAAATAAAGAAAACAGATACAGATAACAGCTGTCTGACTGACAGCTATCAGAGGGGAGGTGGATTAGGGGGCTGGGTGAAAAGGTGAAAGTTTTAAGTGAAAAACAAAACTCATAGACACAGACAACAGTATGGCAATTACTGGAGGGAAAGGAAAGTGGGGGATGTACAAGAGAATAAAGGGGGAGGGGCAGAAATGGTGAAGGAAGAAGACTTGACTTTGGGTGGTGAAATGCTACACTTTTGTGCTACATTTACATAACGAAATATACAGATGATGTATTATAAAAATATACACTTGAAAGCTATAAAATTTTATTAGCCAATGTCACCCAACAATTTCAGCAATTTTTAAAAAATTCTCTGCCAAGTGCTTTTAATCAGAGATATCTATTCTAGTATATGCCAACTGACCACGATAGGGAAACTGATGTTCCCATTGTAGGAAAGCTGCTCTAGCTTACAGAATTCTCTTTTCACATGACATTTCAGAGTGGATATGAGCATTTTACTCAAGTTCACATAGTTCTCGAGAGTCTAAATATAATGAAAAGTTTTGACTGATCAATCAATTACCTTATTTTTTTCTGTTAAATAGTCTGGGTTAAAAAGTACTCACACTAATTTAGTAAAACCAAATGAAATCAGATATAAGGAAGCAAAGACGTATTACTTAAATAAGAATGTATTGCCTGGCCGGTGTAGCTCAGTGGTTAGTGTCAACCTATGACCTGGGAGGTCACGGTTTGATTCCTTATTCTCTCTCTCATTATTGGTGTTTCTATCTCTCCCTGTCTCTTCCTCTCTGAAATCAATAAATATATATATATACATGTATATATATTTAAGGAATGAATATATTGTTTACTACCAAATATAACCACAAAAATTAGATAGATAACCTTAATTCTAATTTTAAACTGAAGTTGAATAACTCCCTTGAGTTGAACAATTGTGAGTAATAAAAACAGGGCAGAGCCAATCAAATGGGTGTGTGTACTAGTGCACTGTGAGAGTTGAAAGCCCTGCATTTAAAATAAGGCTTATGCATAATTCATAGACTAGGTAAAATAGTTGACTAGCTCTGCTTATGCTTCTCCAACTTTTCTGTCTTTTTTTCAAAATGAGAATGCAAGGTCTACCCGGTGTGATTCTGTTTTTCAGAGTGAATGCTGAAACAAATTGCCTCACCTTCTCTTGGTGAAGTGCATTACTTTGAGTTTGCTGCTGGCCTCCTTAAGTTTCAGTAGCTAAGTGAAAACCTAAATTTTCAGCTTCACACCCCTTTAACTACTGTTTATTAAAGTCTGTCTGCTGTGGGATGTATGGATGCTCAGTACATTAAAGCTATGCATAGACTTATGATAAAATGACCCTAAACTTGGCTTTTCTTTGGCCATTAATCTTCAAGTGTCTCTCTCTAATGTAAACCCACAAAAGGAAAAACTTGGTAACTCTCTCTGGAACAGATTGAAATCAAAATTTTATGGTCCTCAAAGGTAGAACTTCTGAAAGTAAATCTGGCAGCACAAACTTCTCCTTTTTCACTTAGACCAAATATCCATTTTCCTGTAGCATTCGTACAGAATTTATCTGGAGAAAGAAATTCTCATAAAAGCTTAATTTGATGTTAAGAGAAACAAGCTAAAAGAAAGGATTAACGAAAAGGGAAGATAATTTCAGGCATAATTGGATGAATAATGTCCACCAATCTGTTAAAATAGAGAATAAAAGAAAAGTTAGGCAAAAAGTGAAAAAAGAGCTGAGAATAGAAAAAGGAACAAAGTCCCGGAGGTACATAAGAAGAAAATAAAGAAATGAAAGAAAACAATGAAAAGTACATTTAAAAACAGAAATAATGAAAATATCCCACCATTTTAAAGCATAGTTTTATTATTTTAATAATATTATTAAAATATTAAATCACAGGGTGATTAGTAAACAGAGATTAAAATATTTTCTTATTAAAATTCTGTTTACATGCTGTATTATTTTTACTTAATGTACTGCCACTTTTGTAAAACTATATCTTTTCCCCTATATTGGTGGATGAATTATTTTATATAGATAAGTTCATATGAAAACAGAATAATCACAGAATATCTCAAATTCAGAGAACTTACATGTACATTAATCAAAAATTCAATTCTACTTGAATAACCACAATAGTAATACTAAAAATGTTTATCTTTTCAGCATGCCTAACTATTCCATCAATGTTTTAAGAGTGCCCATTTATTTCAAGCACAATTGGGATAGCCCCAAAAATCTAATGGTTGCTTCCTCATTACAGCCATGTGCTCACATTTATTCAAATAGAGAACAATTTCCACAGCATCCTTTAAATATTAAATAAATAAATAAATAAATAAATAAATAAATAAATAAAGTATCTGATCGTGACTGCTGTTTTGTAGGTTCAGACATTTTAATGTATTCTTCCTTGGAAAAAATAACAACTAGGAACAACAATCACAGGCAAAACTTTGCAAGACCAATTGCCTTGAAAAGGAAGCAAATATTTCCCACACACACAGGAAAAATACTGTCCATTCCTGTCAGCCTTTTCACCTTCTTTTGTGTTCCAAGAAATTGCGAGTAATGAAAACAGGGCAGAGCCAATCAAATGGGTGTGTGTACTAGTGCACTGTGAGAGTTGAAAGCCCTGCATTTAAAATAGGCTTATGCATAATTCATAGACTATGCATGTTTATGTAAATTACCGAAGGCGGAAGTGTACACGAAACCAGAATCTGAGGTAAAATGACGATATTATAATATACTGCTGGACTTGCATCTCGCCAATTCAACATTCCCCCGTTTTACTATTCTTGAAAATTACATCATGTGCCAGCCCACACTGGGAAACCTAATAAAACTTTGAGTCTTACACACGTTGTATATTTTTCAACATTTCTTTCACATTCAATATATTATTAAACACTGAAACTTAGCCATCTATAATTCAGACAGCCTGGCAATAAAGATGTATTCTGTTAATGGATGTTATAAAAGTTGAGAGAAATAGAAACATTGCTTAGAAATTTAATTTAAAGATAGAAAGTTTTTTTAATGTATGAGAATTCCACTTTTTTTAAAAAAAATGATGTCTTCCTTCAATGGTAAGAGAGCCAGTGAATTTTGGAAAGTAGAATACTACTTGGAAGGCAACCTCTCACCTAACATGGGACACCGGGTGGTTTCTGGCTGGTGATATTCAGTTCAGACTCATCTTGGGTGAAAGTGTTCTTTTGAACCAGTCATTGTGGGCTGCCTGCAAGGAGAAGAGCTCATTTGCATGAGCTCTCCACCTCCTGGTCAGCTCTGAAAATCTTGGCAGCTTAGCACTGTTTCAAAAATAAATAAATAAGTCCTTCCAAAGAAAACACTGTCACTGAATTAAGTCCAATGCACCTGAAATTCATTGCTTTGTGATCTTTTTAAATTGTTATAAATATAGCAGGCATTTTAAAGTCATTTCTGTTTATTCCATTCCTAATGTACTGTGTGGACCATTTTTCACATGTGTTAACGTACTATATGCAAATGACATTTAATGTGTTTTATTCACAGAATGCATTTACAAATCATTTTGCGTATGGAGGAAAGCAGTTCCTTCATTTCTGCATGTGAAACTGAAAAGGGAGGAGTACATATCACTGCATTTCTAAAATGAGGAAATTTAAATGGAATGAGGAAAGCACACAGATGCTATAATAGAAATTTTCTGTTACTGATTCATACATTAGTATCTTTTTCTCACTTCATAGACTTTCAAAATCTGGTGCTGGATTTTCTTCCCTAAGAATTTTAAGCTCTTGTCACTAGAAATAATTACCCCTTCTATTATTTGTGCTTAGGTCCAAGTGTACTATTCTTAGCAACCAAGAAGGAAAAAAAGAAAAGAAAAAGTCAGAAATAGCAAACAATTTTAGGTGAAGCAAAAATTAATTTAAACATTTGTGTCACATGTACTACCATAGTAACTGAGAATAATTTCTTAGCATCTAATCATCATGTGTTTTATATACAGCACTTAAAGACTTTCAAATAATTTGCAAGAAATTTATTTTATAAATTTTAAACAGTCCTCACACACTAAACTATGTAAAATACTTAAATGTTTAAAAATGCAGAGTAGATTAAATATTGAAGGTGTATTAAAATTCCATTTTTATATAAATTAAATATGTAACAAAAAATGAACACCTCTAATTGTGATAAAAGTAATGGGAAAAATGTGTACAACGTAATGCTTTTATTCTGCTAATTTATAGAAATAGGTCCCTAAATGGTTATTATTTTCATTCCATGTATGGAATAACCAGGAAAAATCCTGGCAATTACTCTGCGAATGGTGTTCTACCCTGGCATGCAGCTATAACTAATTTGCATATAGCATTGTTGGAAATGAAGCCTCTGACATACAGATCATCATCAACATTGGGAATTCACACTGCCAACTGTACCTCCTCCTACAAATACATACTGCCACTTATGGATCAAAGGGGGTGTTGCGACTGCAGTCCTGAGCTATTAAAACACATCATGCTACTGGAATTTTAAACATGTTTAAGAAAGGGGGTCTTTATCATCAGAAGGCTGTTTTTTTTTTTCTCTTGTTTTATAAACAAAAGGAAATTTCTTGTAAACTTATTCTATGGAAATAATGATCTTTTACCTGCATAGTTATATTTTCTCAAAATGAGAAAGGTATTTGACACACACAAAAAAATTATTTGACATATTAGTAAATGGCACTTTGCATTTTTTCTTTAACAGGAAGGAAACTAAAAAGTCTTCTTTAAATTTAAAAATAAGAAAGATAAAGATCAAAATGCAGATACAATCCACTAATATTTGAGCAATGGTTTGGTAGTTTCCATGTTGATACACACTCAAGTGAGGCAACTTTGACCTCACTTATAACAAACAAACAAACAAACAAACAAATAAATAAATAAGAAGGCAAAAGAGAATTTTACTTAAAATTATCTAGATAATTATTTCAGAATTTCCTTCATGTTATACATACAGTCACTGATTAGATTATCTCCTACTACACATCTTTTTTTAAAAAAAAATTTTCCTTGTGCATTTTAGAAGACTAAGTATTTTGAAAATAATGTAATGAGAGATTATATAATTTCTTTATGTAAATAAAAAAATCTTTCTTGATAACAAAATTTTGAATTGGTTATAGAACTTGAAAGGAATTAGCTCTTTGTGGAAAGAAATCTTTTTACAAAATTTTTTAAAGAGGCCATGTGAATGTAATAGAGAATTTACATCTGCCGTATGAGATTATCTATGTAGATTGTATCTGTACATTATATCTCAAGACTTACATATTGAGAAATATACAACAGGTATACCCTAGAGTATAATTTATAAAGTATGCTTACAAGAGATTTCTCTAATGCTCTCACCTATTGCCTATTACCTTTCTTGTCCTCTAATTTTCATGAGGCTCTATTGTGCGTCTTAATTTTTATTTAATGAAGAAGCTGAATAATTGGTTATTGATGGTAAGAGAAAAAATCAGTCAAAAGTAGATAAGGATGGCTTGATAAAACTGAAATGAATTATGCTTTTGGTTATGTAATAATTTCCAGCTATGTTCTAGTTTAAGAAAATTTCCAATATGACACTCCTAGCTTAACTCAGTGACACATTTCATACAGGTTGTGTTTTTCAGATGATACCAAGTTACAAGAGGTAGCTAACACTTCAGAAGAAAAGATCAGTATTCAAAGTGACCTTGATAAATTGAAGAAATAGCATGAACCAGATGGAAATACTGGCTAGCCAAAGGTCCTAGAGAGGAAAATACATAAGCTAGAATTTATCACTCATTTATTTTTTTTATTCATCACATTTATTGAATGCCTACTATGTGCCAGCAAAAAGTTAAATGTTATTTAATACAAATGCATTGTAGTATGGGATTCAGTCCCTTCCTTCAATGCATGCTTGGCCTTTTTTAGAAAATCAATCCCTTTCAAAATTATATGTTCCTACTTAGTGCAAAACCAATAGACTTAAGCAGAAAAAAAATACAAGCAGATCAATAAATACATATATATATATTATCACACATATCACATATATATATACACACATCTACACACACACACACAAACATACAACCATTCTTTTAAAGGTGAGTCACTTTGGCAGACAAAATAAGTTATATTTAATGTTTGACTTTTAGTTATCATTAAGTTATCTATACTAATAAAAGGGTAATATGTTAATTAGACTGGACGTCCTTCCTGACAAAGCCAGGCCCCGGCAAAGCCATCTGGGATCCCGGGTGCCTGCAGCCTGCCCAGTGAAGCCGCTTGTGTGGTCCCAGGCACCTGCGGCTGCGGCTGGCCCGAGTGAAACCAGCCTGGGTCCCGGGTGCCTGTGGCCGGCCAGACGGAGGAGAGCCTGAGTCCCAGTTGCGGGGGCCGAGGCAGAGGCAGTTAGGGGCGATCAGGCCAGCAGGCAGCGGTGGTTAGGGGTGATCAGGCAGGAAGGCAGAGGGATTAGGGGTAATGTGATCAGGCAGGCAGGCAGGCGAGTGGTTAGGAGCCAGCGGTCCCGGATTGTGAGAGAGATGTCCGACTGCCGATTTAGACCTGATTCCTGCAGGATTGGGCCTAAATCGGCAGTCAGACATCCCCCAAGGGGTTCCGGATTGGAGAGGGTGCAGGCCAGGCTGATGGACCCCCCCCCCCACCTCCAGTGCACAAATTTCGTGCACCGGGCCCCTAGTAAATAATAAAAGTAATTAAAAATATTTTACTGGTTCAATTCAGAAACAGTGTCCCCCTTTATTCATGGTTTTGCTTTCTGTGGTTTCAGTTATCTGTGGTAAACTGAGGTCTGAAAATATTAAATAGAAAATTTCACAAATAAAAAATTCAGAAGTTTTAAATTGTGTTCTGAGTATCATGATGAAATCTCACACTCACCCTCCGTGGATGTGACTTATTCCTTTTGTTCAGTGTTTCCACTATGTGTACACCCCTACCCATTAGTCACTTAGTGTCCCACCTCAGTTATCAGATTGACTGTCCTAGTATTGCAGTACTGTGTTTAAGTAACTCTTATTTTATTTAATAATGACCCCAAAATACAAGAGTTGTGATGCTGGCAATTAGGATATGCCAAAGAGAAGCTATAAAGTGCTTCATTTCAGTGAAAAGGTAAGTACAGTGCAATAAGATTTTTTGAGGGTAAGAGCACCTTTATATAACTTTTATTACAATATATTGTTATAATTGTTCTATTATTATTTATGATCTTTTCTGTGTGCCCAATTTATAAGTTAAACTTATATGCTATGATCTGTATCATAGCATATATGGGCTTCAGTGCTATTCATGGATTCAGGCACCCACTAGGGTATTGGATCGTGTCCCCCACAGTATAGAGGGACTACTGTACTCAATTCACATCTACAAATTTGATCCAGTAGTGTCCTACCTTGGTTTCCAGTCAGGCTGCCTTGAAGAAGAGTAATAATGCATTCTTATTTAATTTGGACAGTTTACATCTGCTTTCCCAGCATAATTATTAATATCTTTCACTCTCAGAAGTAATCAGTTTAAACAATAAATTTTGTGATCCCTATTTTGAAGTGTCTTGTCCCTTGTAACCAAGAACTTCACATTTTGATGATGTCCAATAAGATGCCATTCCTGCCCCAGGGGTGTTGGCTGGACACTGGAGATATAAATGTCAACAGATCTTTTCAGGGGAAATCAAGGACCTGAAGGATGAACAACTTCACACAAAGGTACTGATAAAAGGGGGCTGGTACTCAAGAAGCCATTAAAGCTGTCAAACTGGAAAAAAAAAATAGGACAGCAAAGTCTAATTGTCAACTTATCAGACACGGTTTGTCTTTGAGCAAAAACCACTTTAGATAGGTATGTTGAGCTTGAAAACAATGTTCCAGAGATAAAACAGGCAAAAAAGATAATAGTTTGTAATGGCAATATTCATAAATAAATAATGAAAAATATATAATGAAAAATACTTCGCTACTCTTTCAGCCTTTTCAGCATTCCTTAAAAATGGACAATGTATATATTTTTTCTGATGAAATTATTTCATAACTGTTCTTACTTGGATTAGATTTCTCATAATGTTTTTCTCCTCTCAGTTTTGTAACATTGGGTGTGAGGAAATAAAGAGTTAAATTTTTAAACAGTAACTGATATGCTCTCTAAAGCAATTATTTCTTCTGTCACCAAGAGATAAATGTACTACCACAAGACATTACAAATGTGCTCTTCTAGACTCTAATACAAATTACTGTCAGACCACACCACTTAAAGCCTTCCTCTTCTTATTTAGTAAAAGCCAATCTTTTTTATTTTTTATGTATAAAGAAGAAAATATCTTGCTCTAATGATTGTTGAACACATTTTTAACAACTTTTAACCCTTTTAAAATAACAGTAACTGTTTATTAACTCTTAACATCATTCAATATTTAAGGACATTCTGGAACAAGTTGGTAGGAGAGAAAGCCTCTACTATGGGGAGGGTTTCCTACCATCTGTTAGAGTTACAGAAAGCATCTCAATCAATGAAAGGAACTCTAAAGTTAGTCATAACCCCAAACAAGCCTTATGAAGAAGAATTTAAACCACAAAAGTTGGAGTATAGGTTTACCTCCATTATAGTCTCATCCCAAGCAGAAATTATCTCAGGGTCATTCAGGGTATGTCAATCTGCCAGGAGATTATGAATGTAATGCATACTTTTAAGTTTGTACTATAATTTTTTTCAATTCATTGTGCCTGTGCAAAGACGTCCAATCAGCAACTCATTTTTGTGGAACTGAAATTAAAAACCTAACAACATGGCAGTCTATAGACCATGAAAAGGTGCCATGAATTAGGCTAAGGACCAAGCAAGCTTGTGAGAGAACATTGAGTTTTAAATAAAGGATTTCAATCTATATAGTGGAGAATGATACAAAAATACAGAGCAAAAGAGAGGTTTAACATCAGCCCAAGAGACTGACCAGGCTTTAGATATGTTTCAAGACCAGCCCCACACATTCACTCTAACCATCAGCCCACTTTAATTAGTATACCTTACAGCTCTCTGTTTTGTTTTGTTTTTCAACTAAAAAATCTATTTAGAAAAAAAAGTGAAGAATTAAACTTATGAATAAGTAAAGTGTGGGACTGAGAAATAATTGCTTTGAGTTCAGAGTAGAGGTTGTGTGTTGAAATTAATGATAAATGGGCTAAATGGTATGCTGAGAGACTTGGAAAACCTAGCTTCAAGACCATTTATCATGAAAAAATAGTATCTACGCTTGATTTGGAAAGTTTTCACTAGGTTTAGAGCAGGGGACCACAAGGTCTTGACCTTTTCTCCCACAAGGTAATTTATACCAGACATAACAATGGCAAGAAACAGAAACAAGGAATATTCTGCATGTCATGATTTCTGTTTGGGGAAGTAATGTCTACTTTCTATTTTATAATATTTCTATTAGTTAGTAAAATCACTTCTCAGTGCCCTAAATAAGAACAGTTATATTTGGATGGTATCACTTTCTTTCATCATATTTATTAAAAATGGTAATCCCATCACCCGTCCTTCTTTGAAAGTAGTCAACAGATAATTTCCCTGGAGTTTGGGCCATAGACAAAAAGTTATTTTTGGTAGCCCCTTATAGCACTGATGATAAATCTTAACTTACTGGAATTTTGAAACAACAAAGAGAGAAACAGCAAAGAAACAAGATGCAATACACATACTACCTATTACTTAAAATTAACTTATTAGTACTTAATGCCACCAAATCATACACTTATAATAGTTACAATGATAAATTTTATATACTACAACTTAAAAAATTAGCTCAAGTTAAAAATTTTTAAAAAGGCTTTTTCTTTCCCATCTTGCAAGATGGCAGCTGAAGAAGGATACTAAGAAGAAGAAACCTGAGCCAAGAAGGCTGATGCTGGTGGCAAGGTTAAGGGTAACCTCAGGCCAAGGCGCCTAAGAAGGGGAAGACCCACTGCAGCTGAAACTTCATCCTGTTCAGAGGAATTGGCCGTTATTCCACATTGGCTGTGCATTCCCCAAAGGCCATGTACAAGAGGCTACATCCAGGCTTGGAAAGAAATAACAGGAGAGGGTTCTTCCTACTGTCACAAAACCAATTGGTGGTGACGAGAATGGTGGTACCCGAGTTGTTAAAGTTTGCAAAATGCTTAGGTGTTATCCAGCTGAAGACGTGCTTTGAAAGCTATTGCGCCGTGGCAAGAAACCCTTCAGTCAGCATGTGCGAAAACTGCAGCCAGCTTCACTCCCGGGACCATTCTGATCATCCTCACTGGGCACCACAGAGGCAAGAGGGTGGTTTCCTGAAGCAGCGGAGCAGAGCTTGCTACTTGTCACTAGACCTGGTTCTAGTTCTCAATCTAGTGCCTCTGCACAGAACACACCCGAAATTTGTCATCGCCACCAAAATTGCTATCAGTGGAATAAAAATCTCCGCTTCAAGACACTGTGCAAGCCCAGGCACCAGGGGGTGAGATCTTCGACACAGAGAAATATAAGATCACAGGGCAGCGCAAGGTTGATCAGAAAGCCATGGGCTCTCACCTCCTTCCAAAAATCAAAGCTGTCTCTCAGCTCCAGGGCTACAGAGCCTCGCCTCTGTGTTTGCTCTCACCAGCGGGCTTTATCCTCGCAAACTGGTGTTCTAAATCTCGGACGAAGAACCTAATTAAATACCTGGTTTGTTTCAAAAAATAACAAAAATAAAAAAGGCTTTGTTTAAAAACAGAAAAATCCTTTGACTTCTTTCTGCCTTTTCAACTGCTAAGCTTTCCACGAACTGTGGGGGAAAAAATAACTAATTAGGACTTGAATGGAGAAAGAAGAAGAAATCGGTAGGATTGGGCCAGAATAAGGCAGGCCTTGAGACTGTTATCTCAGGGATGCATTTGGAATAAAACAAGTTTAGTCCTCAGCCATCTTTATTTTTGAGGTTTTTATTACCATTGTGGGGAGAATTAAAACAAATGACCAAGTAAAAAGAAGAGGAGACAGGTGGTAATTAAGAGCGGAAAAAAATTAATTTTTAAACATTGAGAAGTCCTTGAGAACAGTGATTGCTTTGCTACAACTGCAGTGCTATGAGGACTATTAATTTGTCTAGGAAAAAGAAAAATAGTTGAAACATCAAAGAATTAAGCAAAGTAATACCTGCTATATGTTAAAAGCATATAACCAGATGTTACCCCTTTAGAGATTGCATTTTTCAAAAGACCATCAGAATCATATTTAATAAAATATTTTCTCTGTTTTCCCCTTTTGAATTCCTAAAGCTGAGGGAAATCAGGTATTCTTTATGCAGTGCAAGCCAATCTGTTAAATTTCTCTATCAAAAAAAATGTATGCCGTAGGGAATTAACTTAGCTTCATTCCCACTTATGGACTATTTAATGGGCCTGGGATACTTCTCCATGCTGCTCTGCGATGCTATTCTCATGCTCCTTCTTTTTCCATTCATTGTTCTCTGCCAGACACAACTCTTTCCTCCTGTTTCCTTGGTCACTGTCAAATACCAAGAGATAGATGAGTTAAAAACCAAACATGATAACAAACTACCCGCTGGCAGATAGTTGTAAAAGCACAGGTCTGCTTCCTCAGGGGAAAATAAGTGGCAGACGGAGGCTTCACTTCTAATAGGATGATGTATTTCTAAAGAATTATTTATAACAAAATAGTTTCTTCTCCGTTTTGTAGAAAATTAAAGACAAAGATACAAAAACATCGTGAGCCTTTGCTTTTGTTTTGCATTTTAGTGACATGCTGACCCAAGTCCAAAGACAGAGATATAAAGTTTTGATTACGGTTCTGGGTAATAGAGACTTTCCCTGGTTTTCCTCCTACTTGGTTTCCCTTCAGAGAAATAACAAATGAAAGCATCGTGGCTATATGCATCAGCTCTGAGCAGTTATTCATTAGAAGAAATGTCCCACTGGGGCTTCCCATCTCTCCTTTCATCACCCTCCCTTGTTGGGGGGATGTATGTTGGTACAGCCTTTTGGGAATATCTTTAAATTTTAAAATACACATGCTCCTTGATCCTGACACTTGCATAAATATTTCTGTAGGATTGATTTTGAGAAAGAGAAAAGCAGTCCCTGGCATGCAGAAACTGGGCTAACACTTACAGCTAGACCTTGATGGTGTTAATTACTTGCCTGGCACCTACAGCTAGAGAGAGGTGTCCTTCTGCTGGACATAAACAATCTGGTAGAACATCAACATCAGACAAAGTCACCTTGTGACCTTGATGAAGTGAGACCAAAGAAAAACAAACAAAACAAAAGACAGCTTCCTAGACTCTTTCCCATAATTGCATAACCATACCCAAATTTTCTAAGTGCTTTCTAACCCTCTCTTACAGAGATTCTCCATGGTCCTCCATGATGGTGGTCTCTCTTAACTGTGACAAGCAATAAGTGCAACTTACTTTCTGGTGGTCTTTGGTGGGAGGGCAGGAACAGTTCTTAGAGAAAGAATGTTGTTTATAGCAATATTTATAATAACAGAAATCGAGGATGACCTATTTGTTCAAAACATGGAAAAGATTCTAGAACTTATGATACATCTATTTTATGAAATAGCCTTTGAAGAGTAAGTTAGATGCATGGCTATTGGAATGGGAAGGAGGGATCTCTAAGACTTGCTGCTATAGGGGAGGAGAGGGCAAGCAAGTGAAATAAAATTACAAAGAATAGGATACTAGATTATGTTTAAAGAAAAATAAACCTGTGTGTTCTGGAAGAAGGCACATCAAACTCTTAAGAGTGGCATTGGGAAGGGGTAAAAAGGATATTTTCATATTTCAACTTATATACATCTATATTGTTTTAATTTTGACAAGGTTTTGTCATTTTGTAATTTTTAAAAATTGGCTTGTCAGTAAATGCCTATATATATATTAAAAGCATAATATGCTAATTAGACCAGACATCCTTCCAACGTCCTTCCGGACGACCTTCCAGACAAAGCCAGGGCTGCAAGAGAAGCCCGGGTCCTGGGGTCCAGAGGGAAGCCAGTGCCGGCAGCCGGGAGAAGGAAGGCCTACTCTTGCATTAATTTCATGCATCAGGCCTCTAGTATATATATAATGTGTATGTGCATTGTAATGTTGAGGGAGTGGTATATACACATTTCTCTGCATCTGCTTTTTATATACATCACAAAAATTCTCTAAGTCAACTGGTGTAGGCCTAAGTCAGTATTTGTAATCCTATATAATAAAAGGCTAATATGCAAATCAACCAAACAACAGAACGACCAGTCGCTATGATGTGCACTGACCACCAGGGGGCAGACGCTCAAAGAAGGAGCTGCCTCCTGGTGGTCAGTGCACTTCCACAGGGGGAGCACCACTCAGCCAGAAGCCGGCTCACAGCTGGCGAGCACAGTAACAGTGGCAGGAGCCTCTCCCACCTCTGCGACAGCGCTAAGTATGTTTGACTCATAGCTTAGGCCCGCTCCCCACAGGGCTCCTGGACTGCGAGAGGGCATAGGCTGGGCTGAGGGACCCCCTCTCCCCCAAGAGCATGAATCTCATGCACTGGGCCTCTAGTAGCTATATAATGTTTCATAATAAAGATGCTCAGAAATTATTTATCCATTCTCCTATTGATATATATTTGTTTTATGTACTTTTTTGGCCATTATATATGATATATTTGTATATATTTTGGCCACTGTATATATTTTCTTGTATGTGCATAGTTTCATTTCAGTGTTTTTTATCTGTCATACAATGACAGGAATGAGATTTGAAGGTCAACGGGCATGGACTATTTCCAATTTAAATAGATATTGACAGAGTTTTCCTCAAAATAATTCATATTTCTATTAGCAGTGTTTCAGAATACCCGTTCCTCTAAATCCCAGTTAACAGTAGGTGTTACCTTTTTACCTAAATTTTGCTATGCAGATATAAAGTAATAACCTAATTTTACATTATTTTGCATTTCCTTTCATAAAAGTAGTTGGGTATATGTTCATTTATTTGTTAGCAATTTTGAATTTACTTGTCTGTTATGTAGCCATCCTTTTTACTTTGTAATGCATCTTAGAGATGTAAAAGGTAAATTTGATCAGTATACAGAAATTTCATATGTGGATAGTTTTTAATTGTTCATCTATACCTTATAAACTAATATAGTCATCACATTCCATAAATAAAAATTTCTATTATTTTCTCCAGAAAAACAATGAATTGAGTCTTATAGTCAAATTTATTTCTTTAAACCAATGAGTAAACAAGCATACTGTACCTTGGAAGACCAGTTCCAAACACAGAATTAGGAAATACAAAGTGTCATCAGTGTATTTTCTCCACACCAAATGCAAAGCTTCAGTTATTTATTTTCTAAAAAT
Source organism: Myotis davidii (assembly GCF_000327345.1). Lineage (NCBI taxonomy): Eukaryota > Metazoa > Chordata > Mammalia > Chiroptera > Vespertilionidae > Myotis > Myotis davidii. Next base: position 10,583,555 of record NW_006299705.1, on the reverse strand, counting down.
AAAAAAGTCACAGAAAATAATTCAAGTGAAACTTCAGAATAAAGTTATTAGTCAGAAAAATCTATCCAAAGTCATCACAACCAGTTACTATAATTTGAACATGTACTGTACTGCAATCTGAATAACCTTTAGAAGTCAGTGGTTAGTAATGACATTTACTTTTCAGTGAGTAACAATAAATGGTTTGTTGTAAGACCCCAGAGCTATATTAAAGCTGTTAGAAAAGTTTCTACACACACTTCAAAAAATATCTATTGCAAAGGATATTGTTCTCTAAAAATATTTTCTCTAGTTTTTGAAATTATGAACAATGAATTAATGTTCCAACTCTCTGACTTGCAGCCTACAACCTTTTATTGGTCACCCAACCACATAGAAATAATAAAGACATATTCCTCATAACTCATGTACTTCATAAGAGCAATAATTTTGGAATGATCTCAAGTCATGCTTACAAATATGTGTTAAACCCATACCAATTTCACCCTTTTGTTTATAGTAGTCTCAGAAGCCACTCTTTGTTACCATTCATCTAGCAAAACTTTTCACCAGCTAAAGATAGATGTGTAAATAACAATTTAGAAAGTTGCTACAGATAGCATTACATTTTTATTTGCACTTTGTTGATATGTCTTAGAGTTTTCAAATACTTTTTATTTTCTTAGAATGTTCACCTTTTGATAAAGATGAGAAATAAGGTAACCCATGATAAAAAAAATAAGTGGGAAATTTTGCTTATATACTTATTATAAGCATATAATTAATTTGATGCTCAAATTATCTGATTCTACATTTTAAAATGAAAAGACACTATCAGTTATAACCATTCTGTCTTTTAAAAGTATATATTAGTTTTTAAAAGTATATATTAGTTTTAATTCCTATTGAATTGCTTGCAAATGCTTATAATACTAATGATATTTCTCTATAAATCTACTTGCTGCTGTTCTTCACTTATGACACTATAGGTAATATATTATGATTGGAAGTACAACTGTGGCTGAAAATTCCAGTGTCTTAACTAGTGCTTCAGTTCACAATGAACACAGGATAGCCTGCAGCATAGATTCAGAATCCACCTACAATTTCCCTAAATCATGTATCAGCTAATTAGCCCACATGTACTGATACACATGAGCAATTTTATTTCCAATAACTTTTAACATAAAGATAATATGTGTTTGTTATGAGAATTTGGGGAAGAACTGTAAAGAATTTATAATGTTTATCTGTAAGCCTACTACTGTCATATTAATATATACATACATATATAAATATATATACATCTACATAAATATATATCATGCATACACATATACAAACACAAACTTTATAAATATACTAGTGGCCTGGTGCATGAAATTCGTGCATGGGGCAGGGGTGTTCCTCAACGCGGCCTTCACCCTCTCCAATCTGGGATCCCCCATAGGGATTGGGCCTAAACCGGCAGTCAGACACCCCTCTCACAATCCGGGACTGCTGGCTCCTAACCGCTCACCTTCCTGCCTGCCTGTTCGCCCCTAACCCCTCTGCCTGCCTGCCTCATATTGCGACCAGTCGTTCCCTGGTCATTCTGCTGTTAGGGTCAATTTGCATATTACCATTTTATTATATAGGATAGCATAGAGGCCTGTGCATGGGTGGGGGCCAGCTGGTTGCCCTGAAGGGTGTCCTGGATCAGAGTGGGGGTTCCTTTGGGGGGTGGGCGGCCTGGGCAAGGGGCCTGTGGTGGTTTGCAGTCCGGTCATGCTCCCATTGGGGTGGGGGGTCCCCACTGGGGATGGTGCCTGCCTGGACGAGGGGTTGGGACAGTTTGCAGGCCAGCCACACTCCCATGGGGTAAGGGTCCCCGCTGGGGGGCATGGCCAGCCTAGGTCAGGGACTGAGGGCCGTTTGCAGGCTGGCCACACCCCCTTAAGGATGGGGGTCCCCGCTAGGGTGCCTGGCCAGCCTGGGTGAGGGGCTGATGGCTGTTTGCAGGCTGGCCACGCTCCCCAGCCAGGACCCTGACCCAGATGGT
>NW_006299705.1:10565242-10581275 GCF_000327345.1 Myotis davidii | reverse complement strand
TGGGTCGGGGGCTGGGGGCCTTTTGCAGGCTGGCCACACCCCCTTAAGGATGGGGGTCCCCGCTAGGGTGCCTGGCCAGCCTGGGTGAGGGGCTGATGGCTGTTTGCAGGCTGGCCACGCTCCCCAGCCAGGACCCTCACCCTGATGGTGGCGTGGCCAGCCTGGGAGAGGGGCTGAGGGCCATTTGCAGGCCCCTCCCTCAGCGGCCAGCCGGAGTGACTCAAGCCCCCCACGCTCAGGCCAGCTCCATGGCTGCCACCATCTTTTTCTCGCTAATTTGCATATTCCATCCTGATTGACTGTGGGGGTGTTGTGAAGGTACGGTCGATTTAAATTTGTCTATTATTAGTGTAGAATACATACAAAAATTGAGATCATATTATATGTCTTATTTTGAGGCCATTTTCCATACTACATATGTCTTACAAAAATTTTAAACATACTCATGCTTTGTATATCTTTAAATCATACTTCTACATTGGTATAATAGTAACTATAGTAACATTCTATGCCCAGAATAAATCTGTTTCTTACAGATATCCAACTTGATTGGATATCTGAATTTCAAGATATCCTTGAATTTTGCTTAGATATTTTAAAGGATCAATTCCTTCTTTTAAGTAATTGATAAGAAATCAGTACACTGGTGACTTAACTTCACATTAGATGTGGCTTTTAAAAGGTGAAAGGTCTCTTAGTTGTTGTTTTATAAATATTGAACTCCAATTTTAATAAAGTTAAGAGGACATGAGCAAGCTGGGTTGAGCTACTACACATGGAAGCTAGTTTTGTTTTTATCTTTTAAAGGCACACTTAGGAACATAAATCTAAGTGATAAAAAGTATTTAAGGCCTCAGTAATATATAATATTAAAAAATACCATTCATAAGTAGATTGTAATTTTTTTGTTTCACATCAAATTTACTTAAACATTTCCTTTATATAAAGGATATTTAGAAATTAACCATAAGCCCATTATGGGACTGAACTATATGCTTCCCTTCAATCTCAGTGACTAACACATTTTTGTTGGTTGTTGCCACTGCTGTTTCCACTGTGAGTAAAACTGGTAAGAAAGTCATCTTGCTTTCTTCTTCACCTTATTGCTCCTCATAATTCAGGGAAGCTAATGAATATTTGAGTGATCTCTGAAATAGAGTTCAACAAGTATGGAATAATAAAGCAAAAAATATAAGTCTTAGCTCTTGGTGAGATTATTGAAAAGACTTTTAAAGGGGGGCATTCATACTGAATTGAGTTGAGCAATCTTGTGTGCCCAGGCTACAGGCAAAGATCTTACAGTGGATAATTCACATTTCCTTATTATTCTGCGTTGATTTTCTCTCCATTCTTACACTCTAAATAATGTCCTCCATCCTTGGCCTCTTACTCTACAGATAATGTTATTTATGGCAATTATTACTGATCTTTAAACATGCTGCAATCTCATTAATAATCTATATTCTTTATGAGTCAGTATATCTGCTACAAAATGCCAATATATTTTTATGGTCAACTTATTTGTTGTTGCTGGCTGTTAGAGAAAAAAACATATGACCTGAGTGGTATCCCTGGACCCTAGGCACCAGAGTCCTTCAGCCTGTAAGTGTGTATTGGCCGGAACTATCAGAAGTCACCACCTGCAAATCCTCAAAGGATGGGGCTACTGAAGACAATCGCTGCCAAATTGGAAGTGAAACTCTCATTTCCTGGCTTCCTCCTCCATCCTTGCTAATGATGAGAAGGCTAAACTGAGGTGGCAACGTGAAAACTGTTTCAATGAGACAAGAACATAAATAAAGTTTTGCAAAACTTTGGAGAGGTCAGCTTTAGATATTATGTTCTATTTACCATGATTTCATTGTACACCAGGAGTTCAGTAGGTTTTCTTGGATTCTGTAAATCAGACTGGTTAGTAGTCTTCACTAGATTATCCTTGTGATTTCATAGAGGCTTAGGCTACAAGGGTGCAGGTTAACACTAATAACACAGTATTTCTTAGATGTCTATATTTTCCTATTAAGAATAAATTAGCTTATAACATTTCCTGCAGGCTAGTGTGAGATATATAAACTTTTTACAACAGATTCAGGTAGTGGAGTCTATAGGAAACTGGAGGTTATGACAGAAAGAAGATATCATAGAATGGGGAAAGGGGGAGTTAAAACAGTGATTAGAAAAACTCCATGAATATGAAATAACTCTGTGTATTCATTTCCTTGGACCATTTAAGATCCAAATCAATGATGTACTGTAAAATGTTTACTAGTTGAAATTCGCTTCACTGCAGTAGTTTTTTAAAAAAATACTTTATTGATTTTTCACAGAGAAGAAGGGAGAGGGACAGATAGCTAGAAACATTGATGAGAGAGATCGATCAGCTGCCTCCTGCACACCCGCCACTGGGGATGTGCCCGCAACCAAGGTACATGCCCTTGACTGGAATCAAACCTGGGACCCTTCAGTCCGCAGGCCAACGCTCTATCCACTGAGCCAAACCGGTTCGGCTTCACTGAAGTTTTGACAGTGAATTGTAAGCTGTGAAAATAGTTTGTCTCCATTTTCCTCATTCTTGGAAACTCTCTCAATAAAACTGTTTTGTTTTCTACCGTACTCTTCCATGAGCATCTCCTTCTATAAGAAGTGTCTTTGTGCATATAACCACATACTATTATCTTCTCGTGTTCTCACTTTGCATGAATTCCCAGATATGTGCTAATTAGAATGCCACCCCCCAAAAAAAGTTATTTCTAAGTTGGGCTGCTGCTAATCTAGCCCTCCCAGTATATTTGAAATGCCCTACGATGCACTAGGGTATTGAGAAATATCAACCCTAGAGAACAAGATTTATCACTCCTGTCAAATAGCACTGGCACTGATGAATTCTGACATTCACCTCAATATGTCAGAATCCACTTATTATTTAATTAGCCAATTCTATGTAATATTTGCCATTAAGGATGACAACATGTGCAACCTCTTTCTTTTCTTGTGTTATGGTGTAATCTAACATGAATTAAAGAGGAATTTTACATTGAGGGTTCAGTCTTCAAAGTCATGTATTCTTTAACCTGCAGCCTGGCATTCTTTGATTGATATGAGATTCTATGAAGAACTAAACCCTATTATAGCATTTTAAGGTCTGGTGACATTTTTTAAATACAAATTTTTGACATCAAATTGGAAGTTAACACACTTTGATATAACTCATACACTAAAGAAGAAATGAATAGAAATATAAATTATTAGAAATAAAATGTTTGAACTTTAATTTTAATGTTTAAAATTAAAACTTAATATATTAAAATATGTTATGATAATTGTTAACATCTGTTAGTGTATCAATTCTCCCCAAATTGGTCTATAGCTACATTGCCTAGTATGATAGCCATTAGCCACATGAAACTATTGAACACTTGATATATGGCTAGTCTGAATTAAGATGTTCTATAAGTATAAAAACGCCAGATTTCAAGGATTTAGCACCAAAAAAATATGTTAAAATGTCACATCAAAAACTTTTATGTTGATTACATGTTAAAATGTTTATGAGTTAAATAAAATGTTAAGTTAATTTCACAGGTGATATATTTTTATTTTTTTAGTAAGGCTACCAGAAATACTTAATGTATGTGCCTCATATTTTTGGCTTGGATTGTACTATGGTCTGAATTTTTGTGTTCCCTCCAAATTTATATGTTGAATCCAAGGGGATGATACTATAAGGAATGGTAGATAAGGTAATAAAAAGATGAAAAAGATGCTCTTAATCATTAGTGAAATGCAAATTAAAGCCACAATGAAATACAACCACAAATTTATTAGAATAGGTAAAATATTTAAAAATTGATAATACTAAATATAAGCAAGAATATGGAGTGAGAATTGTCATACATTGTTGGTAGGGATATACAATGGGACAACTACTATGGGAAACAGTTGCATAGTTTCTTATAAAGTCAAATATCTCCTTACCATCCAATCCAGCAAGTTGACCCTTAGGAATTCACCCAAGAGCAAGGAAAGCAGGTCCACACAAAGATTTGTTTATGAAACTTTATACATTACTTCATAATAGCCTTAAATCAGAACAACCGACTGTCCATCAACAGGTAAATATATAAACAAATTATAATATCCATTCAACAAAATGTAACAGCAATAAAAAGGAATGAATTTCTTTCTTTTTCTTTCATTTCGTGCTGCAAAGGCAGGAATGAATTTCTGATACCATCAACAACCTGTTCTTTACTTCCCCAGAAAATATCTGTTCTCATTTTATGGTTTTGGTATGTCTTCCAGTACAGCAACAATGTTAAGATATAGTCACTTCCTGGTATGGTTCAGTGGATAGAGTATCGTCTTGTGGACCAAAGGGTCCCAAGTTCAATTCTAGTCAAGGGAATGTATCTTGGTTGTAGGCTCCAGGGCTCGTGCAGGAGGGAACCAATTGATGTGTTTCTCTCACATCAATATTTCTGTCTGTCTTTCCCTCTCTCTTCCACTCTCTCTAAAAATGGATGTCTGGGTGAGGATTAAAAAAAAGATATGGCCCAGTTTTAGGAATGCAAAAAAATTAAGAAACAATTTATATACAACTTTATAAACCTAAGAAGTGGATGGCTCACTAGCCATTTGCAAAATAATTTTGTTTTAAAGAAGAAAAGAAGAACTTCTCCAGAGTTCTTAACTTCTGATGTATATCAATAAAGGAAAAGTCACTTTTGCAGATAGTATGAGAAATAATTTCCTGGCAGCCAAGTGCTATAAGCCACAAGCTAGCTAGACAGAACATCTTTGTAAAAGTATGAAAATTCTATCTATAAAACAAATTACTAAAGCTATTGTCTCTTTTCCCACAAGGGAAAATAAAGTTATAGAAGCTCAAGTCATAAATATATGGATCATAGCTTGTGAGTTTTGTAACATTTTATCACTATAAAAGAAATCTAGTGAAGCTAAACGTGCATTTTGGTTACTCTTGTATGCTATCCTCAAACTATTATCTGTCAGTAGTCAAACAAAACTCTTCATGCTAACTGGAGGTGAGAAAGTTCAACTTGTTTATCAAGAGAGAAGTATTTTATTGCTTATGTCTTCCACAGTGAAGCAAACTGATAATGCTTTAAAGAGGAAATCTGCTCATGCTAGGAATATGATAAAAGAAATTATTTTTAGGCTTAAACTTACCTTTTGGCATAGGCATAACAAATACAATCTTCAAAATGCATTATTTTGCATCAGGCTAGCAATTTACATTTATATACATTTAGAAAAAAATAGTCAAAAAAAGTCTTCAACTGTGTTGATGGATAAAAACAAAAAACATGTATGTCCCTGTCATTCTTACTTAGTAAAAGGTCTACTACCCTCGCAAGTCTAACCTGACTATAATTATAGCTTTGCCCCAAACTCACCATGTATCTCTGGGGAGTCACTCATTCTCTGTCTTACATGTATGTCTGACAAAATGAAAGTATTTGACTGGACAATAGATGAAGGACTTCATAAAAGCACACAGATTTTAAGTTAAGGTCTGCTGGTTCCTGGCCCCACATTCATGCTTGTGAGTGTCCTATATGTTATAAATCATTCTAATTTAAAATACATCTCACTGTCTTTGCCCTAACTGGATATGCATTTACTTTTTGTTTGTTTTATTTCTTCTATCATCTTCCTTTCACTATAACATTGAAAAAGACTTATCTCTGCAGTGGAACTTACACTTCCTTCTTCGTCATAGCCAGCAGGCTACAGAGCATTTATATACTAATATTCTTATAACTGCTTATAGACTCCCTCCTTTTTCTAAAGTTTTAGTTCCTGTTGGAATACTTATCAGTAGACACAAAAGCACAGTGAGTAGCTTTATTCTAACATTGATAGAATAATTTATTTATCCATGTAGAAGGAAAATGAATTAGGTTTCTACTTCATACCATACCCCAAAATCCATTACCGAAGGAATAAAAATATCAATGTGAAGGGTAAACCATAAACATTTTAGATAAAATATATTTATGACATCAGGACAGGAAAGGATTTCTTAAACAAGACATTAAAAGCAATATCCATACCAGAAAGGTTTAGGAGAAAATTACTACTTCATGATAGGGAAGAATTTTTGAGCAATACACAAAAATAATTATAAAAGAAGAGATTGTTACATTTAACTACATTAAACTGAATAAATTATGCCCTGGTCAGGTGGGAGCATCATCCTGCATTCCCATAGACCTACGATTGCAGGTTCTATTCCTGGTCAGGCCACAGGCCCAGGATGCAAGCTCGATTCCAAGTAGGGGGCGTGCAGGAGGAAGATGGTTGATGTTTCTCTCTCATTGATGTTTCTATCTCTTCCTCTCTTCTCAGTCCTCTCTCTCTCTGAAATCAATTTAAAAAAAAAAAAACATTTAAAATCAATGAAAACATTTCCTCAGGTGACGATTGAATTTGTTCTTCTATTCATCAAAATATACATAAAGAAAATAAAAGTAGACTACAAACTACAAGAAGATATTTTTAACAATATGGGCAAAAAAAAGTTAGCATCCAGGTACAGAGAAAAACTCATAAATAAAAAGAAGATGCACTAGAAAAAATTAGCCAAAATATAAACAGAAACGAAAGCATTTTTTAGAAAACATGAATAGCTCATAAATATAAGAAAACAGACTCAGCCCCCAAGAGAGGTGGCTCAGTAGTTAAGCATCAACCTAGAACCTGGAAGTCACGGTTCTATTCCCTGTCAGGGCACATGCCTGGGTTGAGGGCTAGATCCCCAGTGTGGGGCATGCAGGAGGCAGCTGATCAATGATTCTCTCTCATCATTGATGTTTCTATCTCTCTCTCCCTCTCCCTTCCTCTCTGAAATCAATAAAAATATTTTTTATAAAGAAAAGAAGACTCATAACAATTATTAATTGTCAGGAAAACATAAATTAAAAACAGAACTTTGTATTATTTGACATCTACATTGGCAAAATTTACAAACCTGTTAATATTATGTATTAGTCACAATACAAGTCATTGAGAAATCTTAGACACTGTTGGTGAGAAGATACACTGGCACTATCACTTTGTCAAACAATTTTGTCCTGTTAAGGTGAATAATCATCCCCTACAACCCAGTAATTCCACTCCTGGGGATAGAGCGTCTTACATGTGTGAAAGGAATATATACAGGAGTAGCATGGTTAGTCACTGTAACACCTGGGAACAAGCTAAATCCTATCAAACAAAGAATGAATAGCTACATATGTGTAGAGTCACCTAATAGAATATTATACAAGAGTGAAATGAACGAACCATATCTTCATGTTCACTATGGATGAATCTTAGACACAAGATTGAGAGGGAAAATAAAATCACATAAAACTATATACAAAATGATGGTATTTTTATAAAACCCCCAGAACCTCAATGTATTAAGTATATATGCATATGTGGTTTATCTATTAAAAGGCAAGTAATTGGTAAACAAAATTCAGGGTGGTCTTTACTCCTTAGAGGGAAGAAGGGGGATGAGAGAGGAAGGAGCACACAGTAGTTGCAAAGATCTTTACAATGTCCTAATTCTTATGTTGAATTGGGATTTCATTGGGATTTAATTTATATTTCATTGGGATTTCATTATTGATTTACATGTATCAAATACTTTATAACTATATACTTTTTGTTATAGGGTGAGCTGTGTCTCTACCCCCAAATTTGTATTTGAATTCCTAGCTCCAAGTAACTCACAATGTAAATTTACTAGTATTTGGAGATAGGGTCTTTAATGAGGCAATTAAGCCAAAATGAGGTCGTTAGGGAGGGACATATTCCGATATGACTGTTCTTATAAGAAGAGGAGATTTGGACACAGACATGTATAGAGGGAAGAACAGGTGACCACATAGAGAGGAGACAGCCATTAGTACAAGCCAAGGTGAGAGACCTCAGAAGACACCAACCATGCTAAGACCTTGGTCTCAGGCTTCTAGCCCCCAAGAGTGTGAGAAAATACATTTCTGTTGTTTGAGCCACCAGTCTGTGATATTTCATTATGGCAGCTCATGCAAACTAATGCAATGTGATTCCATAAAACAAGATAAATTACATTTTATTACTTTTTTTTAGTTATTTGTGCACTTAATTCATTTCTGTTATTTGGAAACATAGCCACCATTGTGTTATTCCATGAGGAAATACATTCCACATTTAAAACAACTGATTTACAAATTAGCATTTTGATGACAGTCCATTCACATACGCAGGGCTCAGGTTTTCCCATCTCAGCTTCTATCGAGGGGCCCAGATGTAAGTTCTTTAGTGACCTCATTACCTAACCTCGATATTTTAAAGTACCCAATTCTTTCTAGGAATGGTGATTTTTTTGTTCCTTCACAAAGCAAAGCCTGAGACCTTGACTTGGATGCAGGTGGTTTATTTGGGAGGTGAGTCCCCTGAAACAGGAATGAGGGAGTGGAAGGTGAGACGGGACGGGAGAGATAGCCAATAAAGGTTATGCTAGGGGGCTGGTTAACGTCATGGACAATGGGGGCTCCATAAACCTGGGGCTTCTCTGATAAACCTGACTTTAGAGGTGTCCCTTGACAGACAGGAGGATGAGGCTGATCCATCAACTCCTGTCCTCCACTAGCTGAAGGTTGCTCCTGGCATTAACTCCCTGGCAGTTCCATACTGCCCTATTCCTGGCTCTATCGTTCTATGCTTGCAAAAGGCTTAAAGTAGAAAAGCAGAGAGGCACTAGAAGTAGAGCTGTGCATAGAAACTGTCCACATAGATTTTTGCTCAAGCCCGAGGCAGGCTGAGGGCATGTGACATGGGGCACATAAGGCACCTGCTACCAGTATGTAGTTCACCGATCTGAAACCAGTGTCTGCACTGCTCACAGTAGCAGGAAGTGTCTTACCTTACTGTGGGGGAATTACAGTATTGGAGGAGAAAAAAGGAGTCCCAAATATTAGTACCATGATATCAGCAAGGAAGATGAATAAACAAGAAATCAATACTGAACTGCCTGCTATTTAGCTTTGACACAGTAAAGGTGCAAGAATGTTACATGTTATGAATAATCAAGCCATAGAATAATTAGAATAAAACAAATTGAATACTTATCAAATTTGGGGAGACAGGTAGAGGGAATTCAAGCTAAATATATAAGTAATATAAGAAATCACTAAAAAAATGCCTATTGATCTGATATAGACAGCATATAAGTAGAATCCCAGATATAAAACATAAAACCAAAACATATTGGATAAATAATTGCTCATATATTTTATTGATAACATAAAATATTAACTCATATTATTTTAACTAATCTCTCCCATTTGATATAAATAAGTTTTATTTTTGCTGCCTAAAGCTTAATGCCACTAATATCAATATTGACAAGAAGAATGAATGAATTAATGACTCCCTGATATAGCACCATACTTGAGAAACTGGCATGTGCTTGTGATTGCAAATAGAATTAATTTCACTGGGAGCTGTAATCAAAAGAGTTGCCTTCGTTAAAGAATCAAGTCTGAACTGATGCTGAAAAGCAACATAGAATCACCATTATTAATGTGGTAAAACTTCCCATGCAGAACAAAATCTTTGAGAAATGCTTATATATCTAGTACCACTTCTAAATCAGATTTGTCCTGTGTTTCTTCAAGAACCTTGTCCTTGCTATTATTTTTCTACCTATATACCCTATCCTTTTCTGTGAGACTAAAATCTTTCTCATTCATCAAGGACCAGCTAAAATCGACTTCCTCTGGAGAGTTGCTCTGTCTCCTTTCTTGACTCTAGCATCAGCTACCCTGAAAATCAGTCTCTCTTCAGATCTCAAGATTTTTGAGCCTCCATTATAGCTACTTATGGTCTTTTCTTCCCCACTAAATTATAAATCCTTAAGTGTAGAATTTACATCTGATTCGTCTTTGGTTCCTACTGCACCTAAGACAAGCAATTTGTATACAATGGGAGTTCTAAATATATTTATTGTTTTAATAAGTTAAACAATGATGTAATGTACCATAAGTTATTTGTTGCTGCTTCCTTCAACATCTTACAAGTCACTTTCATTCCTACATATGCAGAAATCTGGTTCTTATATTAATTTCATCTATTTTATAATAGACTAGAGGCCTGGCCGGGGGTGGGGGCGGTGCGGTAGGGACCACGGGAGGTTGGCCGGCTGTGGCAGCACACTGACCAGCAAGGGGCAGCTCCTGCATTGAGCATCTGCCCCCTGGTGGTCAGTGCACATCATAGCGACCAGTCAACCAGTCATTCGGTAGCTTAGGCTTTTATATAGAGAGATTAGACAGCTTTGTTCTGTGCATTTAACCAATTTTACTCAAATTAGAAATATTTTTTCAGGATTACACACCTACCTATTCATTACTCTAGATTTTATCAATTATTAGAAAATTTAAGAAAATAATGGATAACAACTAATTTTTCAAAATAGGTCAGTGTTTGAGAGGTAATAAGTTGTCAAGTTAAGTCTTTTCATCAATAGTTGTTTTCAGATATCATAACAGCTTTTTAACTTAGGCTGTGTGCGATATCAGATACCAAAATTATGCCTGCTTGTGTAATATGAGCTGTATAAATATAGATATATGTAAAGTGCTTATCAGCAATTATGGAAAACCATATTCAGCATATCACTTCACATTTAATAAATACTTAATAAACAACTAATAATCACATCAAAATGTTAATACTCTAATGTCAAAACATCAATAAAATAAGTGCAGAATTCAGAAAAGAATAATTTAAAGACTTTAAAATAAAAGCCCTAGAAAGAATTAGAATGAAGTTATTAGAGTGACTTTCTTGACTTTCTTATACCAACTAATCTAGAGATTACTTTTTGGCCACTAGTTTAGAAAGGAACATTTTTAAATGTTAAAGATATAATGACAATTTTCTAATATTTTTTTAAAGTTTGGCTTTGCAACTTCTTGTTTTATCTTTGCAAGAGAAAACTATTTTTAGGTTCAAGTCACAAAAAGTGCAAAAGCAATAGCACACTAACAGGAAAGAGATACTTTTGGAGATGTCTCTTAACTTATAAAAGTGTATTTCACATTTATCAAATTTCCAAATTCTTTTTGGACAGTGCTGGTTTGCTACCGAAATAATTTAGAATCGGGTACTTAGCGTTCAGATCCCCTGTGTTATTTAAAGGTCAACAAGGGAGACCTGAGTAGTGGATAAAGAGGGTGGCTTCCCTTGCAGGTTTATTGCTGCTAATCCCTTGTATTCAGCCTGCCCATCCCACTCTCTGGCATCATTGCCTCTCAAGAAGGGCAACATCACAGCGTAGCATAAGAACAGAAAACAAAAAGGACAAAAATTGGTATATTATCCTGCTACACACACATTTCTCAGAAAATCTATATGGTACTACATTCTGGGAAATGAAGCAGAGAACCAATCCCCTAAAACTGCTATATGCTCATGTGCTAGTGGCTACAAGGCACTGCATTCACACATACAAGTATGCAAAAACACCAATTTCCAAGTCACACTTGTGATTGCAGAAGAGAATGTAACTTGTCAGGCCTGGACAGGACAAGGCTTGGCAGCTCAGAGTCCCAGGGCTTCCTGGGTCAGGATGGAGCCTTGAGGTCTTTCTGAGAGGCAGAGTCACTGGCAGGCAGCATGATCCAAGTGACTCTGTGGGAGCAAATTCTAAGAACCAGCACAAGAGGACTGAGACCCTGAGGTCCTGGGGCCAGGCTGGGGTACACAAACAGACCTGCTAGCCAAATAAGAGCATCCTGAGCAGAAAGAAAGCTGACATGCCGGTAAAACAGCTATAAGCCACCAATGCGACTCTTCTTATAAATCCAATATGGGCTTCCTCCTGGACATCTTAGCAACCTGCTCAAAAACCCAAACTGACTCTAAAAAACAAAAACAAAAACTCTAAAAATTGACAATACACACTAACTACTTTGAATGAATACAGGGAAAGGTACAGTTCTACTTACTATCATTTACGCATTTAAAGGACATCAAGTAATCAGTTCCTCTATTTTTTGTTTCACTCTGGTTTCCTAGTATTTATTGCATGTGTGTTCTGTAAACATGTGTTAAATTGAATTGAATACACAGGACAAAGGGTAAACAATATCTACCAAATTCTGAATACAGTTGGTGATATAAAAAAGCTGTAGCCATAGTAGATAATTATGCAACTAACTCAGCTAAAGTATTGCCAGAAAAAAATTAAACTGATCTGAAAGAACCATAGATCAAAAGTTGCGAATTATGAACCAAATGTATCAATGGGTACAACTTGTTCTAAAATTCCATTCAGTCAGTCTGCTTCCTTTATTCCTTTATAAAACTGCAACTTTCCTTTATACTGCCCTCACTGCCTCATAACACACGTAGGCTGTGTCCTCTTGAGTGATAGTAAAGAATGGTCCCTGAGCATAGCTACTATACAGAACACTTCGGAAGACCTCCGCAGATAACCATATTAATTTAAAAGGTTGTGTCCCTGGGCTCTCAAGAGTGACATTCCGGCCCTAGCCAGTGTAGCTAACTGGTTAGAGCATTAGCCTGCACACCAGAGGGTCTTGGGTTTGATTCCTGGTCTAGGGCACATACCTGGTTTGCAGTTTCCATCAGGTGCATGTGGGAGGCAACCAATCGATGTGTCTCTCTCACATCGATGTTTCTCTCCTTCCCTCCGCCCTCTGTGTCACTCTCTAAATATCCTTGGGTTAGGATTTTTTCCTTCCCTCCGCCCTCTGTGTCACTCTCTAAAAATCCTTGGGTTAGGAATTTTTTTAAAAAATAAAATAATAATAATAATAATAATAATAATGTGACATTCTGTGCAATACCAAGACACCACCCCCCGATTTAATAGTAACCTAGCAAATATACAAAAATAGAAGCAAGTTCTCTCAAAATCTCTATTAGCCTATTCAGAATCAAAATTCATCCACTGGTTTCTTAATAGCTTTTGTAGGCAGTCTCAAAAACAAACAGATGCCTTCAAATTTTCCTTCCGTAGACATATTCAAATTGTCTCTGGAACTCTCCTTTCATATGTGTATATCATAAGCTTTGACAATCTCAGATATATCTAAGGTCTAGAGAGAAATCCAAATTTGTTTTGAAAGGATTATAAAGAGGAAAATAGTAAATTGCTATTAACCATACTAATTTTAATTCCCCTTTTTTCTAGATAAAGACTATCTTTCCTGTGACCCCAAAATAAATACAGGAATCACTTTTTAAAAATTTGATAATTTAGCTGTAAATGTGATGAATACCCAATCCCCATGCAATGTAGAAGGAGAGAATGTAGAGAGAAAGGGGCAGGTAACATCCAAACTGTCTGTCTAAATGGGCCCTGTTTCTGCTCCCCAAAAAGCACGTCAGAGTACCAGAGAAAGAGTCACACTCAAGACAACTCACATTCTCCCAAAGCTGTCTGTTTCTATTTACTCCATAATCTGATGTAAGGGTGCAGCCCTTTGTGATGTCTCCTTTCTACCCACAATGTTCCTCATATGAATACAGCCTTCCTTCATTGTTGGACACAAATCACAAATGCAAGTTAGTAGCAGTGCTAATAGACATCATGAGGCATCAACTCTGTGCTTGACCAATCAGAGCATTTATGAGTTGAAAATTGTTGAATTAACTTATGGTCTGTTTGGTTCAAATGTTAGTCATTGGTGGATGAAAACCACAGAGCTATTTGAGGAGACTGCATATCTAGGGAAGTAATGTTTGCCAATTTACGTAACCTCCAGGGGGACAGGAATTTATGAGTGAAGTCGGCACCCTTTCCCTCACTATCTCGTGGCCCACACCAGTCCCCCAGGGCAAGTGCATTTGGATATGTACCATTTAGCTTCCGCTGCTCCTGCTCTCTGACAGAGTTCAAAATCTACTCCATAAAAACAATGGAAGGCTAACTACCTTTCGTCGGAGGCTGAATGTGGTGGGAGGTGGTGAAGTGTCCGCTATGTTCCACAAGGGGAAGCGCAGGAGGTTGGAGCATGGATTCAAGGAAACTTAAGAGGCTCCAGGAGAGACAGGATATGTGAGAAGATTGGAATCCCTTTTTGGGGTGTTCTTGAAATGCTACACCAATGCAAAACTAGAACCTTTGGGTCTCAGTTTTATAAGCATCACACATAATAGTAAGTATCTATGATATCCAGTTCATACATTTTTTTTAAATATTTTTATTGATTTCAGAGAGGAGGAAGGGAGAGAGAGAAAGAAACATCAATGATGAGAGAAAATCATTGATTGGCTGCCTCCTGCATGCCCCCTACTAAGGATAGAGCCCAAACCGGGCATGTGCCCTGTCAAGGAAGTGGACTGTGACCTCCTAATTCATAGGTCAATGCCCAACCACTGAGCCACACCAGCCATGCTATACTTTTTTTTTTAAGGCGAAATTCTTCAAACCCAAAGATTTCCTGGGAAAAAAAAGGCTAAAGAAAATCACAAAACAATTCCATAACTTGGACGAATATAGTAACATCATGTTAATGTGTGACAACCATGTGTACCTTATCTCTTGATAGGTTGGCCGCCTGCCTATTGTGTATAAAATCGTCCCTGCACACCCAAGCCGACAGCCTGGGCAGAGCTGCGTTTCCTTAACACCAGAGCTTCCTCCAGCCTCTCCTCACCTTTTACACTTTCCTTTCTCTCCTAGTAGCCGAGAGCCACATTTTAATAAGTGACCTTCAGCAAGCTGAATAATTTCTTCAGCACATGGGTACATTCAAAAGCCTTGGAGGGTTTAGCTGTAATAAGTAGTCCTGGCAAAAATACGGTCGTATGAAGCCTTTGAAGTCTCTGAAAACTTCTCTTAAGTAGCCTCAATGGAAGGTTCAGGCTAGATGATTTACAGAGCCCCTTGCAGAGCAAAAATCCTATGATTTGGGATCAGCAGAACCAGCTAGATATGACAGCTTACTGCAGTTAATGTGGCTTTCCCACCTTTAAGAATATTTTTGGAACCAGACAGGATACTTGAATTGTTAATCCATTAACTATTAATTAATGTTCGTTCTTCAGTGGGTAACATCCAAACAAGGCAGAGATTTGTATTCTCATTCCCCTAAGTTAAAGGAGGATGTGATAAAAAAAAAAAAAAAAACAACAACAAAAAAAAAACCACTAAATGCAATTAGAAAACATGGTACAGTTCTGCATAGCCAAAAATATTTTTCTTGCCACTCTGGATCAATTGTCATTTAGCAAATTCAGGGTTTGTATTTTTCCCCCCAACAAATTCTTGCTCTTACAACTCATACCTTCCACATGTATTTCTGTAACTTTATAAATAACTTTGAAAATAATATAACAATATATTTTGAATATTTTTCCAGTTAGAGATGTAAAATATCAGAGAAATTTTCTCTGGTTGGTCAGTGAACCCGCTGTCTGGTGTGAATGAATCAAAATTATACCTACATTTTTTTGTCAGATTGGCAATAATATTTTTTGGTGTGCCGCAGAATTTCAGTAATTAGTTTGTGTGTGCCATGAGATGAAAAAGGTTGAAAATCACTGCACTAGAGAAACTGTGGCGATATTAGAAAGAGTGGATGAGGCTAGTAAAAATGTGATGGCCCACTAAATATATTGGTTAGGTAATATATCTCTTGAATCTAACTTTAAGTATCAAGAATAGGCGAACTTATTTGACCTATAAATTTTTGTTGGTTTTCTGAACTCAAATGTCATAAAATCTACTTTATAGCTACAAAATGTGCAGAGGCTGTATGCTTTTAAGAATTGTCTAAGCTTGCCCTAGCCAGGTTAGCTCAATAGATAGAGCATTGGCCTGCTGACTGAAGGGTCCTGGGTTAGATTCTGGCCAAGGGCACATGCCCAGGTTGCAGGCTCAATCCCCAGTAGGGTGTGTGCAGGAGGCAGCCAATCAGTGATTCTCTATCATCATTGATGTTTCTATCTCTCTCTCCCTCTCCCTTCCTCTCTGAAATCAATAAAAAAATATATTTTAAAAAAA
>NW_006299705.1:10560267-10564961 GCF_000327345.1 Myotis davidii | reverse complement strand
TAAAAGGACAAGAGATTTTTCACACAAAAATGTATTAATGCAAGAGAAGAGAAGATAGCTTATGTACACAGTTATTGCAAACACTGAGAGACAAATATAAATTTATGAAGTCAATAGCTTAGTAAATAATCAAACTTTATAGCTAAACTTGACCAAGAATACAAACTTAAGGTGAAAATTTCAAGTTCAGTAATTTTATGTTACATTTCTTTAAAAAAAGTTTAACAGATGATATGATATCAAAGGATCTTTATATCTCTCTGGCCAAGTATAAAATTTAAGTTTCATTTTGCCCAAATTTCAAGGATTTGTCTTACTTGCTACGGGAAAATTAGATATAACCTGGCGTTATAATTACATAATTCTTTTGCATTTTCCTGGTCAATATGCTTTCTCCTTTTATGTTTTTATATGTCAGAATTAAATAAATAGTAATGACGGGGAAAATGAGACTTGGGGAGGGGGGCCTAGCAATCTGAATCTAGTCACTGCCCCTTTAATTATCTGGTCCTGCAAGACCTGTTTACCCAAAATACTACTCCCATTTTAGTGAGGCCATAAATCATACAGAGTTATCAGTGCTAGCGTCAGGCCAGGCCTTGAGATGTGGTCCCACTGCCCCCATCCCAGCACATTGGGCTTTTTGCAAAGCCTGCAAAAGGTCCAGAAGTATGATCCATATTTGGGGGACAAAGAAACCAAAGGGGTATAAAGGGAAAGCTTCCTCCATATTGGGAGGCTCAGGATTTGGAGAGAAACAGACTCCCCTGAGTCACTGTACTGGTACGTGTGAAATGTCTGGAAATAAATGGGTTTTTCCTGTGCCCTCGGTACTCCTGCATATTTTTTTGGTCATCTGGTAAATTCTGTAAAAGTAATATTTTGCCCTAGCTGGTTTGGCTCAGTGGATAGAGTGTTGGCCCAAGGACTGAAGAGTCCCAGGTTTGATTCTGGTCAAGGACACATACCTTGGTTGCAGGCTTGATGCCTAGCCTGGTGCAAGAGGCAACCAATTGATGTGTCTCTCTCTGTTTCTCCCCTTTCCTTCCACTCTCTCTAAAAATCAGTGGAAAAAGATCTTCAGGTGAGGATTAACCAAAAAATAATAATAACATTTTAACAAAAAGGAAGTTCATAGAAAATTTCTTCAATATAGGTTTGCAATATCTAAGTTTATTCCAAACAACATATTGCTTCTTTACTGTTATTTCAACAATTAAAGTTATCATTAAACAAGTTTATCCTTTAACAAAATGCAAATAATTGCTCCTTCCCCTTTACCACATTTGTGTTAAGTAAGTTTTAGTTGCATACCTATAATTTAATATCAAGTTTAGTGCTTACCTTATACTGTTAAGCACACAAAGAGTTTCAAGCTTCCAATAGCTTTAATACAATAATTTTATTTGGCTATTACTTCAAATAGTATCTCCATAAGTACATTAACCAAAACAATTCCATCCTACAGTTGTTAACTATCAAAAATGAAGCCTTTTCTTTTATTTCTTATCTCCACTGCCATTTGACCCTCAAAACCCAAGAAAAGAATAATGTTGCATTATTTAAAAGTGATGATATTCATATTTTGGTTTGGTCATATACAGCTAAGAAAGCAGCCATAAGAAACATGAATTAGTTATACCTATTTTTTTAAATCTTTATTTTTAAAAGTATTACATATGTCCCCTTCCCATCCCCACCCCCTACTCCAAACCCCTGCCCAGGCCTGCACCATTTCATTGTCTGTGCCAATGAGTTATGCATATATGCATGCAAGTTCTTTGGTTGCACTAGTAGCTTTAGGAAACACAAGTTGGAGATGGGGGTTACATGAAAAGACAATACTAGGAAAAATTTTGTATAATGGTGGCCTTGAAAATTACAAGAAAGAAAATTCTTTTCATTATGGGTGTATTCTTTCCTTAATATTTGCCCTGGTATAGGGGGTGTATATGAGTGTGTCTCTGTGTGTGTGTGTGTGTGTGTGTGTGTGTGTGCATGTGCGTATGATTCAATAGCTACTCACTGAACAGTAAGAGTAAAGATACCCATCTGCAACTCACACCATTTGGGAGACTTTTAGAGACTAAGTTTGGAAAGGCCACTCCCATTCTAGATCTTTCTATGAGATTTGCAGTGTTAATGTTTAATCTGAATTGTCCTTCGTGGGCCCCCACTGAAAGAACAGAATTTTAGGAGAAGAGAAAATAGATTCTGGAATAAAATTAATCCTTGTGAATGAGGTAGAAAGTTTCTCACAGTAGTTTGAGAGGTTGCAAAGGAGAAACTTAGAAATCTGGAGATAGAATGAGGTTGAGAACAGAGACACCTTCCCAGGAGGCCCCTCAGGAAAGGTGAAAATCCTTGGGTGCTTTCCCTTTGGGTTCTGGGAAAGTCATATCTAACATACTCACTGATAATTCTTTCTCCATTGCTCTTAGTTTTCTTCAACCTTTTAATAAATTCAGATATGAAATAATAATTGTAGTGGTTGTGAGGTGGACGTGAGGAACAGGGCCATAAAAACAGAGTGGGCTGCACTACTTTAACTGCACACATGTTCTGCAGAGCGTTTAGCCAGTAGCACCATGTTCCTGAGGGAATCTGAAGTGCATGAACAGGTAAAAATGTCAGAGTAAAAGCTTTCATCTATTTCTAATATATGCCATTACCTGCCATGTCTCTTCTTCCTATACACAACATTGGATATTGTGGGAGACAATATTTTTAAAACTGAACTTTTATAATAAAAAGAATGGGAAGAACGGACTAGAAAGCAATAGTATAGAATATTGAACTTCTATTCCCAGTACTCACTGAATTTACTTCTTCCTCAACCTTCTACAGATGAACATGGACTATCATAAAACCATTGTTAAGAACCTTGGATATTTTGGTAATAAAATACCAAAGAAGCAAAGATTTCAAGTCACTAAAAAGAGTGTGAACTGATTTCATTTGAGACATTCTGTATTAAAAAACCTACATGTTGATGTGAGTATACATGGGCATAAAACAGGTGGATTGACCAAAACCCGCAATTAGTAAATAACGAAGCAAGAGTCTTGTGTTCCCCATTATGCTATACCACCCCATAACTGTGCGAAGTCAGCCTGCACAACTAAGAGATCATAATGAGCCTATCAGTTCTCTGGGATCTTAGGGAGTGAGTGAAAAGAAGCTGATAGAACCCTGAGGGCAGCTTATGCCTTCATCACTTGAAAATATAAAGCCCAGTTCACTTACCAGTTACTAAGCATGTGAGGGCACCAATACTTTTTGTTCTTTATTCAGAATTAAGAAAACATAGAGCAAGATTCTCTTGTCTATAGTCCCGAGAAGCTGCGATATTTACGTAGTTAAAAGGTGACTGGCAGGAGAATCCACTGGGTCCACTGCCTTGACATATACTCAGAATGTTGGGTAACAGTAAAATCCTGAATGCAGGATAAGGATTTCTTGTCATATATCATGTTTAATAGATGTATTTAATATTCACTATTGAATATTAAATCTATATTCCCTTGAAGCAATAAAGGCATCAAGAAAAAAGAAAAATGACATGTTATCTTTTTTGACATAGTGAACATTGGAAAAGACTTAGAATAAATACGAACTTAGTCATGACAGGTGTGTCTGGGGAAAGCACGTGGTAGTTATTACAAGCATGAGAGCATCAGATGAGGAGTCCAGCAAGCCCACTTCTATTCATGGCTGCAACACCAATTATATAACCTTGAACAACCTTAAGTCACTCATTGGTTGTTTTGTCATCTGTCAAAGGCAGCTAATTATATGGCCTGTATTTACTGTTAGGAGCAAATAAAATATTGGGCATGATTATAGCAAACTATTACAAAATACAAGTTAATCTAATAGTTTAATGAAATAATACACTCATTAACCACAAATTATTTTAATTAGAAACTATAGATAAGCTGAGCCATTCATATAAAATTAGAAAATACAAATATTAAATATGAGTATTTAAACAGGAGTAAGAGGAACATTGATCATTATTTATTGAGAGTAGCTGCAGGAGCTGAATCAATTCTCATCCCAACGACATGAAATATCTGTTGTTTTCCAGATAAGGTACACCAAACTCTTGGAAAATTATTGATACTTTAAAAGTAATGTTTTCAATTAACATTATGTCCTAAGTGGTACATGGATTTTAAAGGGGAACTAGTTTAAACAATAAACAAATAAAACTTAATTTTCAAGTCTAAAATCTTAAAAATGTAAAAAATTAGAATTGAAACAGTAAAATAATAGACTATAGCATATGCGGAAATCAGCATATTTCTAGTTCCTGAAGAGCTCCACACTTTGGAGTGCCTTTCTATAAATTTCCTAAAGCATCCTCTGGTCCATGGCTGGTGGCGCCTCTAGACCAGCGGTTCTCAACCTGTGGGTCGCGACCCCTTTGGGGTCGAACAACCCTTTCACAGGGATCGCCTAAGACCATCAGAAAACACATATATAATTACATATTGTTTTTGTGATTAATCACTATGCTTTATTATGTTTAGTTTGTAACAATGAAAATACATCCTGCATATCAGATATTTACATGACGATTCATAACAGGAGCAACATTACAGTTATGAAGTAGCAATGAAAATAATTTTATGGTTGGGTCACAACATGAGGAGCTGTATTTAAAGGGCCAGAAGGTTGAGAACTACTGC
>NW_006299705.1:10551699-10559982 GCF_000327345.1 Myotis davidii | reverse complement strand
TTCGCTCTTGCCTTTCTCCAAGCCCCTCAGCTATTCTCTCTGCTGATGGCAGTGTGTGGAAGGAAGACAGGCAGTCAACACTGAATGAGATCACATGCTAGGAATGTAATGGTTGTAGCATAAAGGGTTCAAGAGAAGACATGGTTAGAAGACATGTTGTTCTATGTTCATGCTATAAAATTCTAAATGGTAAATTTAACATGAGTGAAAAGTGAGAAAATTTTATGAATTTGACCCTTAGTTTGATATAGTCCCATTCATTCATTTTTGCATTTATTTTCCAAGCAAGGAAAATGAATGAATAGGACTATATCAAACTAAAATGCTTGTGCACAACAAGAAACAACTCCCAGTGTTTGCTTACCTTTTGGTGGCTTGGAGTAGGATTAACCAACAAATGTTAAATATATTCTAAAGCAGACACTGTGTTCTGCCAACTTATTCCATTCAAAAAAAAACATTTGAAAGCTTTTTCTATATTGTACTTCTTTTCTATCTAAAATTTTCAACTCTAACATTTGTGGTTAAGTCAACCGCCATTTTATATTATTCATTTAGCCATTCAATAAATATTAATTAGTGTTCATAGGGATATGAGCCCAAGCCTGGTGGTGTGAAGAAACCTGGTGAGTTTAGGAGCTGTAAGTAATTGTATAAGCTGAGTCTCTGTGATGAACTTGACGGGAGATGGTGGTGATGACACCAGAAATACAGTGATTGGATTTTAAAGGGGAGCCTCGAAACTTGCCAATGCTCAGAGCCCACCCTGCAAAGATTCTTGTTCAGTTAGCCTCAGGTAGGGCCCAAGCATAAAGGTTTCTTAAAACTGCCCAGGTGATTCTAACGTGCAGCCAAGGTTGCCAAACCGGAGCTTTGGAATGAAATAAGCTGCACTAATGCTAAGTGAGAGATAATAAGGAACTAAGCTAATAGTACCAGAGAAACCTGCATGCAGAACAGGAAATTTGGTTGGTTGTATTTACCATAAATTATTTTAAAATGGTTAGTATAATAAAGCCAGTGTCTCCAGGATCTAGCTGCATGGCTCCACCATGTGGATAAATTGTGATGTATCAAGTCATTTGATTGCTTTTTTCCTTCTGATCCTGTTTGCTTGTTAACATGAGAATATTAGTAGAAATATATTTTTAAAGCCAAAATTAATGTGTTTTTAGAAGAAAAATATGTATTGACACCTGAAAAGTTTTAGAACTCAGATATTTTATGCAAATCTGATATATAATGCTTTACTTATGAAATTTCTTTATAGTTGTTCCTTGGGCACAACATTTATAAAAAAGGTATTTATTTGCATTTATTAAGTTTAAAAATCTATTAAATAGCGAAATTATCACAGTTGTTTTTAAGTAAAATATAAAAAAGTGTGGCTTTGAGGACGTAAAATGCCAAACATAATTATTTTTTATCTCAATAGGATTTTTGAAAGTCACTTCATATTCATACCATTATTATTCTTGGCATATACTTAAATAATTCGGGTAGAAATTTAAAATTGATTAGAAGAGCAAAATAAACTGATTAGTTTTATGACTGCAGAAGTTTCTCATCCTATTTAACTACTCACCTAATTCTCTTTAAAAGCTTAGAAGGTGTGATTCTTAATGGCAAAATAAGACATCTTCATAGTCTGTAAACTTTCATACATGATTGGCTATTGTAATTTCTCAATATCTCTTCAAGCAAATTCTGAAAATGAGGTTATTAAACTAGTGAAATTAACATTGCATTTCTAATTCTCCAGCCTCCAGACAACTTGCTCAATAAGCACTTTGCCAGTTCATAATTAAGTGGCACTTTTCATCTCAAGGTTTAAACCAAGTTTAAATTTTAACTCTATAATCTAATTTAATATATTATGACAAAGATTTATATTTTTATTTCAAAACTGTCTTTGTTCTGGAAGAAATATAATCTTCACGACTAAAATATATCAAAATCAATTAAAGAAAAATAAATTCGTTCTAAATATGTGAATGGATAAAAATATTACCCCACTCACTGTACCGGCACTGTTGACAATAATCGTCTTTTCTAAATGTGGAACAGTAATTAATTCAATAAATATACTTTAGAATATTTGCCAGATATAAGGTGTTATGTGAACATCATAGGTGATAGTTGTCTAAATAACAGGATCCCTATTTTGAGGGAATTTAAATATTTGAAGGGGGGAATTAAGATAGTCACACAATAAAAAATCAAACAACAAGGCAATGTAGATTACTTTCAAAGGCCATAAGATGAAGTAAAGTACAATGAAGAAGAGATCACAGTAAGCTAGAACAGTTAGAAAAAGTAACAGAAGTAACAGGATTTAAACTGGATGAAACTAAAAGAAATTTGTATAAATAGGTGTTCCCAGCACTGCAGTCAGGGACAGTAACAAGCACAAAAACCAAGAAATAGAATGCAGTTTACAGACCAGCAGTATTGGTCTCGCTTGGGATCATGCCAGAAATGGAGACTCTTGGTCTCCACCCACTGAATCAAAGACTGCATTTTAACAAGAACCCTAGGTGATGTGTACTTATATTAAAATTTTAGAAGCACTCTCTTAGAATGGCAGTTCGCAAACTTTTTTCTTAGGGAGTCAGATTATAAATATTTTTGGTCTCTGTCTCAACTATTCAGTTCTGCTGTTTAGCATGAAAGCAGCCATAAATGACACTATGTAAATGAACGCGCATGGCTGGGTTGCGATAACACTTTATTATAGCGATGGTTAATTTTATGTGTCAACTTGACTAAAACAGGGGCGCCCAGGTATTTGGTTGGACATGGTTTTGGGTGAGCATGTCCCTGGATAGCATTTGACTGGTAGGCTAAGTGAAGCAGAATGCCCTCCCCAAGGTCAGTGGGCCTCATCCAGTCTGCTGGAGACCTGAATGGAATGAAAGGAAGGAGTAAAGGTGAATTCACACTCTACCTGTTTTCCAGTTGGGACACTGCTCTTCTCTGCTCAGACTAGAACTTACGCCATCAATTCCCTTACATCTCCAGTTTGCAGAAAGCTGATCAAGAGACTTCTCAGCCTCCATAACTGCATGAGCCAATTCCTTGTAGTAAATCACACACACACACACACACACACACACACACAAAATCTCCTAATATATAAAATATGATATGTAGTTTTGGATGCCAAAATGTGAATTTCATATAATTTTCATGTGTTGTTAAGTATTATTCTTTTCTCAACCGCTTAAAATATTTAAAAACCTAAGATTCTTAGCTTGTAGGCCATACAAAAACAGACATGGGCTGGATGTGGTCTGTGAGCCATAGTTTGCTGACTTCTGTCTTAGAACACTGAGCAAAGCATAGACATATTTGAAAGGCATTACTTTAGAGTTGCTACTTCTCTTTCATCCCACCACCCCATCCAGCCTATAGGACTTTGACAAGTCCTACAAATTTTACATTTGCAAAAACTTCCAAACCTAATGCTAACCATCAGAAAAACCTAAGATTTTTATAAACACAGATTCCCAGGCCCTGCTCTGGAATTATACCCAAAAGGTAATATATAAATGTATTACATCTCATATAGCATCTGCTATATGATATACATGATATACTGCCTCTCTCCCTACCTGGGAGCAGGGTGGGGAATTCACCTTCATAATCCTGAGTTTGATGTAGTTACTCCCAAGAGAAGACACTTGGACATGAATTTAGAGAATCCTCTCCTCAATATATTGTCAAGCCTCTTTTTACCTTAATTTGAGGTAGTCCAAAAAACAAAAGAAAGTGTTTCAAGTTAGGGAGGTTACATTTAGATCAAGGGCATTTTAAAATGCTGTTTGTTGTGCTTATTTCTTTTCTATTCTTTTAGAAGCACTCTGTTTTGGATAATCTAACCAGGTAGTTGCCATAGGCAATTCCTCTTCTTCTCTTAGTCCAACTTGACAAGTGGGAAAATAAAAACTAGAAAAGAATTTTAGAGCCAATGCTAATTATATATATCAAATAGAATTGCAAATGGCTTAATTGTTTTTGAACATCATTGTAAAGCTACACTGAGTGGCCAGATTATTATGACCACCTGACGTTTATAGGCAAATTAGCTATAATTTTGTGCTGAAGTTGCTAGAGGGCCAGACCATTATAAATAGGAAGCAGGTTGTTTACCATGATAGTAGAAGTGATTTTTTTCTGAAGATATAGGTAAACAATGTGATTTAACAGCCTTTGAACATGGGATAATATAGATATATGTATACACACACACACACACACACACACACACACACACACACTGAGTGGCCAGATATTTATGACCAGCCAGATTATTATGACCACCCCATCAGTACTTCATTGACACTTCCAAAAATACTGAATATTGAAAACTTCCTAAGCAAATACTCTCAAGGTCTTATTATTATTATTATTTGCATAACTAATTCACTTCATTATACTAATAGGGAGGTCATAATCATCTGGCCAGTCAATAGTTTGGCCACTCAGAACTTGCTTATTTGGCCCCCACAATCACCAGTCTCAATCCAATTGAGCATTTGTGGGACGAAGTTAAAAGAGCCATCAGGCAGCTGGTTCCACAACCCTCAAATATCACAGAACTGGACAGTGCTATTCATCAGGCATGGTGTCAGATTCCTCATATCACCTTTCAACATCTCGGAGAGCTGATGCCAAGAGGATTCACCAAAGTATTGAAGGCAAAAGGTGGCCCAACGAAGTACTGATGGGGGTGGTCATAATAATCTGGCCACTCGGTGTATATTTAGAATGTCAGAAACCCATGTCAGAAGCTGGGAAGGTAGGGGAGGATGGGGGTAAGGGGGAAAGATCAACCAAAGGACTTGTATGCAAGCATTAGGCCTAACCAATGGACACAGACAACAGGGGGGTGAAGGCATGAGTGGGGGGGGGGTAATGTGGGGATAAGGACACATATGTAATAACTTAATAAAGAAATTTTTAAAAAAAGAAAAGAAGTTGAAGGGGTACAGTTTTGTATCAGATTTTAAAGCAAGAGAGACATTGTGTGTTTTGTGAGCATAGATATGGTTTTATTCTGCCCACCACTACCATCTTTTTTCTCTTGTGGCACTAAAATCAGAAACTATGAATATACTAATGTGTTTGGGAAATGAGGACTATAAATCAGACCACTTATTAGACTGCAAAATTATTCCAATTGCACACATATTTATTGATTCCCTCTGTCAGCCTTCTTATTCCCTTTTCTTACTTTAATCCTAAAATCAAGCCCTCTGATCTTTATTACCCTAAAATATTAAGATACTAGGGCAGAGCCTGAAGAGGGAAGGTTATCCTAAAGCACGAGAGAGGGGAAACTTTGGCATAGCACGTGGGTAAGTAGAGCCTTTCTGCAGTGACCAACAGATGAAAACTGCTCTACATCACTTGAGCTCTCACTGGCAACCCTTGGCATTGAGGTAATGCCTGCAGGCAAAATATTAGTTTATCTAAAAGTACCTACTAAACACAGTTTAACAAAGGTGGCACAATAAATGAGATTTGTGCTCTACAGGTTGAAAGGGAAATATCACTCAGGCAGATTGGCTAGCCTAGCTCACCTCAATAAGAGAAATCATACATGAGTATTAATGTTAGGGCGTCAGCAACAACTTTATTCTGTAGTTGGTTAAGTTAGGTACAATTTCTTCTATATCCCAAAAGTATGCTATTAACCTAATAGACTAAGATTTATTAAAGAATTTTAAAAAATAGTTATACCAGATTTTTCATATTTGTCTTCCTAAATGAACTATGACATTCAGCAATTTTACTCATATCCCTGTGAAAATCAAATTCTGCCATCTGCCCCAAATGCCCATTTTTATTTCCCTTTACATAAAACTAAAGGAGTTGTCAAATGCCTTTCAGAAAAACAAAATTTAAAAAATTGACACGGTATATATAACAGTCATGGGCCTAAGATTTTGTGCATACATATATTTATCGAAATCACTTCTGTATCTAAATCTATCTTTTGTAACTTTCTGGTTTTCATTTTAAGTTATTCTTTCCCATTGTACAATCTTTTGGGGCACTCACAATCCATTGGGTTCATAACTTGCATGTTCCTCCTTAACACAGTAAACAGTTGACATAAGTGGAACCATTTAAAATAGAACTAGGGCAGCCATTCCAGAGGAACTGCCTTGCACGTCTTTTTCCTAAAACCTTTCAAATGTTTGAACTGGGCAAAAGAACTCTTGGACTGGGCCAAACCAACTTTGTATTCCAAACACGGCTTGTGCAGCTAACAGGAAAGCAGACGTGTTGACTATGAGGAATGAATGCTAAGGACAGTCTTCAGAATTAGCACCACCATGTATATCTAAAAATGAACTTAGCTCATTAGCACCAATAGAAATTCATTTTTTCTATTCAAGTAATTATTTCCCTTGCCTTTCTCATAAAAACCCCTTCATCCCATAATCATAACATTATTTGGGTTTCTGCCTGAATCATTGCTGCCCTAATAGCTATACTTTGACCTCAAGCAAATGCTTGATGCCTGTCACTTCGCTTTTTATTTTTTAGGTTAACATCATCATATTTTCTTTATCGCTATTCTCATTTTTTCTCTTCTCTCAGCCAATTTACTAGTCCAGTTATGGCGAACCTATGACACTCATGTCAGAGGTGATACGCAAACTCATTTTTTTGGGTTGATTTTTCTTTGTTAAATGGCATTTAAATATATAAAATAAATATCAAAAATATAAGTCTTTGTTTTACTATGGTTGCAAATATCAAAAAATTTCTATATGTGACACGGTACCAGAGTTAAGTTAGGGTTTTTCAAAATGCTGACATGCCGAGCTCAAAAGGTTCGCCATCACTGGACTAGTCCAAGTATGGACACATGTTCAAGGAGTGTCTGGATCTTTAAAGTTATAAACTACAAATGGTATAAGTTATTTGAAATCAAATAACTTTGGCAAACTCTACCCTTAACTGCACCCACCTAAATGAAACAAAAAAAGAAGAAAAATTATTCCTTTATCAAGCCTCTAAAAACTTTTTATAAAAAGCAGTTAGAAATATTCTGCCACCTCTTTTTAATTGTGGGCCTTCCTTTTCAGCATCTAAACTATTTGTGTCTCATCACCTTTATCTGTTTTTTATTTTTTTGTTGCTTTTAAAAATGATTTGCTGTAGGTAAATCTCTTTCTCACCTGATGTATGATGCACAGGAGAAGAGAGTGTGCCTAAATGGACAGATACTAAAACAAAGGCTTTTGAAATCAATGTAAATTTTGTATCTCAAATGCAATTCTGAAAGTAGTAGTAACAAAAATAAATTGTAAATCTCCTAAGTATTAACAGATAGCTTATTGTAAGATTTCCTTGGGGCAGTAATAAAGATGGGAATCTCAAGAAAACCCTAAAACTGGCTTTAAGAGATGGAAATAGAGGATTGGCAGAATCCAATCCAATGCAACAGAAGGGGAAGGGAAAAGGCCCAGAAAAGGATGGGCCACATTAGTGGCAAAGCAGTAAAAAACAGCTCTGCTTCCAGTCTTCCAGCCTCGTTCCAGGATCTCCGGGCAGAGCTTTTTGGCAGTGCCCCCAGGCACTTCCTCGGAACCTGGACTGTTCTATCCGCCCCAACCTCACTCCCACCTGACCGACAGGGCGAATTCCCAGCTTTTTCAAGTCTTTGCTCAACGTCACCTTCCCGTGTGGCCTATATAAAGAAGACACCCTCCCGGGTCCTTTCCCGCTTCTGGTTACCCTCTGTGAATTATTTGTTAGAATCTCCATATGCTCAATTTGTATTCCTTCGGACACGCCCCCTCTCGCTTCTCCTTTAAGTTTTGCAGGAGAGGGGCGGAGCCAGTGCAGGGGCACACCGAAAGGAGGGGGCACATCCGTAGGCTCCGCCCACTTACGTAGCAGGCGGTGGCCAGACCACGCAAGAGACGTTCCACTCCGCACCGGAAGCGCGAGTGCGGACGGAGTGATCACATGATCGTGACGTCAGTGCCTCCGCGCCGGCCAGCCAGGCGTCTTCAGCTGTCCCGGGTTAGGTGCTTCCCAGCGCGTCGTCGTGGCTTTTGGGGTCCTTTCCTCCAGACTTCCTGGGCCTGGAAAAGTGAAGTTATTGTCCTGCCCTGACAGCTGAGCATGTACCACAACAGTAGCCAGAAGCGGCACTGGACTTTCGCCAGCGAGGAGCAGCTGGCGCGACTGCGGGCCGACGCCAACCGCAAGTTCAAATGCAAGGCGGTGGCGAACGGGAAGGTGAGGACTCGGACGGCC
>NW_006299705.1:10550654-10551645 GCF_000327345.1 Myotis davidii | reverse complement strand
GCGGGCCCCCCGCCTCTCCGCCCCGGGGGCTCGCTGCACATCTCCCTTCTCTCCTGACTGCGCGGCGCGCGGTTATCTGTTGAGTAAACAGGCGAGCACCTTGGCAGGCGCTGTAGGTACAGCGACGGACGAGTAACCGGTAGCATGGCGAAGAGGAGGCTGTGCGGGACTAGGGCCGTTCCCTGGCCACGCTGGCGTGCCAAGGAAGGCTTTCCCCGGTAACGGATGCAGGGAAGACGGGGCCCGGCCATCCCAGGCGGCCAGAGCCCCAGGTGAAAAGTGGGAAGCCGGGAGCCGCCGGGCGGGCGGGCGCCTGAAACGCTCCAGGAAGGTCGTGTGCGGCGGAAGCTAAGCGTTTGTGCAGGAAAGGCTGGGGACGGTGGGCGATTCGTAAGCGGAAATAAGGAGTTTGAACCTGACGGTGAAGGGATTGAGAACTGGTGAAAGGTTTTCAATGGCAAATGAACTTGGTCAAGTTCTGTCCTAGAAAAAGCTCTCTAGCGTCCCGGTGGTGAATGGATTGGCTGGGGCAGGTTGGAGGCCGGGAGACCGGAGGCCGGGAGCACAAACCGATTGGAGGAGGATGGTGGCCTGCCAGCCAACTCCTTCCTGTTACTAGCTCCCCGTCACTCTAATGTGTCATCTTCCCTCGCGAGCACAAAGCCTCCCTCCAGCAAGCATTCGACGTCTCAGGCCTGGAACTGAGATACTGTGCTTTTTTACCTCGGTCACGCATTTCTTCTCGCTTTAAGCTTGTGCTGCTCAAAGCCGTCCTTAGTATGCATCGTGCTGTTTGCTAGGCGCTGTTCTAAGCATTTGGCACGTATGAGCCCTTTCAGTCCCCTGAGGTCGGTGCTGTTATTTCCCTGCCCTCACAGCCGAGGAAACGGGACAAGGAGGTTGAATAGCTTCTCTAGGCTCTGTTCCGAGTAAGTGGCAGAGCCAGGGTGGGAACCCAAAGAATTTAGTCCCAGCATTCCTCTAAACCACA
>NW_006299705.1:10550167-10550612 GCF_000327345.1 Myotis davidii | reverse complement strand
GTCTATAAAATGAGGGGGTGTGTTAGTTCCCTAGGGCTGCCATTAAAGAATTTTTTTTTTTTAAACCACAAACCGGGTGCCTTAAAACAAGAGAAATGTATTGTTTCACAGTCTGGAGGCTAGAAGTCTGAGATCAAGGGGTTGGTCCATCGGTGCCGGCAGCTTCTAGAAGATTCTTCTTTTCCTCTTCCAGCTTCTGGTAACCTCAGGTGTCCTTTTGCTTGTGGAAGCATAACACCAACCTCCACCTTCATCTTGGCATAGTGTTCTCTCTGTGCCTGTGTCTGCACGTGTCAAGGGTAACAGTCATATTGAATTAGGAGCCATCCTACTCCAGTATGATCTTCCCTTAACTAATTACACCTGAAGAGACTTTGCTATATAATAAAGGGTAATATGCAAATTGACAGCAGCAGCAGAATGACCGCTCGACCAGTCACTATGA
>NW_006299705.1:10533387-10549968 GCF_000327345.1 Myotis davidii | reverse complement strand
ATGGCCCTGATCACAGGCTAAGCCTAGGGACCCGTTCCCGCGCACAGTGCACCGGGCCTCTAGTTTCTAAATAAGGTTACATTCTGAGGTACAGGCATACCTCAGTTTATTGAGTGTCACTTTTTGTGCGTCACAGATGTTTTGTTTTTTTACAAACTGAAGGCAAGACCCTCCACCTGTAAAAAGATTACTGTTTGCTTTATTGCGGTGGTCTGGAACGGAACCCGCAATATCTCCGAGGTATGCCTGTACTTGGAGGTTAGGACTTCAATATATCTTTTATTTTGGTAGTTGTAATTAAACCAGAAACAGCAACTAATGGATATTTGTTGTAAAGTTGTATTTGCTAACCATCAAGTGTATCCTGTAGAGAGTTTACAAGATGGATGAGAGGTAATGTTTTCAGTCAGAATTATCCTTGAGATACTTGTTGATTTATATCTCAACCTGCGTGACTGAGAAAGGGGTCTTGAAAACTTTCCAATTATTAGCAGTGTATATCTTCTTTTTTTAAAAATATTTTATTGATTTTTTTACAGAGAGGAAGGGAGAGAGATAGAGAGTTAGAAACGTCGATGAGAGAGAAACATTGATCAGCTGCCTTCTGCACACCTCCTACTGGGGATGTGCCCACAACCAAGGTACATGTCCTTGACCGGAATCGAACCTGAGACCTTTCAGTCCACAGGCCGACGCTCTATCCACTGAGCCAAACTGGTTATGGCTATATCTTCTTTTTTATTTCACTTACCTGTGAGCATATGCACACATACCATCAGGATTAAGGTTATACCTTAATGAAGCAATGTCCAGCTGACACTCTGAGAAATTGTGAAATGATGGTATAGTTTTAGTTCATTAAATATTTTCCTAACGCTATTTTATGTAATACTTAACAATTCTATAAAGAGAAAATGAGATGTAGTATATTTCCCTTTGGCTGGAGATATAATCTGGACAGGGAAAAATATTTTAAGATCATTTAATTTACTGAACTTTTGTTGTAACTTTTGATCTAAAGGTTCTTCCTAATGATCCAGTCTTCCTTGAGCCTCATGAAGAAATGACACTCTGCAAATACTATGAGAAAAGATTATTGGAATTTTGTTCAGTATTTAAGCCAGCAATGCCGAGGTCTGTGGTGGTAAGTTATGTTAGCGATGAAGTATGTCCTTTGTCTGACTTCTGAAATATGAACTCTTCTAAATTTATAGCTCAATCATGTATCCACTTCATTCAGGAATGCAGCTTAGTTATATAAATATATAATTTATGTATTTAAGTTTTTGTCACATATATTTTTTAATAACTGCCTTAAATTATGAATTCCTATATTATATCTTATGTTTCAAGTCTCATTTCATAGAAGAATTCTGAGGTCTTCTAGATGTATGATAAGCCATGACATCCTCACTTTATAAAGAAAGAAAAAATTAAATTGTTTTCCCTCCAGGTCCTCAGTAGAACTAGGACCAAAACTAGACTAGTGCTTCTTCATCTGTATCACACACAGAAATATGTTTGAAATAATGCAGTTATTCATATTTTTAATCAAAAGATCCCTAGCTGAAGGTCATGCCATAGGGAATGTTTAAACCTGATTTATAGAAGCTGGAGATTTTCTTTGGATGAAAAATTGTCTTACGATGTTTCAGATATATGATTCTGAGGACCCCATTTGTGTGTAGGTGTGTGCTTACTGTGATGGGGCAGTGGTGAGGAGAAACAGGTAGTTAGAATTTTTTGGCTATATGGATTAAATACACTGTCCCTGTAATTGTTCCTATTTTGTGTATTATTTTTTTATAGAAGATACGCTGAGATTAAAAAGCTGAAAGATACAGAAAAAAGAGGGAGGAGTATAAAATATTTTTTTCATATTTCACAGATTTGTCATGAAGATTAAATATGAAAGTCTCTTAATTATAAGTCTTAAGTTTTGAAGTCATACAGAGTGAATATCTTAGTACACAATATAGATTAACCCCCTAGGAAATAATCTCCATTTTTATAGTTGAAAAAATTGAACTTTTTTGAACATATTAAGTCTAAAAGTATTCGTAGACCTTCACCGGAAAGATCAAAGATTAAGGAAGAATTTTAGATATACTTGATTAGCTTCTATCTCTAGATTTAGTTCTTTTCTGATACGAGAATTATAGCATGAAGTAGTAGGTTTAAGTGATCTTTTCAGCTGAAGAAACTGAGTGCTTGAATGAACAACTTTGTGGAACTTGTCTTTATACAACACTAGAGGCCTGGTGCACAAATTCGTGCATGGGTGGGGTCCAGCTGGCCCGCCCTGATGATGGCTGGTTGGGGACAGGGCCGGCCGTGGGCAGTTGGCCAGCCGGCCCCACCCCTGATCTGGCCTGGCTGGGGGGAAGGGCTGCCCCCAATTGGGCTGGTTGGCCAGCTGCAGTGCATGTCATAGTGACCCATCTGATGGTCGCTTGGCTTTTATATATATAAACTAGAGGCCCGGTGCACAAAAATTTGTGCACTCGGGGGGAAGGGGAGTCCCTCAGCCCGGCCTGTGCCCTCTCGCAGTCTGGGACCCCTCGGGAGATAACGACCTGCTGGCTTAGGCCTGCTCCCGGGTGGCAGAGGGCAGGCCCAATCCCTAGGTGCAGCCCCTCGTCGGGCTCAGAGCAGGGCTGATTGGGGAGTTGAGGCGCCGCCCCCTGTCATGCACAAAGCAGGGCAGATCGGGAGGTTGCTATGCCACCCTCAGTCACGCTCAGGGTAGGGTCACTTGGGGGGTTGGGACACCGCCTCCGTCACACTCAAGGCAGGGTCGATGGGGAGGTTGCGGCGCCACCCCCGTCACGCACAGAGCAGGGCCAATCAGGGGGTTGGGGTGCTGCCCCCTGTCACGCACACAGCAGGGCCCATCAGGGGGGTTGGGGCTACGTACCCTGTCATGCACAGAGCAGGGCCCATCAGGGGGTTAGGGAGCTCCCCCCGTCACACACAGAACAGGGCCCATCAGGGGGTTGGGGAGCTCCCCCCTGTCACAGAGTAGGGCCGATAGGGGGCTTGGGGCACCGTCCCCTGTCACACACACAGCAGGGCAGATCAAAGGGTTGAGGCACCGCCCTCTATCACCCACAGAGCAGGGCCAATCAGGGGGTTGGGGCGCCGCCACTGTCACACTCAAGGCAGGGCTGATGGGGAGGTTATGGCTCTACCCCGTCACAGAGCAGGGCCCGTGGTGGGGGAGGGGAGGGTTGGGGTGCCGCACCCTGTCACACACAGAGCCACAGGGCGATCAGGGGGTTTGGGCGCTGCCCCCTGTCACGCTGATCCCAGTGCCGGGAGGCCTCGCAGCTCCACTGATCCCGGTGCTGGGAGGCATATTACCCTTTTACTATATAGGGTGGGGGCTGGCTGGTTTGCCCTGAAGGGGGTCCTGGCTCCGGGTGGGGGTCCCCACTGGGGTGCCTGGCCAGTCTGGGTGAGGGGCTGAGGGATGTTTTCAGGCTGGGGGGGCCTGAAGCTCCCAACCGCTCCTTTTTTCCTTTTTTTTTTTTTATTCTGTGCTAGCTTTAGCTTTGAGGCTTGGCTCCAGCTCTTAGGCCTCCGCTGCTGAAAGTAGGTTTCTGGCCTTTGCTTACAATGCTGCGAATCTGCTGGCTGAAGTCTGGCGGGATTTGTTACATAGTTTTTAAACTGCAGGCTCAGAGGCCTGCAGTCGCAGGCGGGGAACATTGGTTTCCTCTGTCACTGAGGCAAGCAAGCCTCATGTTAGTTTCAAGCTGCCTGGCTGCCGGCTGCCATCTTGGCTGTCAGTTAATTTGCATATCTCGCTGATTAGCCAATGGGAAGGATAGCGGTCGTACGCCAGTTACCATGTTTCTCTTTTATTAGTGTAGATGCTTATTTATAATTGACTAAGAATTTTGTTTTTTGTTTCACATAAGATATAAAAAAGAAGTACTCCTTTTTTCTGTCATGAAATAGATAAATGTTTATTTCATTGGTTCTAGCCATATGACATAGTGGTTAAAAGTGCTGGCAAGCCTTTGTTGAATCCAGCCCTGTTCCTTATTAAAATGTGAGACCTTGACCAAGTCAGTTCATTCATTGATACTCTGTTTTCTTCTCCGTACAGTGAAGATAGCAATGTTTCATCAGCTGTTGTATGGTTTAAACAAGATGGTAGTTTTGTGTGTGGCACAGAGCCTGGCACATGCTTGCAGTCAGTAAACAATAGATGCTGCTTCTCCTGTTTGGTTTGGTAGCAGCAACCATGGTTAATATCACAGACCTGGAGTAGATTTAGAGAGAAGGCTTATTGCCCCAACTGTGTTATACTTAATATTTTTACATTGACTGGTTAACCTGTGAACATCATTTTCTTCCTTAAATTTTTCAAAATTGGGCCACTTTTATTAATCTGAATTCTAGAATAACCACAACATTTTTTAATAAGCCAATAACCATAGGAAGGATAACCCATGGTGGGTGGTAAAGGACAACAAAGGGTCTTGGCCAGCCGTGGGCAAACTACGGCCCGCGGGCCGGATCCGGCCCGTTTGAAATGAATAAAACTATTGGAAAAAAAGACCGTACCCTTTTATGTAATGATGTTTACTTTGAATTTATATTAGTTCACACAAACACTCCATCCATGCTTTTGTTCCGGCCCTCCGATCCAGTTTAAGAACACATTGTGGCCCTCGAGTCAAAAAGTTTGCCCACCCCTGGTCTTGGCGTGGTGTTTCTGTAACATTTCATCACAGTTATTTTGATTAAAGAAGAATTAAGGTTTGATATTTTGTATGAATAACTTTAAAAACATTTTACCGTAAATTTATTGAGGTGACATTGGTTAATAAAATCACGTAGGTTTTTAAGTGATACATTTCTATGATATGTGATCTGTGTGCCTACCACCCATAGTCAAATCACCTTCTGTTACCATTTGACCCTCCGTTCCTTCAGGTAACTACCCTACTGTTTGTGTCTATGAGTGTCAGTTTTATATCCCAAATATGAGTCAAATCACATGGTTCTTAGCTTTTTCTGACTGATTTCGCTTAGTATAATATTCTCAAGGTCCATCCATGTTGTTGGAATGACAGTGTTTCATCTTTTCTTATGGCTAACTAGTATTTCATCGTATATCTGTACTATATCTTCTTTAGCCAATCCTATTGAAGGACACTGGTTGTTTCCATGTCTTGGCCACCATGACTATGCTGCAATGAAGATAGGGGTGCATAGTTCTTTGCAAATAAATGTTTTCTAAGAAACTTTCGACAAATAAATTTTTTTAACTAAATTTAACATATAATGTGTGTGTGAATAGATTCTGATAATATATTTTTTTTAACCTTAGGGTACAGCTTGTATGTATTTCAAGCGTTTTTATCTCAATAACTCAGTAATGGAATATCACCCCCGGATAATAATGTGAGTATAAGTCTGTCTAACTTACTGATTTTTATTTAGGAAGACCTTTGTGTGTGTGTGTGTGTGTGTGTGTGTGTGTGTGTGTGCGTGCGTGCGTGCGTGTGTGTGTGTGTGTGTGTACGTGTGTACTTCCTAGTAAAGGGTAATTTAGACTTGCCTTCTATCCTGAACTGGAGATCCCCTAAGCATACTTCTTATATATCTGTAACACTTCCCTGTAATATTGATGGCATCTGAACTTTAACTTGTCTAGATTTAAATTGTGTGTGTTTTCCAAGCTAGCTTCCCTAATACCCCTTTCTGTTAGTGGTACCTTTCTTCCCCTAGTTGCTGAGTGAGAATCATTAGTGGTAACTCCTGTCTTTCTACATCCAGTTAGTTTACAAGTCTTATAAGTCCATATAGGATTAATTTAAATTGAACAGAGGTCTTTGTGTTTCTGAGCTCTGCTGAGCACTATGTTTATTATTAAAGGTAAAATTGAAAATAGTATGAGACTCATCAAAGAGCTTTCTGTCAATTGCATTGTCCCTGTTTGTTTTTTTTCTCCTTTTTCCCATTTCTACCAATCTAGATCAAGCCCTTGTTACTTCCAATCTTGATTTTTGTGGTGATTTTATTACTGGTTATGAGAGTTGCATAGGTTTGTTCAGAAGTTAATAATCCCCTATTTAAATACCCTTGGAGACTTCCACTGATAAGCCTTCTACAAAGGTAGCTCTTTAACCTATCTTTTATCCCATATTCATATGGTATATGTATATGTGTACTATTGTATATTTTTCTCTTCCATCTGTATTTCATGATACAAAGTACTCCTATTCCTCAATTACTTTGTTCTTCCAGATATTTAGGTTGAACTATATGAAACTGCCAATATGTCAGTAATGGTTGAATGCTGTGGCAGTACTGCACAGTTCAACCTAATTTTATAGTCTCCTATGGATTTAAAACTTTGAACAAAACTAGTACCCGCCCCCCTCTCTCTCTCTCTCTTTCTTTCTCTCTCTCTCTCTCTCTCTCTATATATATAGTATGTATATACATATATATTATATATCCTGTAATGCCTACTATAGTCACTTGTGACTATTAGTCAATTTTAGAATGTAGTTTTAGGAATAAAATATTTACATATTTTCCAAAGTATATACATATCCCTGGTTATATGTGTGAGAGAGAAAATTACTTTCTAGTAAAGGGTAATTTAGACTTGCATTCTATTCTGAATTTAAGATCCCTCATCATATTCCTTATATTTTCCTCTAGGCTCACGTGTGCATTTTTGGCCTGCAAAGTGGATGAATTCAATGTATCTAGTCTACAATTTGTTGGAAATCTGCGGGAGAGCCCTCTTGGACAGGAGAAGGCACTTGAACAGATTTTGGAATATGAACTGCTTCTTATACAGCAACTTAATTTCCACCTTATTGTCCACAATCCTTATAGACCATTTGAAGGCTTTCTCATTGATTTAAAGGTAATCTTTTTGGTAAAAAGTAAACTAGTAGAGTGTACTCCTTTGCTATTGTTCTATAAGCAAAAGAATCCAAAATTTTATCGTAACTTTTAATTATCTTAATTGTTGAAACATGGGCTCAGCTAAAAAGTGAGCGTGGCCTGGACCTCCATGGCAATAGTTCTCAAACTTCAGTGTACATCAGGAATCACCTGGAGGGCTTGTTAACTCCTTGTTGGGCTGCAGTTCCAGAGCTTCTGATTTAGTAGATCTGCAAATACTGATTCAGGGGTCATAAGAAAGAACATTGTGAATTCAGAGTAATGCTTTTAAAACGTAAGATCACTCTTGTAATTCTGAAGTATACTGTCATAGATTTTATTTAAAGAACCTTAAAAAAAATTCTTAATTTTAAACTAGAAAATTGTTAAGTGACTTCTAGTTTTAGTACATTGTGATCTGGAATCAAAGTATAAGCGTAAAAAATGTAAGTAAATAAATATCGATAAAAACGCCTTAAGTTTTTTTGTTTTGACCCTGAAAAAGGACTTGGATAGTCAGCATAAAGTCAAACATGAATCAGAAACTGGTTCATTCATCTCATTTAAAAGGTGAAATTTGGGTACCTTCTTTATGCCAAACGTCCTCGATGATGAAGCCAAGAACAGCCTCAACATTTATACGCCTTATCACCTAATGGGAAAAATAATCATATATTCATTGTGCTCAGTGTTACAGAGAGGAAAATACAGGATACGTTTGAAGGAGATAGCAGATTGAGAGGAAGGGAAGGTAGTTCTGAGAAAGTGTCATTTTAAAGTGAAGTTCAAAAAAAGTAAATAAAAATAAAGTTCAGCTCTGGCTAGTATTTCTCACTGGTTAGAGCATCAGTCCATGCACTGAAGGGTCTCAAGTTCAATTCCTGTTCAAGGGCATGTACCTGGGTTGTGGGTTTGCTCCCCACCCCTGGTAGGGGAGTATGTGGAGGCAACCAATCCTTGTGTCCCTCTCACATTGATGTTTCACCGCCCTCCCCTCCCTCCACTTTCTTGAAAAGCAGTGGTGGGGGGAAAGTGAAGTTCATAGCATGAGTAGAAATTTGGCGGTGAAAGAGCATCCCAGTAGGACTTCTCCAGTTGAAGGCCCAGATTCAAGAACCATGGTGCACTAAAGAACCTAAACAGCTTAGAGATAGAGGGGGAAGACTGCCACAGAGTGCTGCCTGAGTGGAAGGTGGAGCCAAGACTGGAAGTGATGTTACGGGTTTTGAATAGAGCAGGGGTAAGCCAGTGAAAGGTTAAGTCTGGAGAAGGTCAAATTAAGTTTACTCCTTTAAACAAATCATGTTTGCAAATTCATGCATCAGTGTGCATCATATACTTATTGCACATCTGTATGTGTCATGGTAATGTGGAGAATGTATTAGAATGGATGAAAGGATACCAGTTACATTGCTGTTAGTTTGACTCATGTAGCAGTAGCGGGTACAGAGAGCCTAATGGACTTCAGAGGTAGTAAGCAGAATCAGTAGACCTTCAGGTTTAATTACATAAAGAGAGTGAGGACAAGTGAGGACCTCCACCCCTCGGGGGAGTGGGAGTTCTGCAGAGGGATTGGGGGTTGATGAAATTGGTTTGAAACCTGCTGAATTTCCATTGGCTGCAACACATCCAGGTGGGTAGTCATTTGTATCTGGAGGTAAGAGACAATGGCTAGCCTCGGGCATCATTGCCCCAGGAAAACTGAAAGTGGAAAATTTAAATGAGGATCATATAAAGGGTAAGTAGAGAAATATAAGAATCTAGTAAGAAGACTGAAAAATAACCCAGCGAGGTAGGACTTTCTAGAAAAGTGAAAGGAAGTAGAAACTTTTAGAAGATGAATATGAGCAACTCCCCACTCCCACTCAGAATTTAGGCAGAGTAAAAGTAGATGGTTAACGCTTGCTGGATTTAGTGCCAGAAAAGTGATCTGGGTGAAAGTAGTCTCTGTGGCGTATGCAGGGTGAAAGCAGATTGGAGCCATTTGGGGAATAATTAAATGAGCAAACAGTTATATGTAACTTGGATTAGACAGCTTGTCTTTGAAGTGGAAAAAGAAGATGGCATTATTGAGAAGATGAGGGAACTGCTAGAAAAAGAGGAAAGGGATGGCTTTCTGTTGAGTTTTGTTTTTTGGAAGAAACTGATGTGGGGAGCTGGTAATGAGAGAGAGCTTAACGGAAAGGTGGGAAATCTGTAGCTCAAGTTTCTCTTTGGAGTAAGTTAGAAGGGCCTGCTGTGGGTTTCAAAGCAAGGTACAAGGGTTGGCCTTGGAACAGTCGCTCTTTTAAGGCAGGGAAGAGGAAAACAGTGTTATGCCTGGAAATTTAGTGGTGCAGGACACAGAGTTTCTTTGTTAAGAGCAGATATTTTCTATGAGTGATAGAGTTTCTGAGAATTAGTTAAAA
This sequence comes from Myotis davidii, assembly GCF_000327345.1. Taxonomy (NCBI): domain Eukaryota; kingdom Metazoa; phylum Chordata; class Mammalia; order Chiroptera; family Vespertilionidae; genus Myotis; species Myotis davidii. The sequence goes on along the minus strand of NW_006299705.1, from coordinate 10,540,642 downwards.
CATTGAGAGAGATGGAGAATGTTTAACATAGACACTGAAAAATAGAACATGTTTTCTATGGAACATTATAGGTAGGCAGTGTTGAGAGCCTTGCTAAGATAAGGGAACCTAAATCTATATATATAAAAAGCCTAAGTGACTGTTATGACCAGATGACTGGCCGGTAGCTATGACACACACTGACCACCAGGGGGCAGACACTCAATGCTGGAGCTGCCCCCTGGTTGTCTGTGCACTCCCACAGCCAAACTCCCATGGTCCATCCCCCTGGCCAGCCAACTTCCTGTGACACGGCCCTGATTGGCCCAATCGCTGGCCAGGCCGAGGGACCCCACCTGTGCACGAATTCGTGTACGAGGCCTCTAGTTTATAATAATAATACCAGACCTCTTAGTTGTATTGTTTTCTCTAGCAGCACCAGAAATCTAGGTATGATTGCAAAACAGGAGGTTTGTTGAATTCACCTGTTGAACTTTTGCCAGCAATGTGTTGGTAACATATGGTGCAGGGTAATCAGGAGGGAAATAAGGACCAGAGAACACAGGTGAGTAGAAACAAGTAGAGAGATAGAGACCAAAAGTTCTAAGAAGGATGACAAAGAATAGCTGTGAAATAATTGAACAAATGTATTGGGAAAAGTGGAATGTCAGAGGTTAGGCATTCTGGGGTCATGACTATACCTGGGTGTGACTACACAATTGTATCTGATTGTGTGTGTGTTTGTGAATCCTCACCTGAGGATTTTTTTTCCCCATTGATTTTTAGAGAGAGTTGAAGGAAGGGGGAGAGACACAGAGAGAGAAACATTGATGTGAGAGAGCCACATCGATTGGTTGCCTCCCACATGCACCCTGACCCAGGGCGGGGGATGGAGCCTGCAACTGAGGAATGTGCCCTTGACCAGAATTGAACCCATGACCCTTCAGTCCAAGGACTGACCTCTAACTACTGAACAAAACAGGCCAAGGCTATATCTGAATTTTTGTTTCAGATTATGGAAAAGATTTCTTACTGCTTTTGGAGCTGATTGTGGTATCTACAGTAAATCCAAGGATTTAGGGCTCATGTTAAAGGGTAAGAATTGTCAGGAAATATGGGAACTTCCATATTTCTTAGGCATTTTCTAAAAATAATTCTGTAATTAAACCAAGATTTATTTCCACTTGCTTCTTTCCAAAAGTAAACGTTAAGTAGAGGAATTTCAAATCAAAATGAGGTGATGCTTTGGTTCCTAAACGTTGTCTTACATCTGAATCACCTGGATTACCTGGGAAGTATGTATTTCTTGGATCAACTTCAGACCCAATGGAATTTCTAAGAGCCTCCTTTCCCATACTTTCTTTTGTGGAAAAGGACAAAAAGAGGGATTAACATAAATCAGAATAGCCAAGTACTATGCTGGGAACTTGAGCTGTATTATTTTAAAGCATATATTTCTTACTTAACAACTGCACTTTCAGTACATTCTAATGTTGAGTACAAAATAATCTTACATGGAAAGATTGTTGTTACTAGAGTATAGAAAAAAGTTTTATAAAAGCATCTTGTGTTAATTTCTGATTAATATGAATATTTTGAACTATCACTTCATTAAACCCTCATAAGTAATAACATTTGCAAACTTTCTTTCTAGACCCGCTATCCCATGTTGGAGAATCCAGAGATTTTGAGGAAAACAGCAGATGACTTTCTTAATAGAGTTGCGCTGACGGATGCTTACCTTTTATACACACCTTCTCAAATCGCCCTGACTGCCATTTTATCCAGTGCTTCCAGAGCAGGAATTACTATGGAGAGGTATTAATTTGTGTTTTAACTTAGATCATTCAGTTACTTAGTTTATTCTCTACTGGAATCTGAGTTTTTAAGTAAGGTTCATTTTGTGAATATAGTCCTTTATATCTCCTATGGCTGGAAGGGTTAGGGCAGCTGAGGGAAGAAATGAAATCACTTTTTAAGGAAATCTTTAAAAATCGAGTATGATATTTTTGAGCTAAGATGATTCGTTTGTGACTAAAGTAGAAGTAAATCAGGTTGATCTTCAAAAGACTGATACAGCTATCAGTATATGGCAAATTTAAAAGTTTTGTGAAGTAGTGGTCAACATGAGTGCCAAAATATGTCTGCCTTGATTTATCATTATTCTCCTGCTATAAAGTATGTGTGACATATGGAATTTAGTAAAGATTTATTGAATGAATAGTACTTTAAAGAATGTCCAAATGAATTGCAATTCAGTTGTAAATAGTAATACTTAATACATAAATGCACAATGAGAACCAGGTTCTATGATAAGCACTTTACATAAATTGAATTCACTTGATTCTTATAAAAATATCTTCAGTACAGATTAATTAAATATTATTCCTGTATTATTTGTATTTATAACTCCAGCACAGTCTGGCAGCAAACTCAACTTTTTGAACTTTTGTATTAAATTTTTTTAAGATCTTTGAGGTTCTGTTTTATTTTAATCCTTGAAATAGCTGAGGAAGGTGTTCTACATGTCATCCCTCATCCTTAATTTCAAAATCCATTGATATGGGGCAGCAGACATGAACAGATGTTGATTTAGTCTTTCATTTAATGGGAATATGTTTTCTTGTGAAATATTAATATTACTAATTACAGAATACTGCCCTGGACATCATAGTATATACACCAGGTTACTTTTAATTTCAAAACAAACCCAAGATAAGGATTTGTGGACTTGCATTTTGCTTAATTTATGGTATGCCTCTTCTCTACAAATACAGCTTGCCAACTGTATATAAATATATACATTTAGTCCCAAAGTGATATATATATCTAATTACTTAAGCAAGCCTTTACTGAGTGCCTAAACTGCACTATACTTTAGGAATGTAATAATAATATATAAATCCTTGACTTAATTGAAAAAGATATTCATGCAAATAATTGATATCAGTGGAGTTCAGGTGTGAGGCTTTTAGTCTCTAAGGGAAGAAAGCCTCTTTCTAGAATTCAGATAATCAAATGTTTGATTAATGTGTTTATGTATCATATAGAGAGTACATGCATATTTTTCAGTGGTGAAATTTTTCTTAGCGATACAGAATTTTTGTATGTGTTCTTTTTCTGTGCAAAACCTTTTTAGTTTGCAGTAGTCCCATTTGTTTATGTTTTATTTTGTTTCCCTTGTCTGAGGAGACTTATTAAGAGCGATGTACAAAAGTTTATTGCCAATGTTTTTATCTAGGAGTTTTATGGTTTCAGGTCTTATGTTTAGTCTTTAACCATTTTGAGTTTTTTTTTCTATATGGTCTAAGAAAGTGGTCTAGTTTTCTTTTGCATGTATCTGTCCATTTTTCCCAACACAATTTATTGAAGAGACTGTCTTTACCCTATTGTATATTCTTGTCTCCTTTGTGTATATAGATGTGGGCTTATTTCTAGATTGTACTCTCTATTTTATTGATCTACACATGCTGTTTTTATTACTATAGCCTTGTAGCATAGTTTGATATCAGGCAGCATGGTACATCTAACTTTGTAGTTTTTTATCAAGATTGCTTGGCTATTTGGGGTCTTTTGTGGTTCCATATAAATTTTAGAATCATTTGTACTAATTCTATGAAAATTGCCACTGGTATTTTGATAAGGATTGCATTCATTCTATAAATTGCTTTGGGTAGTATGGACATTTAAATGATGTTCATTATTTCTATCTTTGAACATGGTATTTGCTTCCATTTATTTGTCTTTTCATTGTCTTATAATTTTCTAAGTACTAGTACAGGTCTTTTAACTCCTTGGTTAAGTGTATTTTTTTTCCCCCCTCATGCAGTTGGATTTCTTTCCTTAACTTCTCTGATAGTTTGTTATTGATGTTTAAAAATGCAAATGATTTCTGAACAGTAATTTTGTATCCTGCTGTTTTACTGAATTCATTTATTAGTTCTAGTAGTTTTTTGGGGAAAGCTTTAGGGTTCTTGTTGTATCAAGTCAGCTGCAAATAGTGACAGCTTTACTTCTTCCTTTCCAATTTGTATGCCTTTTATTTCCTTTTCTTGTCTGATTGCTGTGGCTAGAACTTCCAATACTATGTTGAATAAAAATGGAAGGATGTCTTGTTCCTGATCTTAAGGAAAACATTTTTAGTTTTTCACCTTGAGTATGATGTCAGTTGTGGATTTGTCATGTATGACATTTATTATATTAACATATGTTCCCTCTATTCCCACTTTGCTGAGAGTTTTTATCATAAATGGATGGTGGCTTTTGTCAGATGCTTTTTCTGCATCTATTGATATGATTTTTATCCTTCATTTTATGTGGTGTATTACATTAATTGATTGTGGATATGGAACCAACTTTGCATCCCAAGAATAAGTCCCAATGGATTATGGTTTATGATTTATTAAATGTATTGCTAAATTTAGTTTGCTAATATTTTGTTCAGGATTTTTGCATCTAAGTTCATTAAGGATTTTGGCCTATAATTTTTTTTAATTTAATTTTCTTTTTTTATAATGTCTTTGTCTGGTTCTGGATTCAAGGTAATTAATAGCTTCACACAATGAGCTTGGGACCCTTCCCTCCTCTTCAATTTTTTTGGAATGATTTGAGAAGAATTGGTGTTAATTCTTAGAATGTGTGTTAAAATTCACCTGTGAAGCTTTCTGGTCCAAAAGTTTTTTGTTGGGATTTTTTTTTACCGAATTGATTATATTAGTAGTTAATTGGTCTGTTCATATTTTCTGTATCTTTTTGATTCAGTCTTCAAAGATTGTATGTTTCTTCCAGGTTGTCTAATTTGTTGGAATATAATTATTCATAGTATTTCCTTATAATCCTGTGCATTCTTGTGTTGTCAGTCATTAAGCCTTCACTTCTTGATTTTATTTTGGTTCTCTCTTTTTTTGATGAGTCTGGTTAAAGGTTTATCACTTTTCTTTATCGTCTCAAAAAAACAACAACACAGCTCTTGGTTTTAATGATCTTTTATATGTTTTTAGACTGTTATTTTATTTCAGCTCTGATCTTTATTATTTCCTTCTACTCATTTTGGGCTTTGCTCATTTTCTAGTTCCTTTTTAGGTATAAGGTTATATTGTTTATTTGAGATTTTTCTTGTTTCTTGAGGTAGGCCTGGATTACTGTGAATTTCCCTCTTAGAACTATATCCCATAGATTTTGGGTTGTTACGTTTTCACTTTCATTTGTCTCAAGGTATCTTTTGATTTCTTCTTGACCCTCATTGCTAACCCATTCATTGTTTAGTAGCTTGTTATTTAGCCTCCATGTGTTTGTGTTTTTCCATTTTCTTCTGTAATTGATTTCTAGTTTCTTAACATTGTATTGGAGAAGGTGCTTGATATAATTTCAATCTTCTTAAATGTGGCCTAACATGTGGTCGATCCTGGAAAATGTTCCAATTGTACTTTGGTCATAATAATCTGGCCACTCAGTATATATAGACACACATACATACATACATATACATATATATTTTCTCGGTCCCGTACTCTTACTTTTCTTCTGGTACCCCTATGATGCAAGTAGTGAATGTTTAATCTTATCCCACAAGTACCTTAAACTATCCTCACATTTTTTATTCTTTTTTCTTTTTGCTGTTTCGACTGGGTATTTTTTGCTGCCTAGTATTCCAAATCACTGATTTGATTGTTTTATCTAATATGCTGTTGATTCTGTTTAATGTATTCTTCATTTCAGTTATTATATTCTAAATTTCTGACTGTTTACTTAATGGTTTCTCTTTGTGTGTGTTCTCACTGACTTCATCTGTTCTCCTAAGTTTATTGAGCATCCTTATAACCAGTGTTTTGAATTCTGTATCTGGTAGATTGCTTTTCTCCATTTCATTTAGTTATTTTTTTAAAGTTTTATCTCATTATTTCATCTGAGACTTGTTTTTGGCTACCTCCATGTGTCTTTCTGTGTATTAAGTGTATCTGTTACATCTCCTAGTGTGGTCAGTGTGGCCTCATTAGTATGTGTCCTATTAGTTTTAGATGTATAACCTAGTAAATAAACATTTATGTAACTTATAAAGTGATGACCTAATAAACTAGTTCCCATATGACACTATACATAGTTATTACATTATTATTGATTATAGTCCCTATGGTAAAAGCAACATCCCCATAACTATTCTGTAACTACCAATTTGTACGTTTTAATCCCTTTATCTTTTTCATCTAGCCCCCAACTCCCTTCCCATTTGGCAACTATCAAAATATTCTCTGCATCTATGAATCTATTTCTGTTCTGCTTGTTTGTTTACTTTTTTAGATTCCACATATAAGTGAAATAATATGGCATTTGTCTTTCTCAGACTTAATTCACTCAGCACAATACTCTCTAGGTACGTCTTTGTTGTGGCAGATGGCGAGATTTCATTCTTTTTATGGCTGAGTCATCTGTCATTGTACAAGGTGAGGCAAAAGTAGGTTTACAGTGGTGGGTATGCAAAACAGAGTGTATTCTTGTACTATTTTTTTCATATGAACAACTGTAACCTACTTTTGCCCCACCCTATATAAATGCACCACTTCTTTATTCATTCATCTATTGATGGACACGTAAGTTGCTTTCTTATCTTGGCTTTTACAAATCGATAGAGGCCTAGTGCATGGATTCGTGCACTGGTGGTGTCCCTTGGCCTGGCCTGCAAGGATTGGGCCGAAACCGGCTCTCCAACATCCCCCGAGAGATCCTGGATTGCGAGAAGGCAGATCTTGAGTGACACACCCTGAATTTGGGCTCCCTCCTGTCTGGTTCCGGGTGCATCACCCAAGAACTGCAACTGCCAAGTCACTGAAGCTCTACAGCACCATGTTGAGCATCTTCCCCCTGGTGGTCAGTGCACATCATAGCTGTGGTGGGAGCCTCTGCCTCCGTGTCATAGCTACCAGTTGGACGACCACTTAGGCTTATATATATATATATATATAGACTAGAGGCCCAGTGCACAAAAAATTTGTGCACTCGGGGGAAACGGGGGGCCCTCAGCCTGGCCTGTGCACTCTCACAGTCTGGGACCCCTCGGGAGATAACACCCTGCTGGCTTAGGCCTGCTCCTGGGTGGCAGAGGGCAGGCCCAATCCTAAGGTGCTGCCCCGCAGCCCCTGGTTGGGCTCAGAGCAAGGGCGATTGGAGAGTTGGGGTGCCTCCCCCTGTCATGCACAGAACAGGGCAGATTGGGAGGTTGCGATGCCACCCTCAGTCATGCTCAGGGTAGGGCCAATTGGGGGGTTGGGGCACCGCCCCC
>NW_006299705.1:10516997-10532954 GCF_000327345.1 Myotis davidii | reverse complement strand
TGTAACAATGTTTCAAACTGCAAGCTCAGAGGCCGGCAGCGGCAGGCGGGGAAGTTGGCGTCCTCTGTCACTGAAGCAAGCAAGCCTCATGTTTGCTTCAAGCTGCCTGGCTGCCGGCCGCCATCTTGGCTGGCAGTTAATTTGCATATCACCCTGATTAGCCAATGGGAAGGGTAGCGGATGTACCGCTAATTACCATGTTTCTCTTTTATTAAATAGGATGGTTTAGATTATTACTCATAGGATGTTCTCTTGTTAGTTCTAGGTTTTCTTCTTTTTCATTGGATTTAGAGCTTTATTTCTAATTTCCTAGTTTGACTGCTTAGATATTCTTGCTTGCCTTTGGATTTTTTAAATCAAAATTAAAATTCTAATTCAAGATTGAAATTAAAAGTTGCTAACTTAAAATAATTTTAGAGTTAAAGAATGTGGTCAGCAAATGCATTATTAAAACCAAATGCATTCTTTTTATACTTAAGAAGGAGTTTTACAAGAGAGGGGGAAAAGGAAAACAAATTGTTTTTAATTACTGATAACCAGTAATATATTAGTTGTAAAGGGAGTTACTGATTTCTATATCTAAAGTTATCTCCCACAATAGATGATGAAAATCTAATATTAAACTTAATTAACAAAACTCTAATATAATTTGCCCGGCTGTTATGGCTCAGTGGTTGAGTGTTGACCTGTGAACCAGGAGGTCGAGGTTCAGTTCCTAGTTCAGGGCACATGCCTCAGTTGTGGCTCGATCTCCAGTGGGGGGACACAAAGGAGGCAGCCAATCAGTGATTCTCTCACATCATTGATGTTTCTATCTTTCTCTTCTGTCTCTTCCCCTGAATTAAAAAACAAACAAATAAAACCTCTAATATAATTTAAATAATCTGGATAGTTTAAAACACATATCTCAACACAGTTTCTTAAAGAATTGTCTTTTTATTTTTGTAACTATTTTAACCAAGAGAAGAATTAATGTTTTTGTTTATCTTTGAAATGTTACTTATTCCTTAAGAATCTGTTCACTTGGGCTGTTATCACTTATAGATCAAATTCAGGTACATAAAACCTCAGAGTAAACACTTAAATATAAAGATTACACTTTCATACTACTGTCATTGGTTCCGGAAAAAAATGGGTAATTGATCTCTATATTCATCCATGAAAAACTATTAATACCTTTGATTTGGACTCAATGTAAAATAAGATGCAATCAAATTGTAAGGCATGGGATGATACTCTCACTGGGTGGAATAGCTAAGTCCCAGGAACAACTGTAATTAACATGGACTTGGTAGTAAGGAGAGAAAACCCTCACTTGTGCCGGGTTCCACCTCTTTTACTTCTTTGCTTTATATAGGGCAATTTACATCGCCATGACTTGTCTGTTACTAGAGTCCTCGTCTGTAAAATGAGGTTCAGACTCATAAAGTTTATATATTAAACACTTAACATTAAATGTAATAACTGTTGCTACTGTTATTTTCATACCCCTAAGCTTATATATTACAGAAATTAAACACCTTTTAATGTAATATAAATTGCAAATCAGTAAGACTATAAGAGCTATACATTACAGCTTTGTGGAGTTCAAATTACTGTTTTTTAATACATTGTGAATAAATTATTTTTAAAATTGCCTTGATGATGAGCCTTGGCCAGGTTGCTCAGTTGGTTAGAGCATCATCCTGATACATATACCCATGGTTATTGTTTTGATCCCAGGTCAGGGCACATACAGGAATCAACCAATGAATGTATAAATAACTGGAACAACAAATCAGTGTTTTGTGCCCTTTCCCTCCCTCTTACCCTTTCTTCCTCCCTTCCTTCCACACTCCCTCCCTCTCTCTCTCTAAAATCAATAAGAAAAAAGTTTTTAATTAACCTTGATGATGAAATGAACATGGAGGAAAATAATTTGTCAGGTTTTTTCAAGATGCTGTATGTGTCTAATAGATTACATCTTTTTTCTTCTTTTACCAGTTATTTATCAGAAAGTCTGATGCTGAAAGAGAACAGAACTTGCTTGTCACAGTTATTAGATGTAATGAAAAGTAAGTAAAAGAAAACTTTATAAAATATTCTATAACAAAGTTACTTTGTAAAATATCTTAATATTTAACTTGAAATAACAGATTGTTTATGTTTACTGTCATTGAATTATTGTATCATGGAGGCATGAAGGATATATTGGTGGGGAACAAATAGAAGATGCACGAAAAGCAGTTTTTATACAGATAGAACTTAAGAAAGTAAAAATACAGTCAGACTTAGAAAGGGTTAAGTTTTAAAACAGGGTTCTTTTAAAGTGTAACCAAATATGTGATAGGCACTGAAAAAGATCTATAGAAAACTAAATTTAGGGATATTTAAATTTGGAACTTCTATTTTGTAGATACATCAGCTTTAACTAGTTAGTTAGCATGTGTCATTTGCTAGTCATTTTGTTAGTTAATATTACAAAAACTGTGGTTCTCAACTGGTTGCTATTTTTGCAGTATCTGGAGACCTTTTTGGCCGTCACAACTTGGGGCGTGATGGTGGCTGCTATCAGCATCTAGTAGGTAGAAGTAAGAATGCTGCTAAATATCTTATAATTCACAGTAAAGCCCCTTGGAAAGCTGAAAAGATATTCATGTCCTAATCCCTGGAGACTATAAATCTTAACATATATGCAGATGTTATAAAGTTAAGAATCTTGAAATGGGGAGATTATCTTGGATTATCCAGGTAAGGCCTAGATGCAATCACAGGAGTCCTTGTTAAAAAAGGCAGAGTGGAAGGTGTGACACACAGAAGGCAATGTGAAGACAGCAGAGGGAGATTTGATGATGCTCGCCTTGAAAATTGGAATATTATGGCCACAAGCCAAGGAATGCTGGTAGCCACCAGAAGTTGGAAAAGGGAAGGAATCAATTTCCCCCTGGGGTAGGAGTGGGGATAGTCTAGCTGGAGGGCCTATCCCTGTCTAGGCATTAGGGATGAATTAATTAAATGTTTGACCAAATACAGCAGGCTAATTCTTTTTTAAAATTCTTTATTTAAATATTACATGTTACCTTTTTCCCCCATTGACCTCTCCCTGGCTGCCCCCACTCGCCAGCACATAACCTTACCCCCCCTACTTCTGTGTCCAGTGGTCATGCTTATATGCATGCATACAAGTCCTTTGGTTGATCTCTTACCCTCCTCCCCACCCTCCCCTGCCTTCCCTCTGAGGTTCGATGCGTCTTTGTTTCTGGATCTATTTTTGGGTTCATCAGTTTAGGCTGTTCATTATATTCCACAAATGAGTGAAACATGTGATATTTATCTTTCTCTGACTGGTTTATTTCGCTTAGCATAATGCTGTCCAGGTCCATCCATGCTGTTGCAAATGGAGAGTTCTTTTTTATAGCAGCATAGTATTCCAGTGTGTAGATATACCAGTTTTTTAATCCACTCATCTGCTGATGGGCACTTAGGCTGTTTCCAAATCTTAACTATTGCAAATTGTGTGAGCAGGCTAATTTAAAGTTGGTAATTTTGTATGGCTGGCGAATGATGTTATAATTATTCAAATGACCCTTGGCATATAAAAGGTTCACCACCCCTGCCCTGGGGCCTCCTGAAAGAGGGTGGCTTTGCCAACATTTTGATTGTGGCCTAGTGAAATTGATTTCAGATTCTTGGGCTTCAGAACTAAGAAAGGATGCGTTTATGTTATTTTAAGCCGTAGTAAGTTTATGGCAATTTTTAATAGTAGCCTTAGGAAACTAATATAGCCCCTTGCAACAAAGAATTATCCAGCCCAAACGATCATAGTGCTGATGTTGAGAAGCTGTTTTAGGGGTTGAGTAGAACCTCCACTTAACTGATCTGGCTAGATTAGCCAGCCCCCGTCTGTTCTCCATTCTTATGTGTGGCACTGAATGCTCATGACTACTTGCCTACTCTTTAGGATTAAAAGTAAATTGTATTTTTCCCCAAAACTTTTTGTGCCAATGTCCTTGTTAATTAAATTTGTAGTTTAATTAAATCCTGAATAAACCAGTAAAATTTGAGATTGAAGATCTGGATCTTAAATGATAATAGAAAATGGGTATAATTTTTATGTTTTTGAAGTTTAAAATGCTTCAGGACATAGAAGCATCATTTCTTGCTATCTGTTTGAAGTGATCTTAAGAGCTTCCCCCTTTTAATTTATTTGTGAATGATAAATTATAGGTTTTCAGTTATACTACTACAGGGTTCACTTCCAAAGCTATAAATTGGAACATGGAATTTAGTAGTTAGAAGGGGCCTAAAAGATAATAAACTGTGATCATTATATAGCTGACAGTTTTATTGCTGATGTCTTCTTAATTTTACTCTTAACATGAAATAAGGAATAGCTCTTGATGAAATACTCAGAACTTTAACAATATTAAGGTATCTTATCCATCTTTTTGCAGAACCAAGATACTATCCTGGGGCATTGAGTCACAAGTATTAATTCAGTTGAAAACACTGCTTTATTTGCATTATGAAATAAGTTAGTGGAATAGTCACCCATTTGGAGCATGTGGCTGGCTAATAATAAGCCCTGGATCTCTCATCATTTCCTTTATAAATTTTGATACTTATAGTATTAGATTTATTGTTGTTGGATAACAGTTTAGGTAGAGGAGGCTTCTGCAATTATAAAGTCACTGACATAGTAGTTTGCTTTAAGCCAAAAAGGACATTTTTTGTTTCTTGATGTTTCATTACATGGGTTCTATATTTTATTAAAGCAGAGAATCATCAATTAATACATTTTTACTACGCTTCCTCCCTTTATTACATATTATGTAACTAAAGGCCTGGTGCACGAGATTCATGCACTAGGGGGAAACAGGGGGGTCACTTAGCCTGGCCTGCACCCTCTCGCAGACCAGGACCCCTTAGGGAATGTCCTCCTGCCAGCTTAGGCCCAATTCCCTAAGCCAGCAGTCAGACATCCCTCTTGCAGTCTGGGTCTCTCGCAGTCCAGGACCCCTTGCTCCTTACCGCCTGCCTGCAGCAGAGGCGGGAGAGGATCCTGCCACTGCACTCACCAGCCATGAGCCCGGCTTCTGGCTGAGCAGTGCTCCCCTGTGGGAGCACACTGACCATCAGGGGACAGCTCCTGCATTGAGCATCTGTCCTCTAGTGGTCAGTGCACACCATAGTGACCAGCTGTTCTGCCGATTTGCATATTAGGCTTTTATTATATAGGATAACTAGAGGCCCAATGCACGAAATTCATGCAAGAGTAGGCCTTCCCCCAGCTGCTGGCACCGGCTTCCCTCTGGCACCCGGGACCCGGGATTCCTCTGGGAGGAAGTCTGGTCCAATTAGTATATTATGCTTTTGTTATTATTATAGGTTATAGATGGTTTCCTTTGTTAATAAGTACACTCTTGACCCAGGATAGAATGTTATGAATATGGTTGGTGTCAGGAAAAGCATGTTGACTAAATCATCAAGGAATTACTATAAAAAGCTTTAAAACTGAGCACAATAGGATTTGAAAAAAATACTGACTATATTGTAGGGCATGCTTATCTTTATGCTATATGTTATATGTAATATAGCATAAGCACAGGCAGCTATAATTATTTGGTGTTCATTATATTATAATGCAGAGTACAAATCCTAAAAAGGAGAATCACATCATTTCAAGTGTTTTATGTTGTTCCATAACAATGTGAAAAAAATATTCTACTACCTTATGAGAACAAGGCTTATTATCTAGTACTAGAGGCCCAGTGCACAAATTCGTGCCTGGGTGGGGTGCATCAGGGTGGCCTGCAGGGATCGGGCCCCAGCTTGTGCTCCCAGGCTCGCAGCCCCGCCTGTCAACCCCCCCCCCCACCTGCTTCACCATCCCACCTGTGGGGCGATCAGTTGGGGCTGGGGCCCCTGCCGGTCACTGTCTGCAGGGCGATTGAGCCCCTGCTCCCACCCACCCTGGCCTAGCGCACCAGCTCACCTACTCCACCATCCCGCCGCAGTCCCGCTGTCACCAGAGCCAGTAGTACCTTCACTGCCGCCGGCTGCTGGCACCCGCCACGTTGTGCTGCCCCCTGGTAGTCAGCACACGTCATAGCGAGCAGTCGAACTCCCAGTTGAACAATTTGCATATTAGGCTTTTATTATATAGGCTAATTTTTTTCTCCGCATAGGCATGAGAAACTTGGTGAAGAAATATGAACCACCGAGACCTGAAGAAGTTGCTGTTCTGAAGCAGAAGTTGGAGAGATGTCATTCTGCTGAGCTTGCACTTAACGTAATTACGTAAGTAGTTGGGAGAGTGTTATTCAAAAAGAGATAATGGGATTCCCTGAACTTCTTGCCCTTTTAATTTTTGGATTTTTTGCAGGTTTAAGATCTTGTCTGAGGACCAAGTATACTGTTCCAAACTTATTTTAACTACTCTAAGTAGGGAAATGGCATATTTTCTTTCAGAGGTAAACTATATTAAGGATGGAACCGATAGTAAAATGTGCTGTTAGACCTTCTTTTGTAGCCATAAAGAATACCCATAATGTCTCTCAGTGACTTGTAAGCTGTATGTGGAAATCACCATATTCAGGATCTTTATGCTTTGCAAATTGAAGGATCTACATAAATGTAGTCTTTTAGGAGTTTAAACAGTTGAGAATCTGGTCAGGTTACAGGAATAGAAAAACTGTAAACTGTGGCTTAGCATAGAACTTAAAATTGGTTGATTTCACTCCTGGGTTTCATTGTTAACTAACAAGAATGATTACAGAGACGAAAAGAATGTTGACTTTAATGAGTGAAAATAGTCCACTGTGGCCTAAAAATATTAAATGAAAAATTCTAGAAATAATTCATGAATTTTAAAATTGTGTACTATTCTGAGTAGTATGATGAAATCTTGCAATGTCTCACTCTGTCCCACCTGGGATGTGAATTATCTTTTTGTCCAGCATATCCACACTGTATGTACAGAACAGTAAGGTAATTTGAGAGACTGCATAACTTATTACAGTATGTTATTACATTTTATTAGTTACTAGAGGCCCGATGCACAAAATTCATGCAAGGGGCTCAGCCCTCGCAGCCACGGCAGTTTGCAGCCCCGGCTTTGTCTGGAAGGTTTGGCTGTCTGGTCTAATTAGCATATTATGCTTTTATTATTACAGATTGTTAATCTCTTACTGTGCCTAATTTAGAATTAAACTTTATCATAGGTTTGTATCTATAGGAAAAAACAATATCTATAGTTTGGTACTGTCTGCAATTTCAGGCATCAACTGGGGGTCTTGGAACAATTTCCCCCACTCCCCACAGATAGGGGGGATTACTGAATTGCAGCACTGGTAATTTTCTTTTTACAAGAGATTTGAAATGGGCTTAAACTATGGCTTGGCAAACTATATTATATAGCCCATGGGCCAAATCCAGCCCCACTACCTGTTTTTAGAAATAGTTTTATTGGAATGTAACTACACAGTTTTCATACTGTCTATGGCTGTTTTCACACTATAGAAGAAGAGTTGGGTATTTGAGGCAGAAACTGATGGTTATAGCCTACAAGGCGTAATATATCTACTATCTGTCCCTTCAACAAAATTTTTTCAACCTCTGGATTAAATAATAGAATTTATTAATCTTACCCTTCTAGCTAGTTAATTGAACGGACCATAACCTAAAATCCCTAATTGCCAGAGTTTACATCTTACTCAGATTTACCACCCACTTTGTACTGTGCTAAGCAGATTCTACATTTCTATGTGGACTTGAAGGGTGCTTCTCAAACTAAAGGACTGTTGTTGTTTTTTAATTCATTACAGACCTATATGTTTATAAAATATAACAAGTTACTAAAAAATGAGTAAAAAACATATAATACAAGCTTAAATTTTATTAGATTCGATAGTCATAATTTATCAAATTTCTATAAAAGTTTCTAAACACATGCTCAGTTTCTGTATTTATTGCACACTGGTAAGCACTACTTTAGGATAAAATATTTGTTTTCGTCTTTAAAATTCTTTTATCTTTTTTATTACACAAGTAATAGCTATATCATCATTATGAAAGTCAATCAGTACAGGTAAACCAAAATTCTCTTTGACCAAAAGCGAAACCCCCGTTTCGTCCTCAGAGATAACTTACAGTGTTTACCTTTGCTAGCCTTTTCTCCTGTATTAGTGTATGAAATAAAGTTTTTCTCTTTTTATCGATGTTTTCACACATATAATACATTTAATAGTATCTTTAACTCTTCCTTGTCTGGATGAAAAATATTAGTATTTTAATTTGCATTTCCCTATTACTCTGAGGCATTAACATTTGTATGTTAAACAGTCATTTGTATTTCTTCTATATTGCTTATTTAAAACCCTTGCTCAATTTTCTGGTGTTACTTTCTTGATTTGTAGATCTATATTTTATATACTTATTATACACCTGTTTTTCTTCTGTTGTTTCTTTCACTTTGTGACGTGTAAGGAAATTTATCATTTGTGTTATGCTTTTATATCTAAATACCTTTTCTTAACCTAGTTTGCCTTTTCAACTGTTAAAAGCGTTTAGAATTGTGAATGATTTGAGGTAGAAATCTCATATTTTCAAATAACCTGTTGTAACAGCCATTTTTAAATATTTCATAATTTGCCTTATTACAGATTAAATTCCTATATATAGTTGTTTTACCTATCTAACCATTTTAATCTGTTTTAGTATTTGCTAATACCACACTTTAGTTATCATAGCTTTTATGTATGATGTTTTGATGAGAACTGTGATACACTTCTTTTTCAGATTTAGACTTGAGTTCCATGAAAAATTTTATTAGGGTTTTAATTAGAATTACATTGAATTTAAGGATTAATTTGAAAGATATTGTCTTTATAATTCTTCATCTCTTTCCATGTATCCAGGCTTTGTTTTCAGAAAATGTTTTTCATATAACTACAAAATAAATTAAGACTATGTTGCTGTTTATTACATTGCTTCTTGATGATTGCCCCATTACAGGAAGAAGAGGAAAGGCTATGAAGATGATGATTATGTCTCAAAGAAATCCAAACATGAGGAGGTATGTTCTCCAAAGGTATTTATTATTCTTATTGGGCATTCTAATATGACCATACTATTAAGATTTTATTCTTCCAGAGTGCAAGCATTATATATGTATGTGTGTGTGAAAAAAATATATATATATATAAAGCATTCATACTTTTTTGCATCCTCCTTCATGTACATGGTCCATTATTAGAGATTTTTCTCACTTCTTAGTGTGTTCTGAAGCAGTATAATAGTTACTGGCTGAAGAATCCTTCCTATGGTCATTAAAAGCAGCAGGGATAGACATACATGCTATACATTTTTAGTCTCCAAGGATTCTTCTCTTGTCCTTAAAAAGAAATTGTAACCTGGCAAGTTAGATATAAATGAATAATCAGAGGCAGAAGGTCAGAACTATAACCTTTGTCCTGTAATCAGAGTAGTCTGTGGGACCATGCCTATAAACAACTAACTATAAATATTCTTGATTTATCTACCTTCTGTAATCAGCATATTAAAAGAACATTTTCATAAAGGGAGGCAAGGAGGTAAACAGTATTGGTTATGCTTCAATATAATGTTATCCTTATTTCATCTTCTTTCCTTCTTAGGAAGAATGGACTGATGATGACCTGGTAGATTCTCTCTAACCATTTGAAATTGATTTGTCAGTGCTAACAAATCAACAGAAGGATGAAGCATATCTGGCATTTAAATTTCTTTAAAAATGAAATAATGTGAAAGCATCAAAGTACAGTAAACTTTATTTATTTGAAAGTTTTTCCTTTCAGGGTAGCTTGATGTAAAATAAGATATGTTCAAAGGACCCAGAATAGCACGTGGTTTGGATAATCTGACCCCCCATCCCCATGACTAATAATCAAATTAGTCTTCCTATAGTAGCCAAAGCTGTAACTTATTGCATTTTGTTTAAAACAACATAGGCCAATAAGCAAACATCCCTTGTGAAAAAAGGCACCATTATATGTGGTTTCTCAAATGTCATCTGATGTACTTAGCTATTTGTATGTTACCACTTAACTACAGAATGTATGAAAGCTAGTGAACCAGGTATTTTTTTCCCTCAATTAGTTAACTGAAAACATCTCCAAATGGTTTTCTTAAAAAAAAATCAAACAGGCAGTCTTTAGTAGTTGTCTAGATTAAAAACCTAAAGGTTGGGTAGCAGCAAACTGTATGTTCAGTTTTATAATTAACCTGTTAGATTACCATATAAATGTGTTACAGTTGGTAGAAAATTTTCAGATTAAGTATATTATTCTAGAAATTTATTTAAAATAGAAAGAAGTAGATATAAATGCACAGACTGTAGCACCAGATTACTTTGGTGTGAATCATGGCTACCTCTACTTTGGGTAAATTACTAAAGCTCTGTGCCTATTTTTTCCCCAAAGGAAATAATGCCTCTGTATACTAAGTGTTCAATAAATGTTGGCTATTAATAGCATTTGTTTAATGATTGATTGTAATCTTACTATTCAGTTTCTAAGTTGGAACCAAATTATGGATATTTGTCCAGATTTCTTCTGGAAAACTGGGTTGAAGGAATTCTGAGAAACTCAACTGCCCTGAATCTGTTTTATGGATACATACCTTTCCTCATTGTCAATGCATCCATGGCTGCGCTTTCTATAGGAGTGTAGGTACCATTTTAATTACATCTTAGTATTTGAACACAATATTTACTGCACATGTATTCTCTTTAATAATTCTTTTCATTTTAAGTATGAGCTTTTTTTGGTTTATTTTTAGAATGAGAGGAATAAAATTCATGAAGTGTGACTTACAAAAGTGGAGGAGCCTAAATTGACAGTCCTGCAGGCCAGGGCTGCTAGGCTCTAGCCAGAATTGCAAGCTGTTCACCAATACCTTGTTTCTCTTTTAGGTCACTAAACTGGCATCAAAGCAAGGTCCACATTTATTTCAAATTTTCCTACCCAGTTTTAGAGGTTTTATTTCATCATTGACCAGCTAGTTACTGCAAGGCCTGCAAAGGTAAATAACAAGTTTCCTATTGTAGCTTAAGAGACTGGGAGGGAACCAAACTGCCTAGCACTAGGTTTTTGGAAGGAGATCAAATTGGATACTACTGTGGTGATCCCGCTGAAAAGCAGGAGGGAGGGAAAGGAAAGTAATATGATACAGAGAAAAAGTGGAACTGAATTGACATTAATAAAAGGTATAGTACAGGGTAAGCTGAGTTTTCTGTCATTATTCAACTGTGATTATAGCTATACCAGAGCTAGCTGCCTCCACAGAAATCTTTTAAACCCTCAAATTTAACACTTTGTTTTTTCCTACATTTTAATCAGGGGGATATAATAAAATGTTGCTCTTGGAATATAGGCCTTTAGAAAATTTCTTTAGTGTGGGAAATGATTTTCCTAATAATCTCCCTTGGTTCCTGTCTCATCCACTTTTGATATGCTGCTTAATACCTATCCCCTATACAGTTATAGGAGTGAATGAATTAATATGATCCTTCTAACGAGACCATTAGCAAAAAAAAAAAAAATGACCTGAAGGTTTATCTTCTCTTTGGGCCTTGCTTTAATACTAAATTTGAACTGTTTCTAAACAAGGAAGAAAATTAAATGCTTACCTGTATTTAGACAGAAGTAATCAATTAGTTAATATCCCTTGGTTTTATTTTAACTTAACCCTTGTGAATACTTCACAAAGATACACATACAGAAGCAAATAAAACTATACAAACTAAATACCCAGCAGATACAACAAGTAGTCAGAAGTTCAAAGATGGATAGCTGTTAAGTGACTCATGAGATTGTTTGCATAATCAATTTGGAATTAATGAATACTTTCAACAAAAAGCATTCTAGGTGTTTTTTTTAACACAAAAGAAATTGGTAGTCTAAAATGTTTGGGTAACATGCATCGATCAGTACAATGACCAATATTTATTGAATTTAAACTATTTACTGTTGTAAACATTTAACAAAAGCATTATGAGATCTAAATACAGTTTGAACAAATAAGTGGTATGTTTAAAAAATAAAGTTGATGAGCAATAGTTCCATCTATATTTTCTTTCAACAGTTCTAGCAAGAGAAGTAGCACAGTATTTTTAAAAAAGTATACAGCAAAGGTTGTTCCTATTATAATGGCAAATTCTGGAAACTGTAACAAATAACAGTCAAACGGTCATATTCCTAATCAGGAAGAAGTTACAGTAAGAACAGTATGCAATCCAGTTGTACTCACTTGTTGACAGAGAATGCTTTTTCTTGTCAGTTGATTTCATAGTTCTTTTCCCAAGAGACAGCAAAACTTTGGCAATTGGATGTATTGAAAATATATTCTCAAAGTTCAAAGTACAGTCATATGTTGTATGAAAGGTGATCTGTACACCAAGGCTCAGAGGTTGGTAAAGATTGATTCCATATGTGGAAAAAGTGCAAATATCCTGCACAGATAGCTTACAAAGCTGCTGGTACAATTATCCACCAGCAGAATCTAGGGTTTTGTTTGCATAGCTCACACATCACTGGAATGTGGAAAGGTGTGCTATTTTTTGGCAAGAGCAAAGGAGACATACTGATGTGAATTACCATGTTGGCATGCTGAATCCATGCAGACACTTGGGTGAAGGCTGCTACCTGACATCATTGGTTTTTGTATACTGGTTTTGTTTTTGTTGAAGCAGTTCTGTTATAGCCAGAAGCTTTTTCAGTACATGCTAGACAAGGAAAAACGGTATGAAAATAATTAGTAAATGAATGAAAGCTTGGTCAGAAATTTCAGGTATGGAAACCTAGATTTGAAAAAAAGCCATAATCTATTAAAATCATAAACTTGTGAAAATTTTGGAGTAGATTTAGTCATAATATTTTTTAAGTTAGACTTTTGTACACTAAAGTGACTATAAATTCATTCATGTGTTTGGCATTCTCACATCTTAGTCCAGAACACAGATTTATGAATGATACATCTTAAGCCCAATAAGATCACATAAGGGCAATGAGCTTGTAGCATAGTGATTACTTTACAGAATCATGATTACATTTGGCTTAAAATTAAAACAAATATCACCTTTACCTGTCTTACAAAGTTTTAATTGGGCCAAATCCTCCAATAAAGATTTAAGTAATAATAAACCTAACCCCAGTATAGCAAGGAGAAAATTATGCATGCCATGGGCATATTAGTAGGCCCATGGTACATACTCTACCCAAGTTTCTAAAGTGACTAGAACCTTAATGAGCCAGATTATTATCTTAAACTTTGATTTCAGAATCTCAGATTGAAGAAAACTCAGTCCTTTGTCCTATAAGATCCCTGACAAATTGTTGGCCAATGTAGTGACCTAATCTGGAAGAGCTTATTAGAAATCGCAGTTTCCAATGTCACATCTCGAATTTCTGGATCTGAAGCTTGAAATATTTTTATCAAACTTCCTGAATAATTCTGTTTGTGAATCACTTGCACATGTACGGTGTGTGAGAGACAAAGCCACATCACTGCTGACTTATTAGCTCATTTCCCATTTTCACACATGCCACTGAAGTGTATCATTTTTTTCTGTAGAGTTAACATTATATAAAACAGCAAGATTTGACATTTTGCAATATCAAAAATACATACTCTGAGCCTATTATTCCTGTCAGCTGAGAGCCTTACTGGGATTATGGTTCATTCTTTAAAATGTAAATATAACTGATAAAAATGTTGACCATAACTCAGCTACTTATTACCTCTCAGAGAACGTAACTGTTAATGAAACATTGTTAATGAAGACTGGCAAAAACCTACCTGCTGTGCACCACGCTCATTACTGAGCGTTCTCAGTTCATCTGAATGGGCCACACAAATCTCATGCAATGCTGCTAAATCACGGGAGAGGTCAGTCCTAGAATGCTCTGTAGTGTCCGGAAGTTCAGGTACATTCTTTAAGGAAATCATAAAACTGCATTTAGAAATATAAATCTTAAAATTTCTTCTGAAAAGATCCTAATTGGTTATAATAGAATTAACACATAATAATATCCTTTTAAGTTTCTGTTAAAATCCTAAGGACTTACTGGAATGAAATATTCACTGCTAATTCCGCTAAACAGATTTTGTGATCTTGGTATTCACATCAAAACCATTTTCTTCCACAGCATGGCTGAACACTGTGCATTATTATTGCTATTCTAAATAAATGGGTTTCATGAACTTTACAGAGGTTTGTTTTGTTTTGTTTTGAAATGTGGAACACATGCCAAAAAATGTAAGTACTGTCTGTATTGGTTGCTAATATGGATTAAATGCAACCTAAACTTAAAATTCCTTTCAGACTGAATCTCATTATTAAGATATCATAGCTTGTCTAAATTTATCAACATATGTGAGAAGAATGTGTCAAGCCTATAGTTAATTATCTGTGGATT
The DNA here is from genome assembly GCF_000327345.1 of Myotis davidii. Classification (NCBI taxonomy): domain Eukaryota; kingdom Metazoa; phylum Chordata; class Mammalia; order Chiroptera; family Vespertilionidae; genus Myotis; species Myotis davidii. The sequence continues at coordinate 10,518,519 of NW_006299705.1, read as the reverse complement.
ATTCCCAAAACACTTGCTAATGTGTGAACATGATCAGTGTTTATTATGGTACTTCAGATAAGGTTCGTAAAGTAACAGTCACTATAGGACACTGATAGTACTACTTTATTAACACTAAATACTGATATTTTGAGCCTCAGCCTCAGAATAAAATATGACATGGGCTCCAGAATGGTGACAATATTTGCTATACAATTCCTAAATACTGCAAAAACACTGTTTAGCATAAAGAAATAATTAGAATATAATTCATTCTTATTTATTAAATGACTCAGTAATGAAAGACACTAGTATTTGCCCTGAGAGAGCTTACAGTCTAGTTGATATAACAAAACTAAACTGATCATAGCAATATAGAATTTTATATCACAGACATGCAGAATATACTTAGGAAGCAAAAGAAATTTCAGTTTTTTAGGGCTCAGCAAAGCCTTCCTGAAGGAGAGATTTGAGGTGAGTCTTGAAAATTTGATTTATACAGGAAGAAAGGGAATGGAAGAGTATTAGAACACTGGGATTCTAAGCAATTTGAAAGGCCAGACTACACATGTGGCATTACTAGGAAAGTGGTAGAGAAAGCTGAACTGTAGATAATTATGATTATGGAAAATGGAGTTCCAACCATGAATCTGAAAACCTAGAAATGTGGCTTAAAATGAGCTAGCCTTAAATATTGGATAAACAATTTTCAACCACTGACCAACTAGATTTCTTAGAAAGTAGAAGTATTTCTATCTTCAAAATTTCCCAGGATGTCACATAAGGAAACATGATGAACACAATTATTTGCCCCACTTTGTTTCATAAGAAATTTACAGCATAGATCCATATTTCTGCAGTATTTTTTTTATACCTGAAATTGCAAACTAGGGGCCCACAAGCAGTCCTGATGTTGTTAACTGAATTTGAACGCATTAAGGCAGAACATGAGCATCTCACTTTCCTACTGTAGCATTCCCTAATACCATGTCTAAATTCACACATATATGTTCCCTTTTTGGTTTCTATATATATGAACTGAATAGCAAATACATTTATTTGATTTTAAATTGAATCAATATCTGAAAATTTGTAACTAATTAAATTGTACTAAGAATAAGAAATCCAAGGTCTTAGAAATTATTTTCTTTAAAACTCCCATTCTTAATTTCATAGTCACTATTTTACTTATAAAGGCCCAACTAAGGTATAGGTAGTCGTAATAACTGAAGTATAACTCCAAATCCATGTATGCTATTCCTAGAAAGCCATAAGAATATTCATTCTCCAGTCCATTTACTTAAAAGTAGCAAAAGATGTCACAATAGTAAGGTGAAACAGCTAATCTACACTAATAAAAGAGAAAAATGGTAATTGGCGTACGACGCTACCCTTTTCATTGGCTAATCAGGACTATATGCAAATTAACTGCCAACTCAGATGGCAGTTAACTGACAACAAAATGGCGGTTAATTTGCATATGTAGGCACAATGCAGGGAGGCGAAAGGGAAAGCAGGAAGAAGCCCCCTGCCACTGACAGTG
>NW_006299705.1:10495407-10516751 GCF_000327345.1 Myotis davidii | reverse complement strand
AGATGAAGAAATTACAAAGTTGGAATGCTACATGAGTTTCTGAAAATTCCTAAGATAATTTGGAGCTAAACTTTGAAATTACAGTAAATGATAGCCTACCTTTGTTTGCTGCACTTATTGTTTATAGTCTGTTCATCCTATATGATAAAGAGCTAATATGCTAATTAGACCAAAGGGCAGAACGATCTTCCAGAATGAGCAGTGGGCAGGGGGCGGGGGGCGGGGCTGCGAGGCAGCCCAGGCTGCTTTGAGGGCCAAGCCAGTGTACGAATTTCGTGCACCGGGCCCCTAGCAGAATAATGAAAGAAAACTAGAATGACACAAATCCAAAAGCTCCAATAATGTATGCTTGGTATAAATCATTTAGTCTAAGAATAAATGGTTAAAACTATAGTCAAAATATTTTGTTTAAGAAGGTAAAAAAAAGTATGCAGTTTTTTTAGTTGTGGATAGAAAATCTCTTTAAAAGTTTGTTGCTGCCCTGACTGGTTTGGCTCAGTGGATAGAGCGTCGGCCTGCGGACTTGGGGGTCCCAGGTTCGATTCCAGTCAAGGGCATGTACCTTGGTTGGGGGCACATCCCCAGTGGGGGGTGTGCAAGAGGCAGCTGTTCGATGTTTCTCTCTCGTCGATGTTTCTAGCTTTCTATCCCTTTCCCTTCCTCTCTGTAAAAAAAAAAATCAATAAAATATATATTTTTTAAAAAGTTTGTTGCTAAAATGAGTTTACTCTCAGCTATATTAACTATAGGTCTTAAAGTACTTAAAAAGTTATATACATACCCCAAGTTCATCTAAAAACATGATCATACGATGTTTGTTACTTTTGATGAAAGGATTGACACCTTCCATATAGGGTTCCTAAAAATATAAATAAAAAGCTCACTTTATATGCACCAAAAACAAACATTGTCTGATCTATATAACAAAACATACATGTAGTAAGAATTCTTATGCATCTGTATCAGTAGCAATACATGTTCACAGTGACAATATTTTCATTCTGATATAAGCAAACAGCTATACTAGTGAACTGGAATTTTTAAATGAAAAAATAAATTCTGGAATGAGAACAAATCAGAACACATAGCCTAGCAGATACAAACTGCTCATATGTAATTCATTCAGAAATAACTAGTAAGAAAATATTATTTGTCAAGCACCAAGACAAACATGGGTTCAACCCTGAGGGTAGAATCTAGCCCAGCCGTGGGCAAACTACGGCCTGCGGGCCGGTCCGGCCCATTTGAAATGAATAAAACTAAAAAACAAAACAAAACAAAACACACAAAAAAAAGACCGCACCCTTTTATGTAATGGTGTTTACTTTGAATTTATATTAGTTCACACAAACACTCCATCCATGCTTTTGTTCCGGCCCTCCGGTCCAGTTTAAGAACCCATTGTGGCCCTCGAGTCAAAAAGTTTGCCCACCCCTGATCCAGCCGAAAATGTAGGGAATTAAAATACAGTGTGCTAAGGACTATAATAGGAAAATATGTATGACTTAGATAAATCCAAGAACTAAGCCAGACATACAAAGTGCTCTTCATACTAAAATCTTATATGCTATGTTATAAAATAGGTTAGTATTAACACAAGCACTTCTAAAATCAATAAGTTCAATAAGGAGATGAGATAAAGACCTCATTAATTCCAAGAAATAAACAAGAAAAATCATTCAATTTCTGTATGAGTAATGAAACACCAAAGTATCATTATGCTTATTTTTCATCAAGGCTGTGGGGAGCAAAATGTCTTATAATTTTATTCCAAAGTTAGTTTAAGATAATAACTAGATGAGTTTGGAAGGGAAGACATATAGACACTTGTTACAGCAATATTTATGATAGTGCCAAATTGGAAGCCATCTAAATAGCTATTAGAGAACTATCTAACATCTACCTACATGGTGGCATACTAAATAATCATTAAGCACTATAAAAGTTAAATATTTCCAGGTACAGCAAGTTTGTTACATTATGACGACAGCAGGTGATATAGTACGATACTTATCATGATATTAATATTGATACTTATCATGATATTAATATTAACAGTCTTCAGTCATGGGATCTCACATGGGTTTTTTAAAAGTTCATCCAAGTTTTAAAATTTATAGTGAATGTTTATTGTGAAATAAATTTTTAAAGATTGGTTGGCAAGCATTTAACATATGCTGACTGACTGAAGATACAATTTTCTATACTGAAAATTGAAGATATAGTTTTCTATAATGGCTAGAATAGTGGTCTTAAAAATTCTATTATATACAATGTAAAATCTAAACAAAACATTTTTTAAAATAACGTATCAACAAAAATATAAATTCTCTATGAACTACCTATTGTACATTCAAGCTATATTTTATGATTTTATGTCAAATTTCATTCATGAATATTTTAAAGAATAAAAATGTTTTTACCTTGGCTCCAAATTCCACAAGATTAGCTAAGTTCTGTACAGACTTAGCCACTAATATCAGTGTTCTTGCAGCAATAGGAGATGGGGAATCTGTAAGAGAATTGGGCAGAGCTGATGAGACCAACTCCAAAAGTACTTCCAGGTAAGACCATTATAAATTTAGGACATTAATATTTCTTTCCTGTTAAAATACTAATGTTCTCCCATTCAGAACTCATACTTTTTTTGAAAATATGTGACCTCTACAATTGAAAAAAAACTTGAGTACAAGGGGAAAATGTTGAAGCACTTCTCAGTACTTCTAGTTTTGCAACTCAGCAATTCCCAACTAATGAATGTTTTAGAATACCTCAAAGCTTTATTTTCTTAAAACAAACATAAAACCTATCACTCTATACAACCTCCGTGACAATTCACAAAGCTAATTTCAACCCACTCAGGTTAGCAATTTGCACTCTGAGCAATTCTCCGCTCCAACCCCCCACTGACCAAATAATTCACTGGAAAGCTCAGTCTGGGATAACCCCTGCTCTATTTTTAAGAGAAAAACGTGGAATTTCATAAACTGTTAAAATATGTTAAAGATTAGTCAGGAAACAATTCTTTATAGAATATACATAGTAGGATGTAAATGAAAAGTACCTATTAAACACAAGCCCTGAAACAAGATAATAACTAAAATTTAATAGTAAAAACCTTTAGGGAGTATGAATGCCTGATTTTACTAGATTTTACTCTTTGTATCTCAAGCTATAAACTATAGATAGTATTGCCTACTGGTTCAGAGGCCAACATTCAGATAAGTAAATCTCTCCAAAAGAATTCTAAACCCTTAAATTTTAATAAACCATAGATTTAACCACTTTAGTAATGATAGAAGACAATAACAGAAATTGGGTGGCCATAAAGGTAAAAATAAAGATAATCCTAAATATTTTTAATACAACTTTAAGCTTTAAATCAGTAAGATAAAAATGGTTCAGACTCCTTATTCTAATAATGGCTCATTATTACATTGAGTCACAAATATCACGTACAACATCTGCAAGTCATTACATAGTGGACATACAGGTAATAAGCAAAACTGTATCTGGTTTATTGGAATTAAAAAACGGCTGATAAACATTATATAACTCGTGATAAGAAATTCCTAATGGAAAATCTCTAAAGAGCCACTTTAAGTATTCACAGAGCACTACTGCAACTATAGCACACAGAAAGCTCTTCTCCCCAGCATGAAAAGGACAAGATGCAGATAGGAAAAAGGCATTGTAATAAGAGTTTGAGACACAAGTAGAAATGGGAAAAAAAGGAGTATGTATCTAATCATGCCACCTCTGGCTTCATTAGATGAGAAGGGTAAAAGAAGCAAAATGGCAAGAAAAGGTAAAGAGAAACCATGTAACCTCATTAAATAGAATGAAGTTTTATTCTAATTTTTTAATTTAAAAATGTGTCAAAAATTGATTACCTGAGATGATGTTAAACATCCGTGGATTCAGGATGGCAGGACAGATAAGTCGAAGAAAAACAAAACCACTGAATGGGAGGAAATAATTTTATTTCTTTAGAAAATTACTACATTAAAAAAATAAAAATCTTTAATACTCATAGAACCATGAACTTTGAACTAATATAGGGAACCACAAACAGAGCTTTAAGAAAATAGCTAACAGTGTCTTACTTTAAGAACATATATATCCTTCCCTAACCGGTTTGGCTCAGTGGATAGAGCGTCGGCCTGCGGACTGAAGGGTCCCAGGTTCGATTCTGGTCAGGGGCACGTACCCTGGTTGCAAGCACATCCTCAGTAGGGAGTGTGCAGCTGATCAATGTTTCTCTCTCGATGTTTCTAACTCTCTATCCCTCTCCCTCTCTGTGAAAAATCAAAGTATATTTAAAAAAACCAAACATATATATCCTTAAACATACTCACTTTTCTCAATTTTGGAATTTTAGGTTTATGTTGGGCAGATTTAAATTATATTTATAGTACTTAGTGTCTTGGCTACTGTTTATTTATTCCAAGCTAGTAGTACATTTTAAATTTAATTTGAGAAAGCAGTGTCCTTAAAAACACTAAGAATTTCTGGAAAAATTACAGGAGCACAAATAAACCTTTATATGGATACATAGTTCTGAAAGGTCTTAAAACTTACATTCTCTCAATTTTCTTTCTGTATTTTAAACAGAACAACCCAGTAAAGTCTGACATAAGTCAAGTTCATTCTATTGATTCTGTTGATAAGTCATATGAAAATAAGAATCCATTTTACTATGGAATAGATGACTCCTTGACAAATTAAAAAATACATAATAGGATGCTGAAAAGCTTTTATGGCCATAAAGAAAAAGATAAGCTTTCTCAAGTTAAATATGTTCTCAAATTACAAAATAATAAAAACCAAAAAGTAATGTTAAAGAACATGGCTTAACAACATTGTCATATATGATTTTTACCTGTTAATCTTATTCTCTTAGAGAAAGAGAATAAGATTAAGACTGCAAGCTATTTAGCTTTTTCCTAACCTGCCACCTTCAGTTACTCATAGAGTATATGTTTTCATGTAGACAATTTTTCTCTAATTTCCTTTTAAGAGGAATACACACTAACAGTTGACCTCTTATTTGCCTCTTATAAAGACAAGCATTATTAACAAAACTAGATGCCTAGTGCACAAAATTTGTGCGCCTGGGTTGGGGGAGGGTGTGGTGGTGGTGGTGGTGGTGTGTGTGACCCTTAGCCCAGCCTGTGCCCTCTCGTAGTCTGGGAGCCCTCGGGGGATATCTGACTGCCAGGGAAGTGGGAGAGGCGCCCGCCACCGCTGCTGTGCTTGTCAGCTGTGAGCCCAGCTTCTGGCTGAGAGGCGCTTCCCCTGTGGGGGCACACTGACCACCAGGGGGCAGCTCCTACATTGAGCGTCTGCCCCCTGGTGGTCAGTGCGTGTCATAGCGACTGGTTATTCCACTGTTTGGTTGATTTGCATATTAGCCTTTTATTATATACGATAGTTGATAAAATTCCTTTTAGAGGCTAAAATCATCAATATCATCTCTATTCTCAGCATTTACCTTCCAAAATCTGACACTTCGTTAATTTTGGACTCTTAGAAAGTGAATATGCAGTTGCAATTAGAATATACGCTAACAATGATTAAGTCTTTAAATTTGGGTTTATTTCATATTTATGAAAACTCTTGTACAGATTCTATCTGAACATATTTTGATACTTAAATGTTAGAGGCAACATCAAACCATAAAAGAGTTTCAATGTGCAAATCTACTTTCTGTTTTAAGAGGGATACTAAGTACCTACACATACATTTAAAAGCTTATTAGGAGCAAAAATCATCACCTTGGGCATAAATGCCCCTTAAAATACCCGGAAGTAGCAAACAGTCCACAGCAGGATTTCCTGCTGTGCCTGCTTAACATACACTTGTTTGAAACTTAGAGTTTATATAAGTGTTAATTTACATCACACATATAATTGTGCAGAATACGCTTGTGATTCTTTTTTATTTTCAATCACTACTAAAGCCAAGAAATACAGAATCTATAATTTTTAAATATTTATCATTATTAGACTACTATATTCTCTGATGCTTTATCACTAAGTTTCCAATTGGTTTGAATGGATTGGGGTGTGCTTTACAAAAGCCTGTAATAGTACTCAGAATATTAAATTGGGGCCCAGCCTGTGTGTTTAAGTGGTTGAGCATTAACCTATGAATCAGGTCTCACAGTTCCATTCCATGCCTGGGTTGTGGGCTCAATCCCCAGAAAGGCATGCAGGAGGTAGCCGGTCAATTACTCTCTTTCATCATTGATGTTTCTCTCTTCTCCCTTCCTCTCTGAAATCAGTAAAAAATACATATATTTTTTAAATACAATATTAGATTGTGTCTTAGAAGTTTAGTCTTTAGTTCTGTCTTAGCCACTAACTTTGCAATTTCTCCTAATTGCTGCACAATGAGTATATCAACAAAACTTCAGAACTAGAGGCTCCGATTGGAGATTAGCCCATGGTCACAAACTATGTTACAAACCAATTAATATCAAAATGGCTCAATTATTGCTCTTCTTAGCACCAAGTTAATCTCTGTTTTTCTTTCCTTCCTTTCTTCCTCCCTTTGTCTTTAGGTAAGTATGTATATGTGGGTGTGTGTGTATATAAAGAGTACTATAAAGTTAGCTATAGATTTTGTTGATTATTTGACTTTCAACCTCATTCTATAAAATAAAAATCTCCAATAGTTAACTGACTATAAATGAATGTTTGGGTTTTTAGAAAATGCAAAAGTTATCTCGGTAATCATAGTAACTTCCAAAAAACCCCCAAAACACCCCAACAACATTGAAAGTTAGTTTAGGAGCCATCTGAACTCAGAACATATTCAACAGTTCAGAATAAAAAGATAAGGTTTTGAATTGTACACTGTGTACTCTGAGTCTTCAAATAGTCTTCAAATTTTCACAATTATCCTCTTGACTCTGTGTGTACCATATACAGTGATGTAATAAATGAACTGCTTAGCCTTACCTAACAACTCTTGTTCTCATGGTGGTATTTGTAGGCCACTTGTGCTGAACAGATTTCTGTAAACACCCATAAATATACCTCAGTGTCCTGCCAAAATAACACAATCATCTCAATACAGAAAGCAAGTGAAAATACTGATTTCAATATACCCAAAGTTTAATTTCCCAAATACATAACATTTTAATGCAACTGACCTTTTCCCAAAGTAATGAGAGAATCAAGTTTTCATCATTAATCATTTAACCATTTTTTTTACATTTGCTTTGGAAGAAATCTTACCATATTTAGATTATTCTATATTTATGAAAAAGTATTGGGATAAGGATACAGAGGAACTAATGAGTTCAGGTTTTGGGGAGTTGTTGACTTTAACAACTACCTGATTGAGTTAACTAACACTGGAAGCCATTAAGCAGACTGGATAGAGATATGTCTTTTATCATTTCCTCAAATCTAAGACTATACCTCTATTCATTCCCCAAGTCACTATATAAATCAGACATGAGCTTGTATAAAAACATGATTTGTTTTACTTCACGTAAATATTTCACACGCTTCTTCAAGTCAGTCTTCTTAAAGATTAAAACCTCTCTTTCAAAGTATCCTAACATCAGCACAGTGGAAAAGCTTACATTTTAGAAATACAAATTTTTCAAAATGCAGATACACAATTTCTTGTCAAATTAAAATTCACCACTTACGGTGGAAGTATTTCTGAAGCCATGAATATTTTCTCCACAAGCTCTGAAAGTATGTTCAATAGGTGTGCTAAATTAGTGTTCACATCTTCATTTTTTTCTAATTTTGATGGACTTAACTAAGAGAAGGAATAAATCAATATAAATGCAACTTGGCAATGATAAACACAAATCAATCAAAGTAATCAAACAGTTTTTTTAAGGTTCTCTATTTTTTCCATCTGTATTAGACTTTCGGCAGGTGGGGGGGGGAATATAAGTGGGAATTTTAAAGTAGTATATGCTATGAAGCTCCTTGGGTTTGTTACCATTTATTTCCAATTACAGTTGACCCTTGAACAACATCGGTTTCAACTGTACCGGTCCATTTATACGAGGACTTTTTCAATAAATACCTTTACTTTTTTATCTGTGGTTGGGAGGATGAATGCAAAGGGCCAACTGTAGCACTGATCTGTGATTTTCATATAATAAACTTGCACATCCACAGATTTTTATATACATAGGGGTCCTGGAACCAATCCCCCAGCAATACAGAAGGAAAACTAAGTTTTGAGGGAGTCATGAATTTTATGTGGGTTTTTGACCATGCAGGAGTGGGAGCTGGAGAGCACCCCTAACTGCCCCCCCGTCCCGATTGTTCCAGGTTCAACTGTACTGAATTGAAGAGCAAGCTATGATTATTCAACAACTTTCAGTTGCTTTGGAATCAATGCCAGTATTAAAGTTCTCTTCTGTTCATTTTATCGGATTTTACCATAGATCTTTACATTCGCTTAAAATTGGGTTAGACTTTATTTTAAATATAGTATTCTAAGCTAAAAGACAAAAAATAAAAAACAAAAAACAACAACACAGTTTTAGTGGCCAAATAGTCACAAATATACTAGGAGTATTTAAATGGGAAGAAAGATCACCATACTGTTATTGTAATGTCTGTCTTCTATTTATTTGAGGGGAAAAATGGCTTTGCTGAATGGGATAAGACTTATTTATCACTAGAAAATACCAAATGCCTAGGGCAGAATCATGAACCTTTCTCAAAACTTTTCCCTGAAATGTAAGTGTCCTGATCTAGACTGGAGTACATTTCTCTAGAGATGTCTAAATTCCCCAGCCTGGATCCAGCAACCAGACACTCTGCAGACTTGCTGAATTCCTATATCCTTACTAGTTAGACCATCTGTGGTGTTACCTCAAGTTTTCAACACTAATTCTCTAATTAGTAAAAATTGACAACTTAATGCATAATTAACATGTTCTCAGTGTACATTGTCAAAAGAAATTTCTTATTTTATTAGAGTTAAAAATATATTTAGTATCTTCTGTAGTTGCTCTACTTTCAGAATAAAATGAGACAATAGCCATAAGTGAGATACCACTCTTTCTCTTCAATGATTTACTAGGAATTTACACTGCAGCCTTTTTTTTCTTTTGTGAAGATTATATCATATTACCCCACACCCCCCAAAAATGCCTTACGGACAAATCTAAATGTTGTGATGAGCTACATAAAATTTAACTAGGTTATACAACAGAAACTTAAGATTCTGTTACTCCCAACTTCTGAAAGTAGCATATATTTATCAGTATAGTAGGAGAAATAATAAAGTACTTTCATGAATTCCTGGTGCAATATGAGGTTTTAATCCCCAAGTAAAGAAAGCCATCTTTAAGAAAAGAAAAATCTGTTTTAGGTAACATTTTCCAAAAGTAGTAGTACAACAGGTATAACTGCTCTGATAATTTTAGAAAGCTAATGTAGTTCCCTTAAAATGTAATCCTTCCTATATAATAAAAGCCTAATATGCTAAGTGTCCAGTCGTCCGTTCAACCAATCAAAGTGTAATATGTTAATGATATGCTAAGGCACTCAACTGCTCACTATAATGTGCACTGACCACCAGTGGGCAGACAGTTGACCAGTCACTATGATGTGCACTGACCACTAGGGGGCAGATGCTCTGACTGGTAGGTTAGCTTGCTGCTGGGGTCTGGCCAATCAGGACTGAGCAAGACAGGCTGGATACACCTTGGAGCCCTCCCATGGTCCCTCCCCGGTTGGCCAACCTTCCATGTCCCTCCCCGGCCCCAATCTTGCACCGGTGGGGTCCCCTGGCCTGGCATGCGCCCTCTCTCAATCTGGGACCTCTCAGGGGATGTCAGAGAGTTGGTTTTGGCCCAATCCCATAGGCCAGGCCAATGGACCCCACTGGTGCATGAATTCATGCTCCAGGCCTCTAGTTAACTATAAAGTATTACCTATTAAAATATGCTGTTTGTCATACCTCACAAGATTGCTTGCTTTCCATTATCTTTAAAATGGAGTCTTTCAAAGCATGATGGACAAATTGTGTAGCAGTGGCTTTCATATACTGCTCCATCAAGGTGCTTGCAAGTGTTGTGGCTCGAAATAAGGTAGTGGCTTCATCTACATAAATATATTAAAAGGTTATCTGTAAATAACTGTACTAATGTGAACCGACTAGAAATTAAATAAATTCATTTTTACTTCAACGATTTTAACGATTTAAGTATGCTTATTTCCATCCAGCATTAAAGTACTGATTATAATGACATCCTATATTCTATAGACTTAAGTCTTCAAAAAGCTAATACAGTCTTCAGGTTACATCGGACTCGTCGTATGTTGTTTCGTGGTTACATCGCCATTTCCCATTAATTTATAAAAAAAAGTCCCATCATTTCGACGTATGTACATATGTGCTTTATGTTTTTCATTATTTATTTACCACAAGTAAAGGTCAGGAATTGTTATCTTTCTTTTAAACTTTTTTTACTGTTGTTTCACTTCATTACTGCTGTGTATGTGCTCCATGTGAGTGACGCAGGTGCTTATATAAGTAGGTTCCAACTTAAGGCGAAAATCGCGTTATGCCATGCCATAGGAACGGATCTCCGATATAACCCGAGGACCTACTATATCTATTATTGCATTAGATTATAAACAGGAGAAGGGATTACTACTATCGTGTTCATACCAAAAAAAAAAAAAAAAAGGTTTAGACTAGTTAACATAAAACCCCCAAATAAATTAATGTATGAGCCTAAAACATGGCTACTAATACTATATAATAAAAAGCTAATATGCAAATGGTCATTACACCCTTGCACCAGGCCAGGGGACCTGAGGCTGCGCCCCCCACTCTGCAGGGCTTAACGGGGGTGGGGCCATCCCAATCTGGGTCTTGTGCAATTTTGAGGTGCGCATGGATGGACGGGGACTTGACTCTGGGTCCTGCAGTGCGCCCCAGACTCTGACAAGAGGGAGACTTTCATATACATTTTACTAAATTTCTTTCATCTCTGACACTTCTATTATAGAGAAAGGGCAAATAGGAATATTAAAATATTTCCTCTAATTTCTTTTTTTAAAAATTTATTTTATTGATTTTGTACAGAGAGGAAGGGAGAGGGATAGAGAAACGTCGATGAGAGAGAAACATCGATCAGCTGCCTCCTGCACAACCCCTACTGGTGAGGTGCCCACAACAAAGTACATGCCCTTGACCGGAATCAAACCTGGGACCCTTCAGTCCGCAGGCCGACGCTCAGTCAAACTGGTTAGGGCTAAATAATTCCCTTTTAATGTGCATGAAATTAATGCACTGGGCCAATAGTGATTTAAATAAAATTCTAAAAAACACAAATATTGCCAGTGTAAAATACATATCATCACTTGATCTTTCCTGACACATCTATATATTACATTTTCTATGATTAAAAGTAAATAGTTTTAGATTTTAGAGTTTATTTGGGGGAGCCTAGAGGCAATCACTGTCACTGAGTCAAAGTGCTGGCTGGAAGTGATTATTCTGACATATTTGTAAGCTGATACAAAGCACTGTGTGCCTAGCTATAGTGCCCAGGAACTACTTATCTGTAGAATTTAGAAATGAAATTCAGCTGGCACCAATTTCTGTGCAATAAATTAGCAAGTAAAAAGTAAAAGAACATGGTATGTATATCACACTGTTCTTAATAAAGGACTAGAAGTCATTGATCTGCACACAGAAGTCACTTTCTTATGACTTCTAATACTAATTTGTCATGACAGAAACTTGTATTAAAATAACCACCACCCATACCAGCCAGCACAAGAATCAGAACTGGCATTCTAACTAATTTTTAATAAAGGAAAAACAAATAATTTATTTTGCAAGATGATTAAACTGTTTAATATATTCTAACATAGAATCCACATATATTTGCTATTTAAAATCTAATTATTGACCAAATTTTTAAAAGTGTCACATTAACACATCCATACTGTACCTTCCATGCTTATTTCTCTGTCATTTAGTGTACATAGCAACAATGATTCAAGTTTTTCATGAAGGAAAATCCTCAGTAGGATGCTAGCCAGTAGTGTTCGATCCTGTCCACACACATGTGATAAAGCATAGACTACATGAAGGTCCTTTTGCAGTATAAGCTAAAAATGACATCAAGAAAGATTGTTGAAAATACAGCATTAAGCATTCACAGTGAGATTAACAAAATATGTTCTTTTATGTTCTTACTAGAAGCCCGATATATGAAAATTCATGCACTGGGGGGGTGGGAGGAGGGTGACCCTCAGCCTGGCCTGCCCCCTCTCACAGTGTGGGAGCCCTCAGGGGTGGGAGGTGACCCGGCGATCAGGGGAAGCTGGGGGGCTTAAGGGACTGGGTGCTGCCATCCTAGAGGGCGTGGCAATTAGCATATTCCCTCCTTATTGGTTGTGGGCGCCGCCATCTTTGAGGGCAGCAATTAGCATATTCCCTCCTTATTGGCTATGAATGCCGCCATGTTTGCAACGGCGTGAGGTTCAATTAGCAAATTCCCTCTTTATTAGACAAGGTATTTACAAATACGTTGTATTGAAAAAATTTATTTAAAAAAGAATAAGTTTGTAGCCTACATATTTTTGTTTCCTGAGACTAACCTCATACTACCAAAGGGTGTTCAACCCTCTTTTGTCTATTAGTGTGACACTAAGCTATGGAATTATTACGCTTAATGGATCTTTTATTAAATGTTCAATATTTCTGTTAATGCTGTAAAAAATAAGTAGACTGGTAAATAACTGATTACCTCTTTAAATTCACTGTATTCTTCTTCTGGCATGATTTTTTCCATAGAATATCGTGCCCGGACACGCAGGGATCCTGGTTCAATACCTTTTAATGGTATATGGGAGCTGAGCAAAAACCATTCATCTGTGGCATGCCCTTTCTGTAACCGGCTCAATTGGCAGCGCATAAATACTTGGATAGAAAAACGTCAAATGATTACTATCTAAAAAGATGACACTATAAATTAGTCACACACGTAAATTATTCTGATATTTTGCCTTCTCTACAGTGTTAAATGCTTTTTATTAAAGAAGTTTACTTCATTTAATGTTTACTTCATTCATTTCTTGAATGTCTACTATGTGTCAAACTCTGTTATAGGCAATGATTTAGGATACAGGCATGATTAGGGAAATAAGGTAAACATTTTATAGAGAAAGATTCAGGCTTGAACCTATCTGTTAATACAAAGCACTTCTTTCTCTAAATATGACTTTTAAGAAGGTATTAACCTAATTCACAGATATGTGAATTGCTAAATCCCACTGCCACCTGTTTCAGCAACAGGCAGGGGAAAAGTGAACAAATAGTACACTCGTGTTTATAGAAAAAAGTTTTTTAAATACAGTGCTTTTTCCCACTTACTTGCAAAGGAGAAAAGGAAAAACCTAAAAAGGGTAAGAAGAGATAGGGGAAGAACAACAGAAAGATGACCACTTTCACTGTTTTCTTGTTCTTCCTACTCATTAGGAAGGGGAGGGTGAATAGATACGTAATTTAATCTTAAAGGCTTCAGTTTAGAGTATGTATAATTTAGTCATATCAATTATTTTTAGAAGTACAAAAAAACTACCTTAAATTATACTACTTGTACTTCTATTTTTAATTTCCATTTTCTATTATAGTACATTATGGATTTTAAAAGTACACAAAACACGTTTGTCTTTTAGTTTAGAAAGAAATTTCTGTATCAACTTACAGATATCAGGATCTTTGCTTTTCTTTGTTTTATTACTAAGAGTTATTTCAAATCTGTTGATGTCAGGAGGAAGATCACTAAAAGAGCAAGAAGAAATAGAATTAACAAAATGTCCTGGCATTAAGCTATTTAATTCATTTATTTCTAGTATCCACTAAGGCTCCTAGTTTGCTATTACACAACCTGAATATGTTAGATTTACAACTAGATTCAAAATATTTTATTGCTTGGTATATGGGAATATAGACCAGCAAATTACACTTTCCCTAACGTCTTTATAACATCCTCAGGTAAATCCTGGAAACCTTCGTAACATTTTATATTTGTATGTTAGTAAATGGTTTAGGACTTGTCACTAATGCTAATTCATATTCATTACTAGGTGGAAAACAAAGGACATAGCACATTACTAAAAAAAAAGTATGTGGGGGGAAGGAGGGGGAAGTACTATCAAAATGACTGGACTTGGTGCCCTATTCTGACAATTTAGATGCAGAGACAAAAATAAATACATACATACATACATAATAAAGGAAAGAAAAAGTAAGGAATGAAAATGCAGTATGATAAAAGAAAATGATTTAATGTAATGATAAAAAAGACTTACTCAAAGACAAACTCTTCTGACCATACAGGGTTTTGGCCTTCCCTTGCATGAGTTTTTGCTACCTGGACACTGTTCAGGTAGATGTTGCAATAGGGATTAGTAAAATGTTTTATTGGGAGTTTATGGGCTTCTTCAATATGTAAAACAAGGCTGCTGACCTAAAGAAAGCAAAAAAATTGTTACACCAGATTTCAGATATTATGCATTAAGTTTCTAAAGCAATTACTATAACTGTAATTTTGTTTTACAAGTTATTCCTCTAATTATATTCTTGCAGAAAGTGAAATATACCTTTTAATATAAAACCAATGTTCAGAGAAAAGGAAAAGGATTCTTTATTAACATAAGTACACTGTCATGACTCAAATCAAAATCCTATTTGTTACATAATGCTCATCTGATTTAATTTCGAAAAGAATTCCACAGCTATAAAGTATTTTTAAAACACACTCTACCTTTTCATTCTACAGAAAAGGAAACAGATCCAAAAAAGAATCGCTATTTGTTAGTTTTGATGCCAAAACTTAGACCAGATACCTTCTAGCTAGTATCAGGTCTTCTTTTCCCTCCTGCCACCTATTACCTGCATTAGGCAAGTTGCTTATCTGAGCCTCACCTTCCTCAGACATAAAATTAAAACAAAGTTTACACTGCAAGTTGCTGTAAAGATTCAAAATAATATGTGTAATGCACATAGTAGAGTACCTGACATGATGATTTCAAGAGCTATTAACTATAGCATATTTTATTATACCTATAAATGATAATTTCATGGCTAAAATTTCACACAAGATAATCTGTAAAAATTCAACATGCTTTTCCATTGCTTACAAAATGTTAACATATGTTTTGAGAGCACACAGTGATTATGTGTATAAATTTCCTTGTGGAGTCAGTCTGTTGGTACAGGGGATGATATAAAATAGTAATCTAAATATTAATATCCATTTCCAATAGAACAATATGCTCGAATCATCAAGCTTATTGGAAAATTCCTACAAATAAAACAAGAGTAACTTTGGTCAATAAACACTGTACTAAAATCACCCCGAAAATCAAGAATGTTAAAATTTCTTGATATTTAACCAATTATCTAGAGATAACTATAAAGAAAAAAAAAAGCAAAAGAAACGGAGGATATAAAGTTGACTTTATACACTTTGAAAGAAAGAGCCTAGCCTAACTCTCTATGAATAAACATACAGGACATGTTAATGTTTCAAGTAAGATAGTATAGGATATTATCTAAGAGTTATGAAATGACATTTCAAAAATAAATTCTATAAAATGAAAAATTATTGGGATTAGTAATTCAAGGAAGATGATTTTTTCAATAAGTACTTTTAGTTCCACATTTTTAAAATAGGCATTTTTAAGGAAAAAAGAAAATAAAAGTGCCCAACAGAACAGTTTCTGTTACTGTTGGTTTGATATTTTTATTTTGAGTGGAGGGGAAAAATACACCCTTGATAATGTATTTAAAAGATGCCATTATATGCCCAGCAGGTATATAAAGAAAATTCTCTTTCGTAAAGAAATAACTATTTCTCCTGCTACTGAAGCAAGTGGGAGCTTTAAATTGCCTGACAAAATTAATTTCTCTTAAGAACTCTATAAAGTATCTGGAATACTGCCCCAAACAGTTCATAATGTAATAAAAATAAAGAACTAAGTGATAAAACAAAATGTGACAGTCACAAATCAAAGAAAATTAAGTTTCACCTGACGCAAGCGTTTATTAGATGTCCCTGGACTACTTTTCCGTAAATTGCAAAATGCCTGCAGACCTTTCATCCAATCCTACAAGAAATAACAACAGTTCAAAGAAATATACTGTAGTACAGTTTAATTTCCCATCATCATTTTGTTAATTCAATATTCTTTCCTTTTTGAGATTGCCATTTTTAAGCTCACAGTACTGCAATATGTTTGTACCCCGGTAAAACAATGATTTAAAAAAGTTTAATTCTGAAAAACTTGTGTTTCTGTAGATTTTCTAAATTAATGTTAAGTGTACAAAGAAGGGTACATTAATTAGCCAAAATATTTTTGAATAGGTAAGCTGTTACACTTGAAATACCTAAAGCAGAATTTACTTGACATATTTTATGAAAGGAGGGCTGACTGCAAAACCAGTGGATAATGTGATGACTAATTTGATGACAAGCATTTTAATCTTCAACATTAGACTATGATATAAGTAGACATGTATAAGGGTATCTGGGTTATATAGGTGTTTGAAATATAACATTAGATTTTAACATGTTTACCCGAATATTCAAATTAAATTGTAGCTACCTTTAAAAATATTTAACCCATCTAGTGCTCTGGAGAGAGAAATTTTACATCTATCAAAAATAAATCTAAGTATTTCACTTTGGAGTACATGTTTCTAGAAAGCTCTATATACCACTGCTTTACTCAATTATTTCTTTAATTTATAGGCTATTTCAATGAACCCAAACTTTGTCAATGTTTAGAGAACATCCTTATAGTAGAGCAAATTAAGATCAAATCAGTTATTACAACTTTTAGGAATAGAAGAGAGGTCAAGCCAGCATGGCTCAGTAGTTGAGAGTTGACTTATGAACCAGGTCACAGTATGATTCCCAGTCAGGGCATATGCCTGGGTTGCAGGACTGATCCTTAGTGTGGGGCATGCAGAAGGCAGCCAATCAATGATTTTCTCTCATCGAAGTTTCTATCTCTCTGTCCCTCTCCCTTCCTCTCTGAAATCAATTTTTTAAAAAGAAATAGCAGAGAGTAACCAGAAGAGAGCCACCAAAGTAATGAAAATTAGAAATACCAGTGGTATTTTGGACACTAGTATTTGGAAATACAGAATATAGAAAAAGTATATAAAAATGCAATAATAAAATGTTCTATTCATACAGCTCAGTGAGACATGCAAAACATACTGAAATATGAAGGTATGTAACATCTTTATTTAGAAAGAGGACATGGTAAAATAACTAGAAGATGGGATAGTAAAGTTTAAATTTCTTTCCCAATTCAATTTCCAATATTTAAAAAAAGGTTACCAAATGTTTTGAGCCCCACTTTTTTATCTACATTTAATAAAAAATTAGGGATATATACATATAAAATGTTTTTGTGTTATATGCTGAGATTTGAAATATGACTTGATTATGAATCATAAAACAATGTTTCATTTATCAAGTTATTCTAGAGTCTAAGATATTTTCATAATTTTTAATGGATATTTTCATAAATTATGAAAGCATCCACAGCATTAGCCTCAATGGCAAATTATCTTCTATTTCCAACGAAGTTGCTTAAAAAGTAGTTGCTTTCTTTGACCTCTTAACCACCTTCAAGTTCCTTCCATAGAATATAAGCAGAAATATAGCCATATTTTCACAAAATACCACTATAAAACAGGAAATACGATTCAAAAAACTCAAAATATCTTAAAAGGAATTTTTTTAAAAACATTACTTTTTTATAGTATTAGTTATATACTAAAGGTTTTTAGAAGGACATTGCACATAGATCATTGGCTAGTCCAAAAAGCAGACATTATAGTTAAGACTTATAGAAAATTCCTAAAATAGTTTTCTTTCTGATGATCAAACTTCTGTTTTTGGATATGGAATTCAACCAGTGAAAAATAACAACACTTGTGAGCAAAACTAACTGGCTTACCTTTTGATTGTACTGAGAATATCTATAACCTTTCTGCAAAGAGTATTTTAAATGAGCATTCTTAGTTGGACTCAACATCACAGAATAAAGGCCAATTTAAATGGAGTTTTCATTTATAATAACCCTTCACTGTGTTTTTCTGCATTTCTTTAAAAAAATAAGTTTTATACCTGAAAGATCTCATTCTTTAAAATAAAAAGATGATTACATTTCAAACATCCTTTTTATCACAAAACAAAGGCTTGTGAAATATATAAATTTCTAATCTCTCTCTCTCTCTCTCTCTCTCTCTGTGTGTGTGTGTGTGTGTGTGTGTGTGTGTATAAATTAATGTCAACTGTAATTGAAAAATAAATTAAAGAAAACATGGGCTAAATGTTTACACTGAAGAAACAATTAACTTACCTCTGCTTGTTCTGGAGTTTCGCCTGCAAAGTAAAAGATGTAATGTTCTTCACTAAAGTGCTGAACTACTATCTGAAAACAGTTTGGCCTTTAAATACAAACAAAAAAGTTATTAGGCAGCTTAACAAAAAGTACTATTAACTTAAGCTACTTTTAAAAAATCACAATATATTAAATAATTTATATAAAATTAACATAACTCTTAGAGAAATTCTCCTTTGTACCAGGTCATTACTAAAAAGAAAATGTCAGTTGCATATATTTTAGAAAACTTTTTAGACAAAAATTTTTAAAATTTTATTTATCTGTCAAAGTTTAAAAACTTCAAGCTACTGTATAAATTAATTTTAAAGGACATTAGAAATAGAAAACTTACAAAGGAATTGAAGCAGAAATGTTAGAATTTCACATAGCTATTCTAAACACTTTTTAAAAGCAAATAAAATGTTACTAAACGTATTGATTCAGGATGATATAAAATATACATTTATCTACACTGGAAAAAGACTACAAACATATTTGTAGACCAAAAATGTTCTTAGTGGTTATCTCTGAGTAGATGGGTCGATTTTCATTTTCTTGTTCATAATTTTACTAGCGTCCCAGTGCACGAAGATTCATGCACTGGGGGATGGATCCCTCAGCCCGACCTGCACCCTCTCCAATCTGGGAATTTCTGTCTGTCTTTGCAATCATATGAGCGAATTGTCTGAGACCCCCAACCCAGTTTGGTTTGTTGCACCCAGAATAATAGAGGCATTTTTTTTCCCTTTGCTTCATTGGTGGAGATTTCCTGGAAGTTCTAGGATATCTTCCCTTTAATTTTTCCTAGACACTCTGATTTTACTTATGTCTGTCACCTTTGCTTTCCCTCCATCTTCCACCACAACAGTAACTTGCTCCAGGCTCACTTTGCTCTAGTGTCTAGAACAGTGGTCGGCAAACTCATTAGTCAACAGAGCCAAATATATACAGTACTTGTTCAAAATAGACACGCCCAGGCTAAAAACCAACTTCTGCGCATGGGCCACAAAGTTTCAATCACACCGTATGTACGCCCGCAGGTGGTATTTTGTGGAAGAGCCACACTTCATGGGGCCAAAAAGCCACATGTGGCTTGCGAGCCACAGTTTGCTGACTAAGGGTCTAGGCTAGGAGATCCATCTGCCACCAGAACTACGACTCCCAGCATTCCTGGTGCTCCTCGCACTCTGGGCTTCAACTCCCAGTCCTAGGGCTGCCACCAGAACTACTATTCCCAGAGTTCCTGGTGCTCCCCATGCTCTAGGTTTTCCCTTCCTGCTCTGTCTCCGCCCCCCGGCCTCCTACTCTGCCACATCCCCCCAAGCCTCCGGCTCTCCTGCTCTGCTCTCTGCCCAGCAGCTTGGGAGAGCAACCAAGGAGCCACATCCCCCCATGCTGCTGGCTCTCCCGCTTCTGCTCTCTGCCTGGCGTCTGTATATGCAAATTAATCTGCCATCTTTATCAGGTTAATTTGCATATTCACTCCTGATTGGCTGATGAGCGTAGCAAAGGGACGGTCAATTTACACGCTTCTCTTTTATTATATGGGATGTACTTTCAATTTTTTACAATTGACAGTTTTCCTCACCTTGTAAATGGAAACACCATCTACTCATGGATATGCTTGTTCTGAGGATTAAATGACCTAACAATGGAGTACAGTAAATACTGGTTTGTGCCTGCCTGTAATATGCACTGTACTATAATTTACTTAACAAATACATTATCAAATAGTTTATATCTTTTCTGAAAATGTACTCTAAACTTAAAAATGTTTACAAAATGTTTAATAAGGGCCTTCATGTTTTTGAAACTCAATAAATGTTATTTCTATTTCTTGCTTTAACCAAAGATTATATCTTATGTTTTGGTGTTACTAGGTCATAGCAGACTACAAGCTTAAGATTTATTAAAGATAAAAAGAACCATCTTTTCATGCTCTGAGAATATCATAAAATAATGGAAAATGTAACTAAAACATCCTGATTCTGAAAGTGGCTTGTATCAGACTAAACCTCCTAGCTGGATAAAATATAAATAAATAAAAAAACAGCAGTTTGAAGTCACTGAAAAACAATTAAAGCAGCTAAGACTGAGGGGCCAAGATCAGATGAGGTGAGCCTGACATTCTCCACAGCTTTCCCTTACATGGTGTGTGCTGATTGCTACACTGTGTAAGGCGAGAAGCAGAGAAGCTGAGATACCAAGTAGAATGCAGCATAGATGCTCAAAAGCAAACAAGCAGTTTCACAGTGCTGGAACAGTCAAATGAGCTCAGGACTTTGGAAGACAAAGCTTTTATTTGAGTCCCCAGCAGAGCTAGGCCTTCAGAATAAGGGCAAACCAGAAATAGAGAGCCTTCACCAGTATTTCCCCTTGGTCACTGAGAGAATCAAGATGAACTACTCCCTACTCTAAATTTCTGGTAGAACAATAATATTTTTCTGGAAGCAGTAACATTATCCATAGCTTCCGCAGTTTTTCATACACAATGTCCACCATTTGGTCAAAGTTAAATAGACATTACAGGAATCACTTCAAATGACTGAAAAGGCAAAAGAAAAATAGGACAAAGGAGAAAGACCTACACATAATCAGATATTGAGGTTGGATATGAATTTTCAAACACTGTAATTGCAATGTTCAAGAAGATAGAAGACAAGAGAATTTTTCCAGCTAAATAGCTCTATAAAAGAAGAATTAAATGGAGATCCTGGCTGGGTAGCCCCATTGGATAGAGTGTCATCCAGATATGCTAAAGTCGTGAGTTCTCTCTCGGGTCAGGGAACATACAGGAAGCAAACAATGAATGCCTAAGTGGAACAACGAATTGATCTCTCTCCCTCCTTCCTTTCTCCCTTCCTCTCACTCTAAAATCAATAAAATTAAGAAATCAATAAATGCATTAAATTTTAAAAGAAT
>NW_006299705.1:10485141-10488342 GCF_000327345.1 Myotis davidii | reverse complement strand
CACCAGTTTTTCCCCTTGGTCACTGAGAGAATCAAGATGAACTACTCCCTACTCTAAATTTCTGGTAGAACAATAATATTTTTCTGGAAGCAGTAACATTATCCATAGCTTCCGCAGTTTTTCATACACAATGTCCACCATTTGGTCAAAGTTA
The DNA here is from genome assembly GCF_000327345.1 of Myotis davidii. NCBI lineage: Eukaryota > Metazoa > Chordata > Mammalia > Chiroptera > Vespertilionidae > Myotis > Myotis davidii. The sequence goes on along the minus strand of NW_006299705.1, from coordinate 10,488,188 downwards.
AATAGACATTACAGGAATCACTTCAAATGACTGAAAAGGCAAAAGAAAAATAGGACAAAGGAGAAAGACCTACACATAATCAGATATTGAGGTTGGATATGAATTTTCAAACACTGTAATTGCAATGTTCAAGAAGATAGAAGACAAGAGAATTTTTCCAGCTAAATAGCTCTATAAAAGAAGAATTAAATGGAGATCCTGGCTGGGTAGCCCCATTGGATAGAGTGTCATCCAGATATGCTAAAGTCGTGAGTTCTCTCTCGGGTCAGGGAACATACAGGAAGCAAACAATGCCTAAGTGGAACAACGAATTGATCTCTCTCCCTCCTTCCTTTCTCCCTTCCTCTCACTCTAAAATCAATAAAATTAAGACTTCAATAAATGCATTAAATTTTAAAAGAATGGATTAACGAACTGAAAGACAAATCAGAAAAAAATCCAGCCTAAGTCATAGAGAAGGAAAAATGATGAAAAGCATAGAAAACTATGTAACAGACAAATGGACATAGTAAGAAGACATAATGTGCAGCACAACTCCCAGAAGATGAAAGATAATGTGGAAGACTATTTAGAGAGCTACTGACCAAGCTAATTTTAGTTACCAATATCACCACCATAAAGTAAATAAAAATTTAAAAAATAGCCCTGGCCAGTTTGGCTCAGTGATTCAGTGTTGGCCTGTGGCCTGAAGGATCCTAGATTTGATCCCAGTCAAGGGCAGATGCCTTTTGATTCCCAGCCCTGGTGGGGATGCGTGTGGGAGGCAGCCAGTTGATGTGTCTCTCTCACATGGATGTTTCTCTGTGTCTCTCTGCTTCTTTTCACTCTCTAAAAAGCAATGGAAAAATATCCTCAGGAGACATTTAAAAACAAAAAAAAATTTTAAGAAAGTAAAGAAATATTAAGAGTCAGAAGCTTCATATAAAGAAATAGAGACTAAAAATCCTCCTAATATTGAAAATAATCTGAAAAATTTGTGCAGCTGTGCAATTAGAGTGGACAGGAAAACAGCCAAATGAGCAATTCCTTCACAACATTCCTGAACATGCATACCATCACATCTATTGCAGAGGGCTACCTTTAACTTCACATTAGACTGCACCTTAATGCTGAAAGTCCATCACTGTACTGGATTCTATGCTTGCAAAATGCAAGAAATGTTCAATGCCTGCCATATATTTGATAACACAACAAAGAAAAAGATAACAGCATTTATCCACAATTCCTCCTTTGTGATATATGTCCATTTTCTGATACATAATTTGGTATTGACCTATTTTTCACTAGTCCTATTGGTAGAGGTATCTTTTCACTTCCTTGAAATATATGTTACAGATGCTGTTTTCCCTGGCATTCAATTCAGGATTTCTTGGAGTTTCCCAACTATTTTACAGTAATGCACACACAAATTCAGTTGAGATGGTAAACTGGCATACCTCAGGGAAAAAACACACCACTTTTTAAAATAAGAAACTTATGTTACTTCCATGGATATATCTACACAATAGAATACTACACTGCAGTATAAAAGAAGGAACTCTTGCCATTTGCAGCAGCATGGATGGAATTGGAGAGCATTATGTTACGTGAAATAAGCCAGTCAGAGAAAGATAAATACCACATGATCTCACTCATTTGCGGAATATAGAAAACAACATAGACTGATGAACAGGGACAGATCCAAAGACAGAGAAACAGTGATCAGATTATCAATCCCTAGAGGAAAAGTAGGGGAGGGAGAGGGTAAGGGGAAAAGATCAACCAAAGGACTTGTATGTGCGCACATAAGCCAAACCAATGGACATGGACAACAGGGGGATGAGAGGATGGGGGTTGGGGGGGGTGAGGACACACTTGTAATACCTTAACCAATAAAGAAATTAAAAATTAAAAAAACAAAACAGAAAAACTTGTGTTACTTCCCATGGATATAACTTTTCCATAGTAAGTTTAGACTTGGTATCTACATCTACACTAATAAAAGACAAAGATGCTAATTAACCGTACCTTCACTACACCCACTAGCCAATCAGAAGAATATGCAAATTAACCCAACAAAGATGGCCATTAAATTTGCATACTACATCTGGTGCTGCCACCCGGGGAGGGGGAGCCAGTGATCGCTCCAGCCAGAAGCCTGAGGCCTGGGCAGGGGTGGAGCCGGTGATCGCACAGGGCTGGGGGTCCCCTGCCCAGGCCTAACACCCCGGCCAGAGGCCTGAGGGCTGGACAGGGGCAGAGCCTGCAATCGGAGCGGGGGGGGGGGTCCTCTGCCCAGGCCTAAGGCCCCGACCAGAGGTCTTAGGGCTGGGCAGGCGATCGGAGCGGCCTGGGGGTCCCCTGCCCAGGCCTAACACTCCTCTGGCCTGGGCATGGGCGGAGCCTGCTATGAGAGCAGGCTGCGGGTCCCCTGCCCAAGCCTAACGCCCCAGCCAGAGGCCTGAGGCCTGGGCAGGGGTGGAGCCGGCAATCGCCTGGGACTTTGGGCCAAGACCTGGGCAGGGGCCAAGCTGGGGATCGGTGTGAACTACAGAGGAAACACCTTTTCTGACCGCTCATTGACTAAGCTCCCTGTATGCCACTGGTAATATTCTTAATAACTTGGGTAATAAAAATCCAAGAAGGTGATATAGGATTTTCCCACCTCACTCCTGGAGAAAAATACGAAGGTCTTCTGCTGGAGGGGCTAAGAAATATCATATCCTGCCCTAGCTGATTTGGCTCAGTAGATAATGCCTTGGCCTGCCTACCACAGGGTCTGGGTTCAATTTTGACCAAGGGCGTGTACCTAGGTAGCAAGCTCTTCCCTGGCTGGGGTCCAGGTCAGCGCTCATGCAGGAGGCAACCCATCAAAGAGTTCCTCTCACTTTGATGTTTCTCTGTTTTCCCCTTTCTCTTCCACATTCTCTAAAAACCAATGGAAACATATCCTCAGGTGAGGATAAAATTTAAAAAAAGAGAAAGAAATGTCATATCCTATGGAAGACATATCTTGAAAATGCCTAAAGAAAGTTGTCATTTTTTCATGATGAAGGGACTCGAGTCCA
>NW_006299705.1:10471041-10485006 GCF_000327345.1 Myotis davidii | reverse complement strand
CTGGGTTTCTGGTGCTCCCTCAGTTCCCATCAATCAATCAGCAAAACCCATTGACTTCACCTCATACCTCCTCTTCTATTTGTTCTTTCCATGTATCTTATCAGTCCCAGCTCAAGGCTTCATTATCCATCCCCTTTACTATGACAGCAGCCCTTTTCTCTCCTATTCTGGACAGAAGGTGCATGCCTGCCCAGATTCGTATGTTGAAGCCCTAACAACAAATCTATCTATACTAATAAAAAGGTAATATGCTAATTAGACTGAACATCTTCCGGACATCCTTCCGGACAAAGCCATGGTGGCAGGGCTGAGGCAGAGGCGGTTAGAAGTGATCAGGCAGGCTGGGGAGAGCAGTTAGGAGGGATCAGGATGGCAGGGGAGAGCAGTTAAGGGTATCAGACCATCAGGGGAGAGTAGTTTGAGGGATCAGGCCAGCAGGGGAGAGCAGTTAGAGGGATCAGGCCAGCAGGCAGGTTACACCAACAGTTGGACATCCCCTGAGGGGTCCCAAATTGGAGAGGGTGCAGGCTGGGCTGAGGGACACCCCCCCCCCACCGTGCATGAATTTCGTGCACCAGGCCACTAGTCTATATATATAAAAACCTAAGCGACTGTTACAAAAGAAACAGGAAACCAATTTCTTACCTGTCAAAGAGACTGTCATGAACAACATAGACAGAACATACACTGAGATCTATTAATCCTTTTGGTTTTGTAGCTCGTTTTTCACTCTCAAAATAAATAAGTTGGGCATCACTGCCCTCTAAAATAAAATATAAATTTTTCCACCGTTTTCCTTTGCCTGTTAGAAAAAGAAAAGTTCCCTTAGCCAAATGATGAATGATGTCATATATATTAAAATCATAAAAATTATCATTACTGAAAATATTTTAATTTTTATTCCAAAGCTTAAATAACATACTAATCCTTAGAAAATGAGAAAATGTTTATAATTTATCTGTAGAAAACTGAATACTGTTATATTGCTTCTTTTTTAATGAATCAGAGTAAATGACAAGGGTATCTAAACTATATTTTTGGAAATTTCATTATGATAAACTTCAAAATTTTTTATTTAGGAGTAATTTTTTTCATAAAAACACAACAACAATTAAAAATAAAACTCTTCCAGTAACAATGTGCCCTTCCAGCCCCCTAACATTTCTCAATATCAGATTGAGGCCAATCTATAGAATAATACCATAAATATGCCAAGTTTCTCTTTTAAAAAATGGGGTGGGGTGGTGTTAGGATGTAAGAACGAGGCAAAGAATCAAATGCCTAGCACTGGAACTGACCTCAGGACTTAAAGACAATTGGAAATACATAAGCTGTTTCCTAAAACTTTTTAAAAGCTCTCTAATCAAGGGTCAATTACAAATAATTCTGGTCACAAACAACTTATTAGGTAACATATCTCAATGTAAGCACAATAGTTCTATTATAAATAACAAAATACTGAAATTGAATCTTTAGTCTTAAGGTTTACACTTACCCTTTTTTAGAAGATAACCTTTTTTAACAATATTTTTATAAAAGGCATCTTTTGTTTTTCGACGAATTGTATTATATATTTCTTTTCCATCCACTGTATCATTGAGTACTTGTTCTTGATCCTGAGTTTTTAAAAGTATTAAAATTGTTTCATGAATTCTTGATTGAAATTAAATAAAATACACTCAACTACAAATTAAAAACAAGATTATGTGTCTATCTAGACATTAAGAAAACATTTTAAGTACTAAAATCTAAATGATTGTAACACATATATTAAGAGGTCATTTGCTTTCCAAAGAAATTCTCAAAAAGGTTTCTTTACCATTTCTCAAAAATAGACAGCTAATTACCTATTTTCAAAAATACAGTATGAAAAATGTATTTTCAAAAATACAGTTCAAAATCCCTTTATCTCTCGTTTTGTTTTCTATGTTTTCCAATTACCTGCAGTCAATCACTGTTCAGAAATATTGAATGGAAAATTCCAGAAATGAAACAATTTGTAAGTTTAAAGTGCATGCTATTTTGAGTACTGTGATGAAATCCTGCCTAGGACATATATCATCCCTTTTTCCAGTGATCCATGCTATATCTGCTTCTTGCCCATGAGCCATCTCAGATCAACTGTTGAGGTATCACAGTGCTTGTTTTCAAGTAACCCTTCTAGTAGCCTAACACTAAGTTACAACACCTATGTCATTTACCTCACTTCATCTCATCACGTAGACACTATATCATCTCACATTATCACAAGAAAGGTGAGTACTGTACAATAAAATATTTTGAGAGAGACCAAATTCACATAACTTTTATTACAATACTAGAGGCCCAGTACACAAATTCATGCACGGGTGGGGTCCGGCTGTCTGCCCCAATGGGGGCAATCGGGGCCGGGGCAGTGGGAGTGGATGAGGGCAGTTTGGGGGGCCCGAACAGGGCCCCGATTGGGCTTGTTGGCTGCCGCAGTGCACATCACAGTGACCAGTCATTTCGGTAGCTTGGCTTTTATATATATGCTAGAAGCCCAATGCACAAAAATTTGTGCACTTGGAGGGGAGGTGTGTCCCTCAGCCCAGCCTGTGCCCTCTCACAGTCTGGGACCCTCAGGGGATGACCACCTGCTGGCTTAGGCCCACTCCCCGGGGGGATTGGGCCTAAGATGGAAATCAGACATCCCTCTGGCAGCCCGGCAGCCCTCAGGGGATGTCCACTTGCCAGCGGGGAGCAGGGTGACTGAAGCTCCCAACCTCTCCATTTTTTCTTTTTTTTTATTCTGGGCTTTATTTACCTTCTATGGCTGTTACTGGAACTGAGAGCTGGCTTTAGCTCTGAGGCTCGGCTCCAGCTCTGAGACCTCGAGTTTGTTTGGATTCTATAACTGAAACACTGTTTCAGCTCAGCTCTGAGGCCCGGCTGGCTGAAAGCAGGTTTCTGGGGATTGTTTAGCTTCTATAATTGCAACATTGTTTCTTAGACTGCAGCTCAGAGCCCAGCAGCGGCAGGCATGGAACCTTGGCTTCCTCCATCACTGGAGAAAGCAAGCCTCCTGTTCGCTTCAGCTGCCTGGCTGCCGGCCGCCACCTTGGTTGGCAGTTAATTTGCATATCTTGCTGATTAGCCGATGGGAAGGGTAGCGAAGTTACGGTTAATTACCATGTTTCTCTATTATTAGATAGGACTAGAGGCCCAGTGCACAAAATTCATGCACAGGCGGGGGGCGGGGAGGGTGTCCCTCAGCCTAGCCTGCACCCTCTCCAATCTGGGACCCCTCGAGGGATGTCCACATGCCCGTTTAGGTCCAATCCCTAAACGGGCAGTCGGACATCCTTCTCACAATCCAAGACTGCTGGTTCCCAACTGCTCGCCTTCCTGCCTGCCTGCCTGATCGCCCCTAACCCCCCCCCTGCCAGCCTGATCGATGCCTAACTGCTCCCCTGCCAGCCCGGTCACCCCTAACTGCCCTCCCCTACAGACCTGGTCACCTCTAACTGCCCTCCCCTGCCGGCCATCTTGTGTGTTGGAGTGATGGTCAATTTGCATATTGCCTCTTTATTATATAGGACTAAAGACCCAGTATGTGAAAATTCATGCACTGTGCGGATGGGGTCCCTCAGCCCGGCCTGCCCCCTCTCACAGTCCGGGAGCCCTCAGGGGTGTGAAGCAACCTGGTGATCAGGGGAAGGCGATGCCCCATCACACCTCTACTGCTGCCACTGTCAGCAGCGCAAGCCTCGGCCCTGGTTACCTGAGCCTCGGGCAGCCCTGGGCCGCCGGGGAGGCTGAGGGGACTTTGGAGGCAGGCGCCCCGGCAAGGCTGAGTGGACTGGGCGCCGCCATCTTGTTGTTGTGGGCACTGCCATCTTTGAGTGCAGGGCAATTAGCATATTCCCTCCTTACTGGCTGTAGGTGCTGCCATTTTGAGGGCTGGGCAGTCAATTAGTATATTCCCTCCTTATTGGCTGTGGGCACCGTCATCTTTGTGACAGGGGTCAATTAGCATATTCCCTCTTTAATAGATAGGATAATGTTTCAATTGTTCTATTTTATTAGTTATTGTTGTTAATCTCTTACTGTACCTAATTTATAAACTAAACTTTATGATAGGTATGTATGTGTAGGAAAAAATGGTAGGATTTGGTATTATCTACAGCAGTGGTTCTCAGCCTTCCTAATGCCGCAACCTTTTAATACAGTTCCTCATGTTGCGGTGACCCCCAATTTCATTGTTACAAATTGAACATAATTAAAGCATAGTGATTAATCACAAAAACAATATGTAATTATAAATGTGTTTTCCTATGATCTTAGGCTACCCCTGTGAAAGGGTCGTTCGACCCCCAGGCTGAGAACTGCTGATCTGCAGTTTCAGGTATCCATTGGGGGGACTTGGAACATATTACCCTTGGATAAGAGGGGACTACTGTACAGTCGGTTTTGTTGTAGTTTACAGCAAATGACATTTTGTAAACTTAAATCTGTCCCAACATAATGGAAAATTAGGAACCAATTTAAGCATAAAGCAAAGTCCTGTTTGCCTATGTATAGATACATATGTGAGATACACTCGGTAAATGCAGAAAACTGCAACCAGCTGATTGAAATATGGGGGAATATACAAAACACAACTCAGATCCCCTCAGTGCCCCAAGTGTTATATGCTATACTCATCTACCCACATCTGGTGTTATAATGCCATCTATTTCAGATAATCCTCTTCTTTCTACCTCATAGTATTCAAAACCCTTCCAATGGTGACTTCCACAAGTAAACCTGATCTTTTTCAAGGTAAAATGCCATATTTATTGTAGTGTTCATTTATTAACTACTTGATATGTGTAAAAACTAGGATAGATTTTTATTAGGTTCTTATCTTTGTCACTGATGAAGTTTTAGTGTTGTGCCCCTAACCACACTTTTCCCATTACTCTGTGGTTTTTACTGCATGACTTCACATAACACTGTGACTTTTAGGAATAATATGTTTTAAGTGCTAACTGCCCCTACCCCAATTACAAAAAGAAGTATGACATCAGGAAAAATATAAAGTTTTAAATTCAATACAATTTTAAATGCATGAGTGTGTACATACATATACCACCAAAAATGCATTTTGAAATAAAATGCTAATTATTACAAAAAGAAAACACTGACCTGCATTGGTACAGGTTCCTTAAGATAATAACCTTCAACAATTTGTTCTTTCCGATAGTGATCTATGATGTCCCCAATACTGTTAAAATAAAAATTAGTTACATTGTTATCATCTGTCTCATAGTAAAAGTGATCTGTTTGCAAGTTTTTCCAAAGCATATAACCAGAATACATTAACAGACTATATAATCATAATAGTCATATTATTTTAGAAAAATAAGAATGTTCCTAATATGGGTTTACAATCAGAATACCTTAGTCAGAGATTCCAATTGTTTATACACATACTTAAAAGTCACTATTGAGAAAAGAATTAAAAGTCTACTTTTTAAATCTTTAATAAGAGTATTTATGAGATTGAAAGAAGAAACTCACAGAGAAATGCCATTTATTTATTAGCAAGTAGTGAATTAGCAAGTATTAAACTAAGAATTTTTATCATCAAATCATTTACATATTCTGCTTTTATAATGACAATAATGTAGTTAGGTCATAAAACATATAAATAGCAGATGAAAGCCGAAGAAAAAAAAAAGGAAGAGTAGGAGCAATCTTACATGTAGGATTATTGTAAGGCTTATTGATGTTTTTGAGAAACATCCATCAGGACAACACTGCAACCAACTGAGCCACTGGCCAAGGCAATTATTTTATCTTTTAGAAAAGTGTCAAGATAGGCATTTATCAATTCAGTTAAGAGTATGTGTTTAAAATTCAGTTTTATAGATTCTAAATCCCCAGAAAACTGGACAATGGGGAATATTTTTTTAAATATATTTTTTATTAATTTTAGAGAGGAAGAGAGAGAGATAGATAGAAACATCAATGATGAGAATCACTGATCAGCTGCCTTCCGCACACCCCCTACTAGGGATCGAGCCTGCAACCCAGGCATGTGCCCTTGGCCGCAATCAAACCTGGGACCCTTCAGTCCGCAGGCCGACGCTCTATCCACTGAGCCAAACCAGCTAGGGCTGGGGAATATTAATTTACCTTCCTAAAGAGCTCAGATTGCAGTGAGAATGTCTACATCAGACTGTAATGTAGAAGGTACTGAGCAGCTTATTTGTAAGGTGTGCAAAAGAGCTGTCTAGAGACTCACATCTTCCATTTGATGCTTTATATGTGTCTAGTAACTTCTCACAAGCAGTAAGAACTGTTTTCGGTGTGTGTGTTTTGTTATTTTATGTTTTCCAAATAAACCAGCTCGTGAATCCCTATATACTCAAGGTCAAGCTGTAATTGGGAGAAATTCTAAATGGAACAAAGAATGACACCATATTTGAACTTTCATTTTAGCTTATGCAAAACTCAAAATAGGAAAACAATACTACCTAGAGTTATCCAGTAAGGGAAAACTTTAATAGTCAATATAAAATGAAAGATGACTTTCTGTTATGCAGGAAAAAATAGGTGACATGCTGGCATATGGTTTCTTTATTAACTTACTAGAGGCCCGATGCATGAAATTCATGCAAGAGTAGGCCTTCCTTCCCCCGGCTGCTACCACTGGCTTCCCTCTGGCCGCCAGCAGGCACTCAGGACCCGGGCTTCCCTCGCAGCCACGGCTTCGCCCGGAAGGTCGTCCGGAAGGATATCCAGTCTAATTAGCATATTATGCTTTTATTATTATAGATTACCTAATCAAGTGACTAAAATCCATTCTGAGTTTTGCAAGCAAAGAGTTTACTTAGAATTTTAAAGATGAGAAGAATCAATAATTACAAATAAGAAATATCAATTTGAGAACAATCCAATTACATTTGTAGTAAGACTCTGGTTACTCTTTAACAACTTTTTTCCTATTAAAATGACTCACTGATTAAAGAATGTATTTTCATTTCTTAAGTGTTTTGCTCTCCTATAGATAATGATCTGGCAAATTTGTTGCATATAGCTTGTTCATAAATAATCAAAAAAATTGTATAAATTTGAGGAAAATAAGTTATTAATTTATATTCATGTCTAAAGAATTCTTGGACATTACTACTAAATTATTAAAGGTTTTATACCTTTAGATTTTAAAAAGTCAAATATTAATTTTGAATCTGATAGTTATATTACTGAGATTTTGACAATTTTTTGCAAAAGTAAAAGAGAACTAAAAATTTTCTCTCACCTGTTATAATATCGGCCTCCCATCATAAACTGATTGTTTGGTGTTGGACATATTTTAAATCGCTGAATATTTTCACTGGTCCGAAAATAAAGTGAATAGTCACCAGGAGTATTGTCTGAGGGCCTCACAAGAAAACTGCAGACTTGGCCAACTGTAAAAATTAAGCTATTAGTTTTATCCCCTAATTATCAAATAAAAAGCATTAATTAATATAATTACAATAGTACAATCAAAAATCATAAATACATGATAATTTTCACCAGGAACTTATTTTATAATAAAGATAATCTTAAGACTTAAAAATTTTTTTTCTTGTTATGAGTCATAAAACCCATGACGTTGCTTGTCTTTATTATATAATACAGGACAGAAGTTTGCAACAGTGACTACTGGTTAATAATGTCAATACCTGTCAAACTTGGAAAAAAATAATCTAAGCACAGTTAGGGGATAGTTAAAAATGCCATTTTTTTGTAAATCCACTTAGTAAAGAAAAATCTAAAAAAGTTACAGTGAATTTTGCTTACGAATATTTTGTACTTTATCAATGCTTCTGATTAAATACTAAAAAGTATAGAGAATATAATAAAATGGTAACAAAAGCTTACAAAGGTAAATTCAAAACAACTGAAATATTTGCGCAACTTATAAAAATCAATACACATGCACTATATTTCATTCAATAGTTACAGTCCTGAGAAGTCATATAGAAGAGCAAATCATTATATATAAAATATCTTCATATTAATTTTAGAGACGTCTTTTTGATATCTTTAATTGGCAGTGACTCAACACTAAGATGCATTTGCCTTCTCTCTGTTTAAATCCTAATGACATAAATCAGAACTTGCTTGCTTTTAGGAAAACACAATGAACACTCAAAATATCAAACTTAATTTTTATGTAAATTACAAGTTGTTCCAATCATTCCACCCAGGCACTTAACTACCAAGTCATTTCATGTTCAATATAAAGAATTGGAATTAATGCAAAATTGTGTATGCAAGTGCTTGTGTACTCTTCAGGGGAGAAAAATCACAAGATTCTTAAAGAGCTCATATCCAATAAAAACAAAAGATTAATGTAAGGAAATTAAGTTTACCTCCTTTCAACTTAATATGCCTAAAAACAACAGTGAGCCCTAACCGGTTTAGCTCAGTGGATAGAACGTCAGCCTGCGGACTGAAAGGTCCCAGGTTCAATTCCAGCCAAGGGCATGTACCTTGGTTGCGGGCACATCTCCAGTAAGAGGTTTGCAAGAGGCAGCTGATCAATGTTTCTCTCTCATCGATGTTTCTAACTCTCTATCCCTCTCTCTTCCTCTCTGTAAAAAATCAATAAAATATATTTTAAAATTAAAAAAATAAAAATAAAAACAACAGTGAGTACAAGTATTTGGTGGTGTGCATATACACTTATACCCAAAATTCAGTAAATTCACAAAATAAATATTTTGGTCCCATTGAAAGCTGATAAAATGTCATTTTGGTTGAGCATTTGGCCTTCATTACTACCAAATAGCATTATCATGTTCTTTATTTTTAACCTAGTTAACCGACAGCCTCACAATAAAATTGAACAGTTCTAAAACTGCCTCAAATTTTTCAAAAGAGCAACACAGTAACTACATTAAAATGCAATGCCTTATGGCTCCAAATAACTCAGATAACATCTTTAGCAATCAGTCATTTATTTACCACATACAGAAAACATAGAAACTCTTGAACTCTGGTTGTTCTTTTAAGAACGAAGAATTCTAAATTCCAGATTGCATGTAACTTGTTTCAGATCCTAATATGGTATGGTTTGCTGAAGAAATATTTGGTAGTTAAATAATTTTGCCTTAAATATTTAGTTAGGATGATGATAGAATAGTTTTTGTTTTAAATATAAACCCACAACAGAAGTCAGTTGTTACATTGCATATCTCTATAACCACAATTTGGGAAATGTTCAAATTAATATATTCTAAAAGTCCAGTTACATAATTCTGTAAGTGCAGAAAGATAAATGCAGTAACATTTGCTGCAGGTAAATAGCAAAAAATAATAATAATAATTAAAACAATGATTGTAATTATGGTTTTTATACAATGGAAAGCTCATGATCATTAAAAAGGAGAAATAAAAATTTATATATGCAGATATGACACAATTTCCCGAAATATATTCTAATATAAAAACATGTTGTATGTTTCTATGAGTGTGTGTGGGGTGGTATGTGTAGGGTGTGTTTAGGGGTAAGGAAGAGACAGAAAGCTTCAGAAACAACAACAAAAACCCTCTCATCTGGTGTTGCTTTTGGAGAAGAGGACAGGGGCCTGAGGCAGAAGGAAAACATACTTTACTGAATGTTATACTGCATGTATGCTTTCAATGAAAAACACCAAAAAAACAAAAACACAAGTTTCTCAGTGCTGGGTAAGAAATTACAATATGCATAAATATCAAATGAATGCTAAAGGCAAAATAACATACTAAAATAGTTGGTTTGCTTTTTTAAAGTATTTTTAAATGAAGACATCAGAAAAGACAAGTGAATATACGAGTACCTGTCATTAGTAAATTATAAGCTTCTTGCTTGGAAATTTTCCCATGGAACCATCTTAAAAAGAGAACAGTATTTTTGGCTGTTGAGTATAATTCAAACTGATAAAATAAATGCAATACAATTCATCAATTATCTCATTCCTTTTACATCTTAGTTACAACACTTTATAAACATGCATAAATTCAACAAAAGAAAAATTAGGAACAATCTAGTATGAACTACAATTTCCATATTAATTACCAACACAAAAACAGCAATGATTTTAATCCTGATAATGACAAACTGTTACATCCTTACATCACAGCTAGTGTTCTCTTTTCTTTTTATTGGAAGGGGTGGTATAGGTAGAGCCCACTACAAAATTAACCAGAATTTTAAAAAAAGGTAGACATTCTTCTCATATTTCTCTCAAAGTGAATTTCCATATAATATGTGATAAGTTCTCTCTTCAAATAAAAATTAAAAAAATAAGGCTGATTCAGAGTTTACTGAAAATCAGAAAATAAGATTTAATAGATGACAACTCCAGATCAACTCTCTACCACTTTGCCATATATTCTTAGGGTCTACAATTGCCTTTAATAGTGGCATAAAGTAGATATACTACCAGAATAAAAATATAAGTGCTCTAAAATCCAATGTTACAGGTTTAGAGGCTATTCACACTGTTTTAAACTAGCCATGCTATTACTGATCAAAGTATTAAAATGTAACTGAATTTTTACCTTTTCACATGAAATGTGAATGAATGGAAAGTTAAACTTTTAAATTATCTCTTTAACTCTATGCCAACCATTAACAGATCTCCTGGGACTCTCAATGCAAATTATGAACAATGCAAAGCCAAATATACAACAACTGGAGCAATCTGGGTGGTGTTAAAAAGTAGTAAGGTTCTATACTGCACTCAATTATATTCTAAATGATTATTTACAACAATGCTAAGACAGGATTTCTATATTCCAGGGAAGAGTTGATTAAATGACCTCCAAGGCCAATCCTATATTTACATAGCTAGAATAAAGGGGGAAAAGGGAATTCTAAGGAGGAGGGACAGCAAATGAAGTTTAGAGAACAAATCGGTAATATCATTTTCTGAAAGGATTAGATTTGAGTTTCTTCATTCATACATTTATTCCCTATATGTAACATGTATATATTTCAAGCACACAGTTTATACCACTAACAGAAAGACCAATCTGTTTTTTTAGGAAGTCCCCACACTAGTAAGAAAAAGTGACACAAATACTGTATAACTATAAAAACAATGTAGAAAAAGTAATAAAGCATAGTGAAAGAAAATTATGTGCTCAGGGCACTTTTGGAATAACAGAGAAGGGGCACCAATTCTGTAGACAGCATAGAGTAAAGGAAGACTTCTTCGGAAGAGTGATATATGAGTTAAGTCTTTAATAGGAATTATCCAAAAGCAATGAGGAGATTTCTGGCCTAGGAGGTACCTTGTGCAAAGGAGAAAACAACAGTATGCATTTGAAGATCTACAAGCTGGAGAGTATAATACTAGAAATGATAAGAGAGAGCACTCGAAAATGGCACAAGAGCTAGATCAGAGAATCCTTTTAGGTTCTACCAGGTAAAGATGGTAGAGAACCATTAAAAAGTCTTAAGTGATAAAGTGATACAGTCAGATACATGTTTTAGACAGATAATTCTGACTATTAGAAGAAAAGATCTGCAGAAGCTAAAGTATTAAGGAAGACCAACTTGGAGGTTGTTGCTACATCAAGTCCTGGTAAGAGATGAAAAGAGCCTGAACTAGAATACAGTTAAGATTGAGAAGAAGGCTAACATTCAAGAAATGTTTTAGAAGATAAAATTATCAGGACTTGGCACCTATATTACAGAAATAGGGAGCTGGAAAAACCACAGCTGAAGTTATACCACCTATTTAATCTCAAAGGGCACTGATGGGCGTTACTGAGGATGCTTCATTGCCAGTCTCCACCTTAAGAAATTAGAAGAAGATGACAAATACATAAACCAACAATGCAAATTTAGCTTATGCTAAATACTTAATGAATAGAGAATTATAAAGTTCAAAAAATTGAATTGCAATGTTATTAAATAAAAAATGATTTCCAAGTGAAAGTGGGAATAATACTTTCTATGCTACAGGAAAACTGGATATTGTTTTAAATATTTACTAACATTTGACTTTTTTTTAAAATAAATATATGGTATTATTTTAATAGGGATAAAAATATAGATTTCTAGCTGCTCTTGAAATACAAGAGGATTTCACAACACCAGACTCCCATTCTTGCACACATCAGTTAGAGGGGTTACCATACTGCAAGCAAACACCTTTTAGTTTTTTAATCCCCTCAGACTACCCTAATGTAAAGAGTGGGTGCCAGTTGCTGTTTATTACCACAATGTTGTTTCCATGTACCTTGATCTCTATCAGGAGAGAAAATAAGGATCAAGGATATTTTAATTTGAAAAAAAATGAGATATACAACTAGTCCATTTCATTTGTTTATATTATCTGTATGTTCCCTCCAGGCATTCATTAGAATCTGTAATTCCTGAATAGTAGGGAGACTTCAAACTAATAGAGTCAATAAGGTACGGTTTCACTGATGGAGCCTATTCTGCAGCAACATAGAAAGATACAGAAAGTGAACTAAAAAAAAAAAACAAAACAACTCATATATTCCACAGGAGGAAGGGTGGGGAACTAAATAAAGTGGAGTATTTAGCTTAATGTTTTATGTTCTAATGATCAGAAACAAAATAAGCAAATATTTGAGAGGCAAGCTTTAAATTCCGATTAATGCTAACAGAATGACACGAAAAAAATGTTCCACCGAAAAGATATTAGAAGATGAAGTTTATTAAAATGAGTCGAACAGAATTGGGATTAAGAGTTCAGATCTTAGCCCTGGCCAGGTAGTTTAGATGGTTACAGTGTTTTCCTGATAAGCCAAGTTTGCGGGTTTGGTTCCCAGGTCAGAGCACATACAGGAAACGACCAATGAAAGCATAAGTAAGTGGGACAACAAATCCCTCTCTCTAAATAAAAAATAAGTAAATAAAACCCACAAAGTTAAGATTTTCAAGAACAATAATACAATTAAAGCAAAGCTGAAACACCATATAGAGTGATTTCCCATAAGAGGTTATTGGTTAAAGTTAATAACTTCTGGAATATAAAAGACGAATGTGGCAAGTAGCAGTGTACTAATGCTTGGTCTTTGAATTAGCCCTTACAAGATACATAAAATCAGCCTAAAAAGATTATGAAAAGAAAGTCTTTGCAGAGTCTTATATGGGAAGAACAATGATCTGGAGGAAAAGTTCTCTACCCACCCATTCAAATACTTGAATCATCCTATGTGATAAAAGGCTAATATGCAAATCGACCCAAAGGCGGAAGACTGCTCGCTATGATGCACACTGACCACCAGGGGGCAGACGCTCAACGCATGTCCCCTGGTGATCAGTGCACTTCCACAGGGGGAGTGCTGCTCAGCCAGAAGCCTGGCTCACAGCTGGCAAGCGCAGCCGCGGTAGCGAGAGCCTCTCCCACGGGATGTCCGACTGACAGCTTCCAGACTGAGAGAGGGTATAGGCTGGGCTGAGGGACTCACCCCTCCAAGTGTACGAATTTTGTGCACCGGGCCTCTAGTCCTTCCTATCTAATAAAAGACAAAAATGGTAATTGGCGTACGACCAATACCCTTTTCATTGGCTAATCAGGGCTATATGCAAATTAACTGCCAACTAAGACTGGCAGTTAACTGCCAACTAAGATTGGCAGTTAACTGCCAACAAGATTGCGGTTAATTTGCATCTGTAGGCACAATGCAGGGAGGCGAAAGGGAAAGCAGGAAGAAGCCCCCTGCCACTGACAGTGATCAGAAACCCCGGGGGGGGGAGCTAAGAACTGGGGGGCAGGGCAAAGGCGGCCCTGGGTCAACCTTTGCCCTGCCCCCCAGACATGATCGGAGAATCAGGCGCCTTTGCCGCCCTGGCCAGGGATAGCAGGAAGTAGCGGTTAAGCCAGGGATGGGAGCTGGGCACGGTCGAAGCTGGCAGTCCCGGGAGCTAGGGGTCCCTTGCCTGGGCCTAAAGCAGAGCCCACGATCACGGGGCCACTGCAGCTGCAGGTCCCCGCTGCCCGG
>NW_006299705.1:10458114-10470837 GCF_000327345.1 Myotis davidii | reverse complement strand
ATAAAAGCCTAATATGCTAAGTGTCTGGTCATCTATTCAACCAATCAAAGTGTAACATGCTAATGATATGCTAAGGCCGCCCAACCCCTTGCTATGACATACACTGACCACCAGGGGGCAGACAACCAGTAGAGTAGTCGCTATGACGTGCACTGACCACTAGGGGGCAGATGCTCCAACTGGTAGGTTAGCTTGCTGCCGGGGTCTGGCCCATTGAGACTGAGCAAGACAGGCCGGACACGCCTTAGAGCCCTCCTGCAGTTCCTCCCCGGCTGGCCAACCTCCCGCATCCCTCCTTGGCCCCAATCATGCACTGGTGGGGTCCCTCGGCCTGGCATGTGCCCTCTCACAATCCAGGGCCCCTCGGGGAATATTGGAGAGCCAGTTTTGGTCCCACAGGCCAGCCCGAGGGACCCCACTGGTGCATGAATTCGTGCACCAGGCCTCTAGTAAAATACATAAAAAAGCATGGTAATGAAAACAAAAAATGCTATTAATAAATCAATAAAAAAATATAAGAAAATGTGACATTCATAATGTTATCAATGTAATGTTTACTGAAGAGTCTTTAGTGATATAAAAGTTATATATAGGTATAAGCCACCTTCATTATTTAAAAATAACACTTTATTACTAGGTTCTCAAGAAAATATTTAAACAGCAGTTCCTAAGCCAAATAAGATAAATTTTAAGTCAGCCCGCAAAGTATCAATTTTTTAAAAAATATTTTTTGTCCAAAGTTACCCAATTAGTAGGTTTACAATCCCCCCCCCCCTTTTAATAATTAATACAAACTCACATTTTGCCTTCATGTGGATCTTCTTCTCGGCCCTAAAGGGAAAGACATTAAGACAGTATTTTATATAATTAACTATTAATCTATTTTTAAATTAATAAAAATCATACCTTGAAACATTTCTCCCATGCCCCTCATATATATATATTTAAAAAAAGGTGTTTCCGTTGCAGAAATGTCTTTACAAAAACTCTCTCCTTATTCTTCTTACTTACTGTGACGTGACTACTCTAATTCAGGCTCTTTCCTAAACTATTACAGTAGCCCAACTAGTGCCCTACCCTGCCACTCCAATCTGGATTCATCAGTTTGTCTTACATTAAGAAACACCAAAATGAAAACAAATACAATTTTTAAAACCAAACCTTTAATACCCCTCTACTGTCTAACAAATTCCTCATTTATCATATGACTCAAACCTATGTTTCTATTCTCATGCTAACAATTCTCTTTAAGTATCTATTCCACTGTCACACAAAACTTACCTATTTGCTTATCTACATTCTCCCAACACTGTAACTTATTTTACTTAAAATGTCCTTTCCACTCACTGCTTCCAGTTAGTTAAAACCTAAACCATCTAGACAGGATCTATCTGAAACACCATCTTATAAGTGAGGAACTGAGTCCCTAAAATGTAAATATGAAATTTTCCTTAGAATAGAAAGGACATCCTTTTTTATCATCTTTTGAACTTTATCTTACTCTATTTGACACTCCTATTATTTAAGATATACCAGTGTTATTCATTCTATGATAGTGACTATAAGCATCTTAAACTCTTGGTGCTTCTTTGTTAACATACATCACCAACACAACCACTAGCACAATGCTAGGCATATAATTTTCACTGCAAATACAGGGAAGGGCAAGAATAGGTTTATAGCTGTGAGTGCACAAAACACAGAGCTAATTATTGTATTATTTTCCATGTGAACAACTGTAAACCTTTTGCCATACCCAGTATAACTTGAACTGTAGTTTTACCAAGCTTAGTACCTGGCACTAAGTTTTCAATGTATAATGAAAGAGAATAGAAAAATGACCTGACTGTATATATGGATATACTTCTCACTCGTTAAATACCTAACCAAACTAAAATCAAAATTCACTGAATGCCCATTATATTACAAAGCAGTGTACTAGAAAACATTACATAAAAACATATTACCATTGTCCAAAAGGAGTTAATCTCTACAGAAGAGGTTTACACAATAAATCAATGTTTTATAATGTAATGAAATATAAAATTAAGGTGCCATGGAAACACAAGATGGAACAATTTAGCCTAAGAAAATCTAGAAATGCATAAAACCTCTGTGAAAGAAAGGGCAACACCTAAACTGAACGGATAAAGATGATCAATTTTACAAGACAGCCTAGCAGGGCAGAAATGTCAAGGAAGAGGGAAAAGAATAGATACAGAGACAATCATTCATTCAACAAACATTTACTGAATGCCTACTAATGCCAGACACTATTCAAGACAATGGGGATACATAACTGAGTCAGAGACAAAACTCAGCTTACATTCTAGAGTTAAAACATGAAAGTCTAAATGTGCCTGGAGAACTGTAATTAGAGTTTCAGAGTGGGAAACTATTTAAATCCAATCACCAACTGAATTGAATGCCTGAAATCTAGACATTCTTTGATGGCTTTTCAATCTACAAGGAATCATCACTATATTCCAATGAAGATAATTATGAAAATTTACTCTGAATATTAGAGTAAAATATTTTTGTAACTCCAACTTGTAACTAGGTCACTAGTAATTCAAAGTATTACTATATTCATTTTTAGAAGGCACATCACACTGTTTTCACACTGTTTACTCACACTGAGTTAACTTTCTCTCGCTCTTTTTTTTCCCCCTTTCCTTGTATAGATTTTAGGTCATGTCTTCTTATCTTAAATTGAGCAATTTTTTTTTCTGTACTCTTTAGGTAACTTTCACTTATTCTTAATAAAGTATATCTTGTTAAATTTGACCCAGAATTCCAAAACATTCAGGAAAAGTTTAATTATACTGTAATTCCTTTAAATAACTAGAAAAGGGGGGGTGGGGCAGGGGATTATAGCAGGAGGAGAAAATTCCCACATAAAAGTTTTAACTAAGAAATTTTGTAGTAAAACCAATACAGGTAGTAAGTTTCTTCAGTTTGAACACTTCTTGCCTATATGGAATAAATATCTCTCCTACTGTAGAACACAGAATACTAATCTAAGGATTCGAAATTCTAATCTTGGCTCTTCTACTAAATAACTATGTGACTATGAGTATAGAATATATCATACCATTTCCTTAACTCCTCATATAACTTATTTCTACATATCAAGATCTAGCTGCCAGAATAGGCAGACAAGAGAATAGCAAAGAAAAATATTTTCCACTGCTGTGTTCCCAGAACAATCAGAGCACAGATTTCATAGCCTATTTCCAGGTTCATGGCATAATTTAAAAACATTAGTCCTGGCTGGGTAGGATCAATGGATAGAGCATTGGCTTGCAGAATGAAGGGTCCCGGGTTCCATTTTGGTCAAGCCTCCGTTGCAGGTTCAGTCCTAGAATAGCAAAGAAAAATATTTTCCACTGCTGTGTTCCCAGAACAATCAGAGCACAGATTTCATAGCCTATTTCCAGGTTCATGGCATAATTTAAAAACATTAGTCCTGGCTGGGTAGGATCAATGGATAGAGCATTGGCTTGCAGAATGAAGGGTCCCGGGTTCCATTTTGGTCAAGCCTCCGTTGCAGGTTCAGTCCTTGGCCCTGGTTGGGGTACATGTGGGAGGCAACCAATCGATGTATCTCTCTCACATCACTATTTCTTTTTCTTTCTCTCTCTCTCTCTCCCCCTCCCTTCCACTCTCTCTAAAAATCAAGGAAAAAATATTCTGGGGTGAGGATTAACAACAACAACACAATGAAAATGATTTCAGCAATATTAGAAAACATAAGTTATCAGTCTGGATCTTGGGTCAGAGGGACAGGAGGGGAGAGACTAGGCATGTATTCAGGAAGTAAATAAACCAAGTAGACACAAGATCTTGAGAAAATGATCAACTTCTCTAGGGCTTTACAATCCTGAACCCAAAATGAGGGGCTCGATCCCCAGTGGGGGCCATGTAGGAAACAGCCAATTAATGATTCTCTCTCATCATTGATGTTTTTTTCTCTCTCTCCCTCTCCCTTCCTCTCTGAAATCAATAATAATATATTTAAAAAATAAAAAAATAAAAATCAAGGAAAAATAAACAAAAAAAAATAAAAACATTAGCTCTGAGGGTTGTAAAAGGTGACAAAAAAACATTCCATTTTTTGGACAAATCCAAAAGGCAAGGGTATTCCAAATTTGTAAAATAACGCTTGCTATGTTTCAGTGATACTTTTAGTATTGTCTCTGAAATGCAAATACTGCTGGAATGCTGACCTCCTACCTGAAAATATGCAAACATTACTTATACTGTTACTATTATGTGATGTATTATGTATTATGTGATGACAATAAAAACAAGGGGAATATTTAAAATGTAGAACCATATGATAATATGTGTATAATATAACTGAGTTTTTCCAAGGTTACTAGAAAATTATATGTAGATTTGGGAGACAAAGAATTTGAGATTCAATGATCAGTGACATAACATCAATTATGAGGAATATCAAGAAGACAAAAAGAATACAAATAAGCACAAATGCTAATACATTTTTTTAATTCTTAGAAACTTATGAAACCTTCTGAAAATTGGCACCTATAGATCAAAATATGCCATCTTGGCTATGTTTTTAATAAATAAATAGCTATCACTAATAGAAAATACATTTTAACAAAAATTTGTAAATTGAGACTTATTATAGATAAAAATGTATTCATCGATAATTTCCCTGTTTATAGACAAGTTCCACAATTTTACAAAAATTTAGAATTCTGAGAGTGAGAAGAACAGAACAAAACTTACCACCTCTTCTACTAGGTCTTCAACAATTAGGCCTTGTTCATCTGTTCTTAGATTTGTAACCCACATCCACCCATCTTCTAATTCATTATGAACGATGAACATGTCTCCTTTTAAGAAACTGAAAAGAGCAAGTATAAAGGTATTGACCTTAAAAATTTTAAACTTGAAAATTTGAGTAATCATGTAACACACCACAGAGATAATATGATACTGGAAAATGCAACAGATTAGAGTTAAATACCCTGAGATTTTTGTCCTATTTCTGGCATTATCTACAAGTAAAATGTTTTATAATTTAAAATATCTGAATTAATTTCCTCGTGGGTAAAACAGATTAATAAAGGTCCCTGGACTATATGTATCATTGGATTAAGGTTAGATTCAAATTGGAATTTTTGTAAACAATAATTATATGTGTATTGTAGGGCTTTGGGGTTTAACTCCAAGAAACCTAAACTTGAAAATTTAAGTGTCAATGTTCTCTTTCAGAGGTATATTAGATATAAAATTATAAACACAAAATAATTAACTCATTACACATACACAAGATGCTTACTTTAGAAGAAGTTTATTTGACATAAGCACAATTAGCCTTACCATGAAAAAGCTTATAAGAATTAACAATTTTCTACTAAAAATATTGTTTTACTTAATTCATTCAGACATCCATGAGCCAACAAGTATAGCATTCTTTCTTTAAAAGTGGTACCAAGGAATATATTATGAGGACACATGCATGTTTTTTGTTATCTATTTCTGACTAGAGGGATGCCTATACTACCTAGTTTCTTCTCATAGGAATCTAGATGTTTCCAACCTCCACACAATCACAGGAGAAATATGTTGTTGATGTATGTCATCAATATAAAACCATCAGTAATTCCTTGAACTTTTCTTTTTAGGCATGAATAAATACATGCCTCTGAAGGCTTAAGGTTTCAAGATTGGTAGGATACTACCATTGATCCTATTTCAAAATCCATGTGTGTCATATATTTCTTTATCCATTTTTCTTTCAGTCTTAATATTCACAAACTGAAGTTCAATTAGGTAAATCTAAAAAACTTTTTTCCAGGCTATCTCAAGCTTCACGGTTTTTTGGACAAGTTTAAGAACAAAATTCTTATATACAACACTTTAGATGTGGTACTCAATTTGAATAAGCATGGAATACAGCATTCTATCTTTTAAATTGCTTACTTTTATTTTACTTTTTAAAAAATTTATTGGGGTGACATTGGTTAATAAAACCATATAGGTTTCAAGTATACAACTCATTAAACATCATCTGCACACTACATCATGTGCTCACCACCCAAAGTCAAGTCTCTTTCCCCACCCATTTATCCCCCCCTTTTGCCCGTTTCTACCTCCTCCCACCCCCGTTTCCCTCTGGCTGTCACCATACAGTAGTTGTTGGCCTTTGTTTATGTGTCATGTATACTGTATTTTTCCCCTGCATAATCCCTTCAAGGAGGTTAGGGGGCTTTGTGCATTCTATCTTGATTTCTACAAATCTTGTTAATGGTAACCAATATTTTACTAGCTGAATAGAAGCAGACTTTAACACTTAAAAGTAAATTTTTCCTTTTTAAAACCAACTACGTTAATACATTCAATAAAATAGTTATTAATGAGTAAAAAAGGGAGTACATATGGACAAGAAAAAAGAGAAATGAGAAGTGACAAGTGTCATTTATTGGTCAAAAGCCGTCATCTGAGTTTTTACTTTATTTTTGGCTTCTGTCATTGTTGCTATACTACTAAATTTTTATGGTGCAAAACCACACAAAAAATTAACCCTTTGCGGTCGTTTGTCTACTCTCAGCCACCAAAGCTTTTTGACCGTTCCGGTCGTATGTCTGCTCTCAGCCACCACAGCAAGGAACCGTACAAATCTTAACTCTATTCATTCATGTATCAGTTCATAATTTCTCTGAAAGCTCAAGTGTCTAAGTGACACCTTGTCACAAACCAAAACATTGCCCTGACAAATCGGAGTTATCGAAACTCAATATAAACAAACGCGGTGGTTCCACACTCGCCATGCAAAACACCGTGGCGAGTCAGTCGCCTTTTGAGAGTGAAGAAATCGACAAGCTTCGAAGATACTTCGCAGAATTTCAAATAAAGCTTTACAAATTACTTTTAACTGTAATTAGGCATTCTCGCTTGTTAAGATATTTCAAAATAATACTCCAAAATGGCAAAAAGAAAGTTACCGAAAGAAGTGTACTGCGAATCTGAAAGTAACGATGAAGAGTTTTATTTTGGCACCTTGAATACTGACTCTGATGTAGAAAGTGATAATGTTTGTAGTGATTCTACTAGTAGTGATGTAGTTCTAAAAAAGAGTTAATAAATCTTGTTTATCCTTCATAATCTTGCATGTTATGTATCACTGCTCTTTCAATGGAAATTAATTCCGACCAGTACGACACCCATGTCCAAATTTAATATGACCGCAAAGGGTTAAAAATTAAAAAAAACTTCTTAGCACAAACAATACAATTAAAAGACTCATTCTATATTGTTCTGCATTTTTCACTATAAGGGGTTAAAGTGCTTTGCTAAATCTCATCTATCTTCAGATATTTTTACCTAAAAAACTTCACAGGTATATCCAAATTTCAAAAAGACTCTTAACTTCATACATATTTATATAGTAAAATTAAAATGTATACAATTCAAATTCTTGTTAAAATTTTCATCTTCCTAGATCAGTATTTCTCGATTCTGAGGCAGTCTCTCAGGACACCTTTACATTCTTAAAAATTGATACTTTAAAAGGTTTTTATTTATATGGGTTATAGCTGTTGATACTTAATTATATTAGAATTTGAAATATAAATATTTTAAAATATATACTAATTCCTTTACTACTACTGCTACTAATAATATACCCCATTACATAGTAACAGAGTATGAAAAATAATTATATAGTTTTTTTTTAGTGAGAATATTCATGTTTTATGTTTTTGCAAATCTCAATGTCTGGCTTAACTAAAAACTGATGGACTCTCATATCTTTTTTTCATTTAATCTGTTGCAATATGATATTTTGCTTAAAATACATGAAGAATATCTGACTTCACACAAATATGTAGTTGTGAAAGTGATGAATATTTTAATAGCCTTTCAGATAATTACTGATGATATTTTAACAAAAACTCAACAAGTGTCAATTTCTTTAACGTTAGTTGTAATGTGGAATCCAAAACTATATATCAATAAACTTTCTGTACCCATTCCAATGATAGATCTCATACTTTGAATGGATCTTTTACTTATACATAATTTTGTAACATCATGCTGGATCATTTAGAAAATACTGATTCACTGAGCTATGCAGATCTTCCAGATGTAAACACATTATACACTATCAAAACATCACATTCTTTAATATTTCTGCCACTCTCATTACATATTTGGAAAGCTGTCAAATTCCTGAACGCAGATATAAGATTTCCAAAATTCTAATTTTTGCTTGAAAGCTCAAATTTTGTCACTGGCAACAAAATACTGCCAGTTATCTCCCTTGAAGTAACATACTCACTTTGCTTTCTTTAAAAAAAAAAAAAAAAGTCAAATACTTGAGAATGAATAATCATAGTTTGCCTCTTAGTCATTGTATTAAGTAAAAATAGTGTGCACAAAAGCAGCACCTGTTTCAGCGCTGAACCCACTGCTATTCCTCAAGATACTGAACTTCACAGCGGATATGCTAGCTTTATTCGTATAATACTTGCCATTTCATCACACAGAATATTTACAAGAGGCGTAGTGCCCTGGCTGGTGTGCCTCAGTTGGTTGGGCATCGTCCCCTATGCTGAAAGGTTGCCAGTTCAATTCCCAACCAGGGCACATACCTGGGTTGTGGGCTCAATCCCCTGTAAAGGGGCAGGCAGTAGGCAGCCAATCAATGCTGCACTCTCACACCAATGTTTCTCTTTCTCTCCCTCTAAAAATCAATAAAAGTATTTTTTTTAAAAAAAAAAAGGTAAATTTACTTAAAAAAAAATAAAAAAGAGGCATAGCCAAGGGTTGAGATTTAATAAAATAAGTATTTCCTTTTTTTAAAAAATATATTTTATTGATTTTTTACAGAGAGGAAGGGAGAGAGATAGAGAGTTAGAAACATCGATCAGCTGCCTCCTGCACATCTCCCACTGGGGATGTGCCCGCAACCAAGGTACATGCCCTTGACTGGAATCGAACCTGGGACCTTTCAGTCCGCAGGCCGACGCTCTATCCACTGAGCCAAACCGGTTTCGGCTAAAATAAGTATTTCTAACTGTCTCATCAAGAACAACCTTAAGCCCTAGCCAGTTTGGTTCAGTGGGTAGAGCATCAGCCCTTGGACAGAAAGGTCCGTCCCAGGTTCGATTCTGGTAAAGGGCACATACAATGGTTGCAGGCTCAATTTCTGGTCCTGGTGAGAGCTCGTGTGGCAGGCAACTGATCAAATGTGTCTCTCTCACATCAATATTTCTCTTTCTCTCCCTCTCCCTCCACTCTCTTTAAAAATTAATAGAAAGCCCTAGCTGGTTTGACTCAGTGGATAAAGCATGGGCCTGCGGACTGAAGGGTCCCAGGTTCGATTCCGGTCAAGGGCACATGTCTAGGTTGCGGGCTCAATCCCCAGTGGGAGGCATGCAGGAGGCGGCCAATCAATGATTCTCTCTCATCATTGATGTTTCTATCTTTCCCTCTCCTTTCCTCTCTGAAATCAATAAAAAATAGATCAACAGAAAAATATCCTCGGGTGAGAATTAATAATAAAACAACAACAACAACCTTAAGTGAAACTGGCTTTTTTGTTTGTCTAACTGCAAATGTGTACAGCAAGCATGTCAAACTAAAAGGCTAACATGGGCCAAATAAACAAGGTTCAAGTTTATGTGGGCCACAAAAAAAAAAAAGCTTCAATTTTCATAGCAATGTAGGTTTATTTCGACAGAGACATACTGAATACAAGGGGCTGAAATAAATGAATAATCATTAACATAAAATAATAGAACATTTTAATAAAAATTAATATTTTTCTTGAACATTAACGTACCAGACAACTGAATAACTGTACAAATTAATAAGTGTAACACAAATAAACCTATTTTTCTTATCTCCGAAAGGGAAATATTTCCTGTTGTGCACACCAAACAGTCAGTATAAGACGGATGGTGTGGCAATCGGCTGCTAAAATATTTGCTGCTGGTATTTGTGGAGAGATATGGTGCGCCTGCACGTAAGGGGCATAAGGGAAATGAATGCAACACAATTATAGTAATCAGTCATTAGCGAACGTTGTAGTTCATTGTTAATAACCAGAGGCCCAACGCATGAAATTCGTGCAAGAGTAGGCCTTCCTTGACCCAGCTGCCAGCACCGGTTTCCCTCTGGCACCCGGGGCCCGGGCTTCTCTCTGGCCGCCAGCAGGCACCTGGGACCGGGGCTTCCCTTGCAGTCCCAGTTTCATCTGGAAGGACGTCGGTCTAATTAGCTTATTATGCTTTTATTATTATAGATTATATATAACAGGATATTGTAAAAATTAAGTTACAAAATTTTTATTAAAACATTTCTTATATACTGTTATATTGGCTGGGCCTCAAAAATATTTGTTGTGGGCCACATGCGGCCCATGGGCTGCTAGTTTGACATGCTTGGTATACAGCTACTATCTTGATTTGTGCTAAGGCCAGCAGTTTTATTGTCAATTGCTTTTGTACTATCAGTGCAAATGTCACATTGAAAAAGGCAAATGCCTTAGTATTATCATGAACAGTTGAGACAGAGATGTCTTGTAGTAATAAAAATTAGAGTATAGAATATGACAGAACTCTCCTTACTTTCAGAGATAGTCTAATAAAAGCTAAGTTATTTCTCCTGTCATCTTCACTGTGGCCACTCTGATCCAAATCCACAATCTAAAGAGACAAGCCAACTATGATTACAAAACATCAGATTCAATATTAAAAGCACCTTTACCTTGCTGCATGTTATTTCCTCAAATTCCAAAACCTTTCTGATCCAAGAGCAATAAGTTAGCAAAGTCTTTCAAATGCCAACAAATGAGAATATGTTATAAATACCTTATTTCGTCAGTATCTGGAACTTTTGTGTAAGGCAGAATGGCTCGAACACGCCTCCTATCTTCTACTGGCTAAAAACCATAAAAAATGATTTACAAAAGTAAATAACCTTCTTATAGCAAAGTCAAATCAGGTATGTCCACACAAAGTGAAAGCCAATAAAAACCAATAGACTCATTCAAACTATGTCTTACTGATGCTCTAAATACCCAAAGCCTATAAATGTTTGTCTTGTTTTTATTGTTATTTTTATAGAAATTCTTGCAATAGTATAACTTATATTTTATCAAGCATTAGGAACAATCAGTAAATCCTATATAATAAAAGCCTAATATTCAAATTGTTCGACCAGGAGTTCAACCGGAAGTTCAACCGCTTGCTATGATGTGGGGCGGCATGGGACAGGGCAGGCGTTGGCGACGCAGTGCTGGCAGCGGGCAGCAGTGGAGACGCTGCCAGCCCCGATGAGCCCCGATGGGCCCCAACGAGAGCGGGACCACAGCAGGATGGTGGAGCAGGTGAGCAGGCAGTGCCAGCCAAGGCCGGTGCGAGTGGGACCCTACTGCCCCACCAATCGCCCCGCAGATGGCGACCAGCAGCAGAATCGGGCCGCCACCTGGCTCCCAGGCACTGAGAGAGCCATGCTGGGAGCCTGGCCCCAACTGATGGCCCTACAGACAGCGACCAGCGGCCGGCAGACCCTGATCGGGGCCAGGCCCTGGGCTGGAATGGGGAACTGGAGGTGGGTGGTGGCGCCTGGGAGGGGGACTGCAACCTCTCGTCAGCTACCTGGGGGTAGAAGTGACGGGGATGGAGGTGCAGTGAGAATAGGGGGTGTCCACCGAACTCGCTCTCACTCTCCATCCTAACTTCCCCTGGGACACCAGGGCTTGTGCGCCAGGGAAGCCCCAGCGCTCAGGTGCTGGGCATCCGCGCGACCTCTTCTAGATGAGCTGGGCTGCAGCCGCTGGGACTGCAGGGGCCAGTCAGGCTCCCCATGGGTTCACGCAGAAACCGGTCTGCAAGGCTGGCCAGAAGAGAGCACACTGCTCACCCAGCTTTTGTGCAGCGCCGCTAGGCGGCCCAGCAGCCCACGCTGCGCCCCGGCCTGTGGCGTCCAGCCATGCTCACTGCATCTCTGGGTGCCGTGACTCAGGTTGAAGGGGGTGCACAGGGGCTCAGGTGCTGCCCAAGGCCCAAAGGTCAGCTGGGACCTGCCCTTCCACACCAGACGCTCGCGCTTCGATCACCAACCGATACTAGGAACCACACCTGTGCTTGAATTTCGTTCACTGGGCATCTAGTTTGAAATAAACTATATGGAACATATAAATTAACCTTTCTCTGATCATATATATATACTAGTGGCCCGGTGCACAAAAATTTGTGCACTCGGGGGTATCCCTCAGCCCAGCCTGCCCCCTCTAACAGTCTGAGAGCCCTCACAGGATGTCCTACTGATGTCCCTGTGAGGAGCGGGCCTAAGCCGAAGTCTGGCCTCCCTCTGTGGAAGGCAACTGGCCAATCAGGTATATAGACACTTTCTGAAGGCAGCACAGACTCCTTTCTTATTTTTTTCCTTTGCAGTTGGAGAATAGGGGACTAAAAGGTGGACACAGAACTGTGGCCGGGCCTGGGGCTCTTGTAGGCAAAAGAAAGGAGAGGGCTGGGGAAGTCTAGACACGGTTTTCTTCAATTGTCCTCCCTTCCTCCGGGCCCCTCGCTCTGTTCTCTCCTTGTCATGGTGGGCGCTTGGGCCTTGGACTGACAGGAGCCCAGTGACGGTGGAGTTCAGCCCCCTCACTTCTCAGCTGAACATACAACCAACTCACATTCCAAGTGGAGCTGTGTTCAAGTGGCTACAGTGCTGGCA
>NW_006299705.1:10456688-10457328 GCF_000327345.1 Myotis davidii | reverse complement strand
AAACAGCAGCGGAGCTTCCAGCAGCCAAAGCAGCAGCAGTAGCCAGCTGGGGGACGGCGGCGGTGGTCAGAGTCCCAGCTCCCCTCCGCCATGGCTCCGCCGGGAGCGCCCGGCACAAAGTTCCCAGCTCCCAGCGCCAGCACCTGGGGACTTCTTAGATGCCTCCTCCTCCCCTCCACCCTCGCTTCATGAATCGCAAGTTTCCCCAGAGGCAGCGGCTTAGGATGCAGAGCAGGAGACAGGGGAGCAGGCTGAGTGCGGCTCGGGCTGGACAGAGAGCACCGGGGCAGAGGAGATCTCCCCGGCAGCAGGGGGAGTCGCTGCCCCCTGGGGAGATCTCCGCGCACACCAGTGCCCTCCATCAAGCCTGAGCCAGAGCCGCGCTTGGCCCCCTCCCCTGTCTCCCGCTCTGGGTCCTAAGCCTCTGCCTCCCGGAAAATTGGGATTCATGAAGTGCGGACAGCTGGGAGAGCCAGGTGGCTCCAGCGCTCCAGGGTCGCCTCCTGTCTTCCTGGCCCTGGGCTGGATGGCTCCAGGCAGGCGGGTGGGGCTCATGCAAAGGCAAGCAATGCCGCTGCCGGATCACCCGCCCACCCCCGGGTGGCACACAGGAATGGGCCCCCGTCTCTCGTAGGTGGGC
>NW_006299705.1:10443201-10455740 GCF_000327345.1 Myotis davidii | reverse complement strand
CTCATTTTTTTCTTTTTTCTTTATTCTAGAATTTTTTTACCTTCTATAATTGAAACTTTGTTGCCTTCAGTGGAGCTCAGAGCCAGCTTCTACTCGCTCCAGCTCTGTGGCCAGGGCTGGCTAAAAGCAGGTATCTAGGGTTTATTTATCTTTTATAATTGAAACTTTGTTTCTTTGAGTGGAGCTCAGAGCCGGCTGGGAAGCTTGGCTTCCTCCATCACTGAAGCCTCCTACTCGCTTCAGCTCCATGGCTGCCAGCCGCCATCTTGTTTGGGTTAATTTGCATATAGTCACTCTGATTGGTTGGTGGGCGTGGCTTAAGACATAACAGAGGTATGGTCAATTTGCATGTTTGTCTTTTATTAGAGTGTGTGTGGGTGTATATATATCTATATCTACATCTATATATAAATATATATAGATGTAGATATAGATATATAGAGAAGGCATTTGTTAGACTATCACTACACAATATTATAAAAAATCAAGTAACTTAAATACAAAATTACAGTACGTCCTTGGGTTACATCGGATATCCGTTCCTACCATGTGACGTAATGGGATTTTCGCCGTATGTCGGAACCCACCTACACAAGCACCTACGTCACTCACATGGAGCACATACACAGCAATTGATGAAGTGAAACAGTAAAAAAAATTCAAAAGAAAGGTAACAATTCCTGACCTTTTACTGTGGCAAATAAGCCCGGGTAGGGTCCCTAAGCCTGGCTGGCAATTGGGGCCAATTGGGCCTTCCTTCCCCTGGCTGCCAGCTACCAGGCCTTCCTGTTTTCCGTGCCCACCCCAGTGGTCAGCACACATCATAGCGAGCGGTCGAACTCCTGGTCAGTGAACTCCCAACGGGACAATTTGCATATTAGGCTTTTATTATATAGGATAAACATCACAAGAAACTGAATGAGAGATATTCCAATTAGTAAAGTGAAATAATAAAGTTTTGAAAGATATTTTATTCAAGTTTTACTTGCCTCTGGTGGTGCAACTGGATAAAGCAATTTTTCTCCTTTAAGCAAACAGGAAACATGACTGTAATAACCTATTAGGTCTGACAGTGAAGAAAAACGTCTTCCACCAATGTAGTAATCTCCACACATAGCAATAATCCTATTTGTATAGGAAAAAATACAGTGTAACAAAAACCTTTAGAGATAATTTTGAAGACCAAGTTCCATGATTATAAACCCATAATTTTCATACTCTTTTAACTGCATCCCTGTATTAAAACACTACTTATTAGTATCTTCACCATATGCTAATTACTTGAGGTTATTTCTTCTGCAAATATATATGCATGCATTTCACAAGAAATATATGTTAACACATGATAAATCTCAATTACATAATTCATTAAAATATTTGTGAATCCATCCTCACATACGTCTTCTCATTTTCCCTATGAATGACTCAACAGCATTTTAATAAAAACCTCTGGCTAAAAGCAGCTTATAGATCTCTTGAAATATTTACACAGTATAATAATTTCCATTCTACATGTGGCACTAATACAGTGCAGAATATAACAGACCTCTTAAAGTTTAGATTAAAATCTAAAAATCAAGGTATACAAACATTTTATCCATTAACATTATAGGCAATAGATGATTTTTCAATCATGCCCATAAAAATAAAAACAAATGAAATATGTATATATATTTATACATACAGACTTCGATTATCTATATTTGCAAATACCTACATGCCCATTTAATTGAAATAAATATTTGTAGAGTTTCAGAACACCTTGACTCTTAAAAATTGTTTCCTGTATTTTTTGTTATTCTGTATTTCCACTTTACCACTCAAAGTTTCCTTTTAATTAAAGAATTTATACTTTAAAAGTAATAATTACATTTGGGATTAGTACAGTAACACCAGTAATGATACTGCTTTTAAACAAAAATATAAACATTCAACGTCTATTCTAAATTGCTGATAAATCATTTAAATGAAAACAAATTTCCTTATCCATTATTTAAATGTCATTGAGTCATTCACCTTTATTAAAATAGATACTTTTACGAATAGTATAGCAAAACAGCTGTATTATACAGCCTCATAACAGAAATAAAAACTTACCTAAAATGGTTGACAACATTTGTCTGGCTAAGAAATGAAAGTACAAAGGACCCTGGCCTCCGATCACTCTCTCTTATAAGGTAACTGCCGGACTTCCCTGCCTGTCTGAGGCGTTCTTCTGCCATAGTTCTATCAAGTTTTCCATGATACCACCTAAGGGGAAAAATTATGAGATTAGAATAAAAAGAGCAACCATAAAAATACTAATGACAGTTGAGTTACTAGAAGTTATAAATACCTTTGTAACATGAATATTTACATTGTACTCTGAAGCAGTTTTTCCAGTTCTAACTCAATTGTTTTTAACTTCTCAGTCTCTCCAGAAGAATTCATTTACTTAGTTTTCAATTTATTCTATAAGCTCAGGCCTAATCATCTCACCTAATTAAGTGCTTCCATTTCTGCCCATCTCTCTACCACCGGATTGTCTGTATGTTCAAGATACAAACACTTACTGCAATCAAATACTTAGAAAAATAAGAGTAAGATGGAAATGGAAACAAATGATTAATTTATTACTTCTCTCCATACTAAGGAACCAAGATTGGACATAACAAAGCACATGACATCTGTGAGAAAATAAAACTTTATTCCATTTTAGTATTTTGCCCTAGAATAGGAAAATAGAATGACACTAACGGCTAATTTCCTATTTCATCAATAAGCTGATTATTTACTTTGGTCTTACAATGATCTACTCCATAATGACTCATTTGAACTCAACTCCTCAAATTTATTTAACAAACATGTGAGGAATTAGTACGTTTTGTCGTTTTAACTTTTCTGCTCTCAGTTTAACTACATTCTACCTAACATACTACCAGATGCTCTGCTTAGATGACTGGCTAAAACTCTGGCATCACTCGTACTATGCCTATAAAAGTCTCCTGGATTGATAGAAACAAAAGTATACTTAGAAATAGATTGGAATTTTCATATGGTCATGGTAACAAATCTACGAAGTAATTTTTATGAAATATTTTTACACTTTTAATGTTAGTCACCCAAATATATCCTCTGGTACTTGGACTCTAATTTGACACATTCCAAGGAAAACAATAAACATTGATATTACAGTGAGATACTTAATATTTAGAGATAAGTCAGGCAAAACTGCTGAACTACCATGGCTACTTTTGCTATAATAAATGGTTAGTATTATTCTTGACTCCTTAGTTTATTTAAAAAAAAAAACCTTAAACTTCTCAAACTAATTAGTTTTCTTCTAAAAACCAGCCCATTTACCTGGAAGTCTGTGCATAAGACTGAAATAAAATGAAATAATCATGGAATTTCATTATAACTTAATAGGAAAAACAATTTTAAACAGTATTTAGAAGAAGGGAAAGAACAATTAACATTGCATTCCTCTAAAATTCTAGTCTTTCAGCCATTACCTCTGAGGTTATTAACAAGTAAATTTAACTTTGAAGAGCATAGTTTTTCTCATGTTTGTTTTTTAATCTAAAAGGAAAAGTAGACTAATGATCATTGAAAGTTCCTTAAAGATCTAAAATTTAACAATATATGATCTGGACAAAATTTTGAAACTCTAGGACAGAAGTTTACTTAGTTGTGAAAATACAGTCAGTCATCGGGTTACATCGGACTCAACATACGTCGTTTCGTGGTTACATCGCCATCTCCCATTTATTTATAAAATAAAATAATAAGTTCTGTCACTTCAATGTATGTACATATGTGTTTCATGTATTTTATTATTTATTTACAAGTAAAGGTTAGGAATTATCTCTTTTAAATTTTTTTTTGCTGTTTCACTTCATTACTGCTGTGTATGTGCTCCATGTGAGTGACGTAGGTGCTTATGTAGGTGGGTTCCGACTTACGGTGAAAATCACTTTACGACACAGTGTAGGAACAGATCTCCAACATAACCCGAGGACCTACTGTGCATGGAACTTCCTTAGTATATAAAGCTGGTAATTCTTTATTACAGTGGAGTAACACCAAAGAGCAGATTTATAAACCAAAGACAAAATTAAGGGCACTTTTAAGTTCCTATTTTTGTGTACTTGACCTTAAATTCCTGTTGTATTTTATGCAAAATACCAAGATTAAAATATTTTATTCAATTTCCTTTATCTTGTGAACTCACCATGAGACAACAGAGGTACAAGAGGCATTACACAATTACTAATCTATATATATAAAAGCCACTAGTAGCTATGACATGCAATGACCACCTGATTCGTGCACCTGTGGGGTCCCCGGATCTGGCCTGCAGGGATCCAGCCAAAACCAGCCCGCTGCACAGATTCGTGCACTGGTGGTGTCTCTCCGCCAGGCCTACGGGGATCTGGCTGAAACAGGCTTCTGACATCCACCGAGGGACCCTATCAGTGCACAAATCTGTGCACCAGGCCTCTAGTGCACAAATCGTTGCACCAGGCCTCTAGTGTGTGTGTGTGTGTGTGTGTGTGTGTGGCTAAGTGTCTGTCCAACCAGTAGCTATGATGTGCACTGAGCACCAGGGGACAGACGCTCAATGCAAGAGCTGCCATGATGCGCACTGGCCATTTAAAAATAAACGGCACCACGGACCTGGTGCTGACAAAACAACACTCAGCATCCCCCAAGTGAGACACAGGCCTTCCACCACCCTGGAGTGACACCCCACCAAATCGCAACCAACGCTGCCAAGACCCCATGGCGCAAAATGCAGCCCACAGCCTAGGCCAACCCAGAGACAGTCACACTGGGCACTGGGTAATGACGTCATGTAGCCAATGCCTGGCTTCCTCTCCCTAGAGACTAGCACCCTTGGAGTTTCTTCAGCCCAGGAATCCGACTTGTTTTATAGCCAGGTGCAAAAACTTTATAGTTTAACCAAATGTTTGTGAAGCATTTTCCCGTGCATCTCATTTGATCCTCACAGAAGTCCTGGAGTAGGTAGATAGGAGACTCTGTAGAATCCTATTTTCTTTTCATTAGCAAGATGCAAATAGCGATATTAAAATATTTCTTCTGATTAATTTCCTTTCCATGTGATGTACCTGGGTTGCGGGCACATCCCCAGTGGGAGATGTGCAGGAGGCAGCTGATCGATGTTTCTCTCTCATCGATGTTTCTGACTCTCTATCTCTCTCCCTTCCTCTCTGTAAAAAATCAATAAAATATATTTAAAAAAAATATTTCTTCTAATTAATTTCCTTTCATTGTGCACGAATCCATGCACCATGGCACTAGTGTATAATAAATACCTAACTAAAAACCTTGACTGATATACTAGTATAACAGATATACTTGTGATTTTTAGTTATATAAGTGTACCTTCTGGAAGATCTTGGCATTAAAATGGGTATTAAGTTCAAGACAGAAACACTGATCTAAAATAATAACTTTGGGTAAGAGGATCAACCAAAGGACTTGTATGCACACATATTAGGACATGGACACTGGAGCAGTGGGGGCTTGTCCTGGGGGAGGCGGGGGGGGGGTCAATGGGGAAAAAGAAGACATATGTAATACTTAATGAAAAATAAAATAAAAATAACTTTGTTTCCTGAATATTACTGACTCCCTTCATGCCCAAAGCTCATAAGCTTTGAACACAAAAAACAAAACATGCCAATTATGATTATGATTATAAACTGAAATTAAATTGTCCAATAATAAATCCTCAAAAAGTATTAAAACATCCCCCTATTATAAGTGTTGGACTAGCCGAAACCGGTTTGGCTCAGTGGCTAGAGCGTCGGCCTGCGGACTGAAAGGTCCCAGGTTCGATTCCGGTCAAGGGCATGTACCTGGGTTGCGGGCACATCCCCAGTAGGAGATGTGCAGGAGGCAGCTGATCGATGTTTCTGTCTCATCAATGTTTCTAACTCTCTATCTCTCTCCCTTCCTCTCTGTAAAAACTCAATAAAATATATATTAAAAAAAAATAAGTGTTGGACTGTTCTATAAAAAAAATCAAATGGTCTTAAAACTTAGAATTTCTTGAATTATCTTTATTGTTTACTTCAAATTATCAAGGTGAATCATAGTAACAAAAATATTTTTAAAGTATCTGCACTGATATTTTAAAGTTACTATTGAAGCATAAAAAAGAACTTCAATTAAACTGTTACCGTATACAGCCTTTATTTTATTTTAAAAATTAGAAATAAAAAGAAATCATTATCATATTAGATAAAAATAATCATTTTTATTTAAATTGCGTATAGCATCAGGATATGTAGCTAAAACTGTTTTATAAATCACAAATCTAATGTGATATAACTTGATTTAAATACTTCACAGATTTAAAGAACCTATGTAAAACTCTATATCCTGATCATTAGTCCTTGGGTCTACTTTCAAACAATATCTCTCAATCTTTTTTAACCTATGATTTTTTTGATAAACATAAAAATCTCACATACCAGGAGATTGAGAGTCCCCAGTTGGCAATTTCTCATAAGGAATCATTATATATTATATTTAACCTCAGCTGCCAAAAACATACTATCTTTGAGAAATCTATAATTTACTTTATATAAAAAATGTGTAATATGTCTTCTCAAAACATGATCCCCATACCAAAGATATAACACTCCCTAAGGAGTCACTTCCTTAGTGGATATTTGCCTAAAAAATTCAATTTAATAAAAATGCTACAGTTAATCATTGTTCAAATAGTTACAGTAGCATCAATACAAGGAAATGAAAGAAAACACTGTTTAAATATTTACAGTCAAAGCTTTATTATATCTCTTTAATGATAATCTTGCTGGTGACTGTTTTCAAATAAACAACAAGAGTAAGAAATGCAATTGGAATCTAGAATATTTGCAAAAACACAAAGTGAAGGGTTATATTAGGGGTATGAAGATACTCTGAGTATAATGTGAAGATTACCATTTATCTGTGGGCTAAAACACCTAAATTAAATTTTCTACTCTGCTTATATCAGTGGCAGTTATAACTCACAGACTGAACCTGGCACATATAATATTAATTTTAAAAATATTTGTTGAATAAAGGAAGATGTGTTGAATCATAAAACAATATTAGAAAAACTTTAGAAGTCCAATTAGACCTCCCTGCCAATGCAGAAAAAAAAGGTAATTTTTTTTCTTTAATGTCTACAATAAGCAAGCTCTAATCTTTGAGGACAGCTATCTTTGTCTAAAATATGAAAACAACTTAGGCTCATAGAGCTCAAAGGAAAATGTCTATACTGACACCCCCTAAACTCCTTCAAAAGAAACTAAGCCCTCTGGTGAAACCAAGATTTAGCAGAAACCATTTCCATAACTATGATCAAGTCACTACATTTTGTGTCTCACTTGTAAATTTGGGAAAATTATCTCAACCTCAGAATAAATTAAATATTTGTCTTAAACTTCTTCAAAGAAAAATATAAAAATGAAAAAGAACTACATAGTCTCTAGCATAATGGTTAAGGGTAAAGACTCTAAAGCCACTGCTTATGTTTTAATCCTACCTAGCTCTGCCACCTCACTGTACAAATAAGGGCAAATTACTTACTTTTCAAACCTGTTTCCTCATCTATAAAATAATAACAGTACCTATCTCATACAAGGTTGGCTTGATATTATTAAATGACTAATACATATATACATATAAATTATCCTATCTAATAATAGACAAACATGGTAATTGACCATACCTTTGCTATGCCTCCCATTTGGCTAATCAGCAAGATATGCAAATTAACCACCAACAAAGATGGCGGTTAATTTGCATACATAGGCGCGAAGTGGTGGAGCGAAGACTGAAGGCAGCTCCAGCTGGAGCAAAGGCCTGGGTCCCGAGTGCCGGAGGAAAACCGGTGGCCGGCAGCCCGGGGAAGGGAAGGCCTATTGCATGAATCTTTTTGTGCAACAGGCCTCTAGTATACATATAAAAAACTACCGTACTCATTAATACAACTTCATCAATGAAAATCACAAATTTTATGATTGTTGATAATGAATCAGCTAAGCCACAATTATCTTCCAATTTTCTATTCTTATTTACTTTCCATTAAAATTTGGAAGAGAACAGTAGAAACCAATTCTTATTTCTGATAAAGCATTGATGATAAAGCAAATTTTTTCCCCAAAAACTACTTTTAGAACATTACAGATCATGTTAATTGGGGCTGGAGGACTGTAGTATTTATAAACTAGAAATTCTTCCACTTCTCCTGGCAACTCTAGAAGAAAACCTTCAAATAGCACCAATCTTTCCCCAATATGGATATACAGGGTAAAGCAAATGTAGGTTTTAGAGTTGTTCATATGGAAAATAGTACAATAATTATTAAATAATACAAGAATAAACTGTTTTGCCTACTTTTGCCCCAACCTGTATTCTTTGAAGGATGGCAAGAACAGAATGCACTTGACATGCTGTGATAATGTTCTTGTATCTAAAGGCAAATTCATTCATTCTCATTCTCTACCTCCATCCCCCAAAGATTGGGAAAGGAAACATCAGGAAATTTTAAATACATGTTTTTCAGCTAGCTTTGCAAATTTCAGCTGAAAAATGTTACAGGAAGATGTGGAGTCCCTTGATTTCATTACCTTAGAAAATACACAAATTACTTCATCTAAAATACCATAGTATCCCAGAAAAAACTATATATTAAATAAAACAATAAAAAAGACAAGTTGGACAAGATGCAGGAGTCGCTTTACTTCTAAATTTGGAATCACGTAAATGTTTTCTTAACACATGTTGTGTATTGTTGGAGCACAGTTGAGGGGCCTAAGAGGGGCCTTTGTGCTTTTTAGTTGGCCTCTCCTAACCAGGAAGAAGAATATAGAAATCTAGGCAATGAGAAAACAACCTAGCCTGAGTACAGATAGATACTTCATTCAAACTGCACAATTACTTAAAACTAACTTGACAATCTTTAATGGAAACTGCCCAGTACAGTAGAAAACAATTACAACAGGGCTACTATCAACAGACTTCCTTCTAAAAAGGAAACCAAATTTTAGTTCCCAGATCACCTTTACTTTCCACTATGCCCTTCCTCTTAGCTATGTCACCAACAGCATTGAAGTTCTTACAAAGAAATATATCTGCAGGAATACAACTGCCAAGAAAGTTCTTCTATCACCAGAATCACTTGGGACTCTGTGTGCTTGATCACACTACAAACTTCTAAGTTTTTCTGTAACTCTCAAAGATGCTAACCAGATTTTCTTACACATGCTTGTTCTTTTCTGAAATTAAATTGGTTATTTCAGGTTGGCTAGACATACACACACAAATTTGCTAAGACTACTTTATTCTCCTAAAGGCCCCATATTTCCTTTTAACAAACATAGTTCCTACAGTCAAACTGTCTGGGCTGATGGTTAAGAAAAAGAAACTGGGCCGCACCCCCGAGGCATGCCAGTTACGATTGCCAGGCAGTTCTGTCCAGGTGATGGTGCCCAGGTTATGAGGACTAATTCCAAACAGAACAAGGTATTAAAGGTAAGCAGGGGTGAGAGTGGGAGGACCCCAGGCCGGTCCACTGTGGGAAGGAGGCCCTGTCACCTGGAACAGGGTGGGGCTGTTGGCTGGAGAAATGCACTGAGAGGTGGTGACAGAGTCAGGGGCTGTGGCCTCAGGAGGCGCCAGAAGGCAATGCAGACCAGCCTCCTGGGGCACCTGCATGGTCTGTCAGAGCAAAGAGGATAGGGGACTCTGCAACCTTGGTGCTTAATCATCTCCTGCAATCTCTGCCTCTGCAACCTTTGCCTCCCAGCCACAGATGACCTCGGTGACCTCTGCTGGGGCTTCCCTCCCTGAGGGCTGCTGCAGGTGTGCCCACCATGTCCAGCCCATCCTGGGAAGAGGCTGGGTGAGCTGCAGGCCCCAGCCCCACAACTGGCCTGAATGAAGTCTGGGCTCCAGCCCCTAACCCAGGAAGACCAAGCAAGCTATGAAGCCCCCACCCCAGGCAGGGTGCCCGCTGCACTGGAGAAGGGAGTAGAAGGTACCACGTCCTCACTTTGTCTATTACAGAAGGACAGGATGTGACTGGCTGGCTCATGGCTGTGCCCTGGGGCCAGCGGAGGCTGAGCGAGCTGCACCCTAGAACAGAGACTGGGTGTGAGGAAGCTGTCGATGCCATAGCTATGGTAGGCAATCCACACTGGATATCAGTAAGGACCCTAGGGGTTATGAGAGAGAGAGAGATTTTGATTCCATACACATTTTATCATCAGATTTTATACCTTTTCCTGTTTGATACTGTAAATTTACAGCAGAGCTGCAGGCTGTAGGTCCAGGTTGGAGCTCTGCCCACCACCCCCCATCTTCCCTCTGCCCTCTGCAGGCTCCACCGACTGGGCCAGGGGCCTGGCCAGGTGTCCCGCTCAGCAGCTCTGCAGAGTTTCCAGAGTGCCTGGTCCCGAGGGGGGGGACACAGGTGGCTCCCCCCAGCCTACCCCCTGGGGACAGGGGTCACGAAAGTAAGACAGGCGGTGTCCCTTATGTTTTCCCTTTCAGATTACTGAAACTTCACTGTCACATTTAATATATGGGTTTTTATTTAAGAGAAGAGGTGAGGGCCCCTGTCACATAGGTTTGTTTTCTTGTCTCCTGTGCTTCAGACTGGAGTCCTTCCTGAGGGCACATGCCTTTCCCAGGGGCAGGCCTCCGTCTGCAAGCTCACCCCAGCCCCTCGCCTCAGCGTTCAGCAATTTCATTTCAATATTTATTTTTGTGCTGCTTTTACCCTGATATAAATTATTGAGAAGAGACCCTCTGTCATGGCCCTTGTTCCTGTGGTGCATGCCCAGTGCCACCCCACCCACAGCCACCACCAAAATTATGGCTGTATATCTCTGCTGTGACGCTTTTGTACCTTTGCAATAAAGATTTTTCTGGTTTTTAAAAAAAACAACAGCAAAAACCCTGACTTTTTAAAGTGAAGGGGAAAGTAAAGAAAATATACCTAATACTGTCATTTTACCATTATGTAGAGGCTAAAATTTAGTTCCTAGTAAATTCACTTGAACAACTACTAGGTTAAGCATAATATGTGTAGAACTTCTTCGACCAACTACCTCACAAACTTAAGGAGAAGCAATCATATGTTAGACAACTTTGGTAGATTTATGTTCAGGCAAATATCAAGTGTATATACTTATGTACTTAGTTTTATACCTCAGATGAAATCAGCTCAAGGCAAGTTCAGAAATTCTATTTGCTTTTGCCACTGATAACATATTTGCAGAATCCAAAAAAGATTTTCATTTGGAGGAAGTATTTTGAAAGAAACAGCATTGTCACACACTCTAGCCACCAAAAAAATCAGTCCACTGAAAGACTAATACACAAAAGATGGGCACCAACATCAAGCTATACAGGCAAAAGTTTATATTAAAATGCACTCAACTAACTCTTATTCTCACTACCCTTAACTCCAATCACCCTAGAAAACATATAATGAAGAGTAGAAAAAGGCACTCTCTCCAAAAATGGTATGCAATAATCAAAGATGTTTAAAAAAAAATAAGAAAAATACAATACCTACCAGCAGAAGACTAACATCAGTTCCTACCTCATATCCTCAATGTCTTATATCTATGTCATTCTTCAGAAACTACCGATTTTTACAGTTGAGTTTTTCTTAGAACTTCAACAATTACAGCGTCACAC
Source organism: Myotis davidii (assembly GCF_000327345.1). Lineage (NCBI taxonomy): Eukaryota > Metazoa > Chordata > Mammalia > Chiroptera > Vespertilionidae > Myotis > Myotis davidii. Next base: position 10,444,028 of record NW_006299705.1, on the reverse strand, counting down.
CACTAAATGCATGGAAATAGGGCAATGAAATTTCTTGTGGGCCTTCTGATCCAATGCATTGCTGCAACATAGTTGTAAACTGACTTGAAGCGATCTTTTACTTAAAAACAAATACTGGGGTGTGTGTGTGTGTGTGTGTGTGTGTGTTTTGGTTTTTAATTTTGCAATGCTCAATCTAAAACTTTGGAGGGTATGGTGATTCCTCCCTATTGCAGCTAAAACATTTCTTACCCTGTATTTTAGAATATATATCTTTAAAGCACCAAAACTGAAAGTTAAAAGCGAACTTTAGTTTAACATTGCATTTTATTTAGTCCATCTCCAACAAAGTGTATGTCAAGCATTGAGGTAATGGTAGAAAAACAAATTAACACCATAGAACACTATGACATAGAAGTTTTTGATCTGGTAGAGAATAGAGATAAAACAAGCAATTTCAACCTGATACAGTAAGTACTAGAATGTGGGGGCATACAGAAAAATAACAGTCTCAAGATTTTAGCATACACTTCCTGAAAAAACTGATTGCTAAACGGAAATATAAAAGATGAGTAGCAACTAATTCAGAGAAAGCAAGAGATTAAGAAGGTGAAAAAGCCCTAACTGGTTTGGCTCAGCAGATAGAGCGTCAGTCTGCAGACTGAAGGGTCCTGGGTTCGACTGTCAAAGGCACATGCCCGATTGTGGGCTTGATCCCCAGTAGGAGGTGTGCAAGAGGCAGCCGATCCATGATTTTCTCTCATCATAGATGTTTCTATCTCTCCCTCTCCCTTCATACACACACACACACACACACACACACACACACACACATCTATATATAGAGA
>NW_006299705.1:10441309-10442985 GCF_000327345.1 Myotis davidii | reverse complement strand
AGAGAGAGAGAGAAAGAACCAAGATGGTAGCATAGGTGAACATCTGTACTTGCTGCCTCTCACAACTACATCAAAACTACAACTAAAAAACAGAACAGATATCATCCAGAACCACAAGAGGGCTGGCTGAGTCGAAGTTCTACAACTAGAAGGTAAGAGAAAAGTGCATTAAGACTGGTATGATGTGCAGAGGTGCGCATGAAACAGGCTGACAACTGGGTGCACTATTATTTTTTTCAAACAGGGAGATACAAGCTCCTGATTGCTCAGAACTCCAGTTCTGAGCGAGACTCTGGAGACCCAGACTCATACGGGGAGAAACTGGACTGTCTGGCTTAGGACAGGAACATGAGGGCGGCTTTCTCTCAGAGGTGCTCACAGCAATCATTGTTCCTGCGCGGGGCACAGAGACGCAGGGCTGACTGGCACCATTGCTGTTTGCTACGCTCTGATGATTCCCTGAGACCTCGCCCCCCCAATTTACAACCCCACCCAAGATGTGCCCAGCAGCTTTTGTATATAAATGGCCTGTCCTTTTGCAGCCTAACATACTGCAGCTAGGTCAGAGAACTCCAAAGCTTCCAAAAGAAGGCCTAATGCTCGGCGGCAGCAGCCTGCCTTGCTTCACAGCTGGGCCTCATCTGGGCACTTCCAAACCCCAAAGAGGAGGAATCTGCAGATCTCACTGTAGCTCCTGCTGGGTGGTCTCAGGCAGTGGCTGACCTTGCACCTCCTTGGAGATCCAAGAGCCAGTGTACACAGTGGTCAGTGTGAGGCCATAACAGATTACAACTCTTCACACCCATAAGTGACACACTCAAGGGGCAGACTCAGTGAGCACCAAAGCCCCACTGAAGCAAGTCCTGCCACATTAGGGTGTCTCCTGCACAGCAGCTCTTCCATTGTAGACACAGTTGGTCCTCACAGCCAATTGGCCTGGAGGTCAATTCCTCTCAGTGATACCAACAGCAATCAAGGCTTAACTACAACAAGACTGCACACAGCCCACAAAGGGGTGCACCAAGTGTGTCCACCTCAGGTGATTGGGGAGGCTGAGCCACTGGGCTCTATAGGACACCTACCATACAAAGCAAACTACTGGATATAGAGTTCAAAACCACAGTTATAAGGTTAGTGAAGAATCTTCTAGAAACCTCCGAGAAATTTAGTGAGACCCTCAAAGGTATGAAAAAGGATCAAGCAGAAATTAAGCATACACTGACTGAAATAAAGAATAATATACAGAGATCCAACAGCAGACTAGAGGATTCCAAGAATCAAGTCAAAGATTTGAAATATGAAAACGCAAAAAAAAACCCAACCCAAAAAGCAAAAAGAATCCAAAAATATGAAGACAGTGTAAGAAGCCTCTGGGACAACTTCAAGCGTACCAACATCCTAATTATGGGGGTGCCAGAAGAAAAGAGAGAGCAAGATATTGAAAACCTATTTGAAGAAATAATGACAGAAAATTTCCCCTACCTGGTGAAAGAAATAGACTTACAAGTCTAGGAAGCACAGAGAACCCCAAAAAAAAGGAATCCAAAGAGGACCACCCCAAGACACATCATAATTAAAATACCAAGAGCAAAAGACAAAGAGAGAATCTTAAAAGCAGCAAGAGAAAGAAACTCAGTTACCTACAAGGGAATACCCATACGACTGTCAGCTGATTT
>NW_006299705.1:10432874-10440516 GCF_000327345.1 Myotis davidii | reverse complement strand
CAAGAGAAGAAAAGTCAGTTACCTATGAGGGAGTACCCATACAACTGTCAGCTGATTTCTCAACAGAAACTTTGCAGGCCAGAAGGGAGTGGCAAGAAATATTCAAAGTGATGACTGCCAAGAACCTACAACCAAGAGTACTTTATCCAGCAAAGCTATCATTCAGAATTGAAGGTCAGATAAAGAGCCTCACAGATAAGAACAAGCTAAAGGAGTTCATCACTGCCAAACCAGTATTATATGAAATGCTGAAGGGTATTCTTTAAGAAGAGCAAGAAGAAGAAAAAAGTAAAGATAAAAATTATGAACAAAGTGACAACAAATACATAGCTATCAAAAAGTGAAACTAAAAATCAAGTGAATAAAAAATCTGATGAACAAAATAAACTGGTGAATATAATAGAATCAGGAGCATAGAAAGGGAGTGAATTGACAACTCTCGGGGGGGAAGAGGGTGCAGGAGGTGCGGGAAGAGATTGAACAAAAATCTTACACCTATGGACAAGGACAGTGCGGGGGAGTAAGGGCATGGCGTGGGTGGGAACCGGGTGGAGGGGAGCTATGGCAAGAAAAAAGAGGAACAACTGTAATAACCTTAACAATAAAGATTTATTATTTTTCTTAAAAGGTGAAAAAGCCAAAACCGGTCTGGCTTGGTGGATAGAGCGTCAGCCTGCGTACTGAAGGGTCCCGGGTTCGATTCCGGTCAAGGGCATGTACCTGGGTTGCAGGCACATTCCCAGTGGGGGATGTGCAGGAGGCAGCTGATCAATGTTTCTCTCTCATCGATGTTTCTGACTCTCTCCCTTCCTCTCTGTAAAAAATCAATAAAATATAATTAAAAAATAAGTAAATAAATAAAAATAAAAAGGTGAAAAAGAGGGAAAAGTACAGGCCAAAAAAAGTTTATATATAGATATAGAAACATAAGAATACCTTAAACTTTCAAAATACACTTCACAAGTCAAATTCTTATCAGATGAAATGGAAAGAATATAAGCTTTCCAATTAGACTAGACCAGTGGTTGGCAAACTGTGGCTTGCGAGCCACATGCAGCTCTTTGGCCCCTTAAGTGTAGCCACGAAGTTTCAATCGCACTGTACGTGCACGCTCACATGTGGTATTTTGTGGAAGAGCCACACTCAAGGGGCCACAGTTTTCCGACCACTGGACTACACTTACAATGTTCCTTGCTGAACTTCTTTCAGTTCCTCAGGCAGAAATATATCTCAAAGAACATTTTAAAAGTTCAAAATATTCTCAGATCTATTCTCTCAAGCAGTCCTAGCAAGAACCCTACAGGGGTGGTGGGAGGACATGGGTATTACACCATAGCACTCAGTGTTCCATAATTGCCCATTATTTTCCTTTATGTTCCTTATACACCAAACCAAACTACATTTATGCATTCAAATCTCTTTTATTATTTTTAAATATATATTTATTGATTTCAGAAAAAAAGGAAGAGGAAGAGAGATTGAAATTTCAATGATGAGAGCAAATCATTCATCAGTTTCCTCCTGCACGCCCCAAACTGGGGATCGAGCCCACAACCTGGGCATGTGCCCCGACTGGGAATCAAACCATGATCTCCTGGTTCATAGGTTGATGCTCAACCACTGAGCCACTCTGGCTGGGCAACAAATCTCTTTTAAGCACCTGCTATATTTTAGGCACTGTTTTATCCCTCTGTGCTTTCAAGATGTTTTTCTTATATAACATTTCTTAATGGAAGTGAAAAGATTATGCAATTTAGCCAAAGAGCATCTTAAAACTAAAGCATTTCTAATGGATTTATTTCAACAGAATTTTCTATTTATTTATTTATTCTGACTTGTGGAAGTATCAATACCCTTCAGCTCAAACTATAACTCTATGAGTATGATCCCCAAATTCTTCTCTCTAATCCTGGCTTTACTCCTAAGCTTCAGGCCTAGGTTAACAAGTAGCTGCTAAGAATCTTCACTTTAAGTGAATATCCAAATCTTAAAAATTAGCAACTCTACACACACACAAACACACTCCTCTTCCTCTTTATTCTTCTGTGGTGTTAATGGCATCAGCATCCTTTCTAGTGTCCAGACTCAAAACTTCAAAAGCAACTCTGATTCCTTCCTATATCTTTACTCATAAAACTACTTCCAACAAATTATTCTCCAGTTTTCCACTCACACACTGATTACTCTAGTTCAGGCCCTCTTTTCCTCTATACTTTTCAACTCTCCCTACAACTGAGGAAAGATTCATCTTCCTAACAGGCTCTTCCTAAACTATATGCTTACTCGTTTCATCCTAACACAAAAGTCTACAAATGGCTATCTAACCATTACTAAATGAAGTATAAACTATTCAACTAGATATCTGAAAGACATCACAAAAGGCTCCAACCTACCTTGGAGGGAGGGAGGTGCAGAATTTAGAAAAGAGAAAGATGAAAAAGAAAATGAGTTTAGGTTCTGAAGTATGTCTGTGATTGTCAAATTTAACTGTCAATTGCTTTGGCCAGGTAGCTCAAAAAGCCAAGGTTGCCAAGTTCAATTCCTGCTCGGGGTACATACAGGAACCAACCAATCTCCCTCTCTAAAATGATTTTTTTTTAAATTTAACTGTCTACTGCTTATCTGAAAGTCAGAATAAGCCTTCACTAACTTTTGAAAAGCTATTTTTTTCATAGTGAGTCTTTACATTTCTCCAAGTGCATTATGAAACCAATAGGTCCTCAATAAAATAACAATTTTAACCATCCAAAGAAAGAATTGTTCTCCAGGTAGGTACCTTGACCAGAACAATATGTGAGAGAGCATCTGTTAAAGACTGGATTGCAAACGTATAAGCTAATAATTATTCTTCGTATTTGCTTTAAATTTATACTCTTCTAGCTTATTGTTTCAAATAAATAGATCTGGTCTCAAGACATTCTACCAAAACAAATCAAACATCAATAACTATCTGAAATATATACACAAAAAAATGTCAGTTTAAATATATAACTTTGATAGATTTGAATATCTACTTATTTTTTCTAAAATTTAATGAAATTGTAAATAAACTGAATTACAACTAAACTAAGAAACCATAGAAAATTTTGATTAAAAATTTGAACTTTCACTAATAGAATCTGAAGGATAGCCCTACATATTCATTTTTTAAAATTAAGTGTTTTTTTTTACCTGTAGTGTACACTATTTTATATCAACATTGTTCTCAAGCAAAACAAAAAAACCATAAATGCTAGGAAGTATTTAATTTCCTTGATTACTAACACATAAAAACTGGAAAACAAGACTTATTCTCAATCTGCTGCTGCTGCTTGTTTAATAGTACATAGAAATATATCAATTTATGACCCTCTCCCATATTCTAACATGAGTATCAAACATTACTCTATACTTATCCAATGAAGATGTTCTCTGAAAATCCCAGAATATAGCATATTCTTTAAAAACACAAGGTTTTTTAAAAGGAAGCTTTTAACTGTTAGCCATTAATAAGAGCTGCAACACAATTCTCTACTTATTCATGAGTACAGTGAATAGGAAAATCAAAATATACCCATTTTAACATAAAACTCTTTACATTTTAAATAATTTGTAAACCTCATTCTGCCTAGTTCCCAAATATAATGTCCTCAAAAACTGGAATAATATTAAAGAAAATTTTGTTTAGTATCTCCAAAATAAAGAGTGCACACCACTTATGTAATTGGTCAAATATTCAGCATACTCATCTGGTGTCATGATAGAGTATTAACCAATGTAATTTATTCGTATCTCTCCAGTTGACCTGAAGGACAGGCCTATTTCCAACAGCTGCTGGACTTTTCAATCTGGGTATTTCAACAGATAACTCAAACCCAATACATTAAAAAAAAAAATGACCTCATCCTCATTCTCCCCACATCTCTTCTAGTAACTTCTTTCTCTCCCACTTCTCATCTTTACTTATGTCATACATCAATCTACTCACCCAAGCTATTAGTCAAAACCATGTATTATTGTTTTTTAGGGTCACAATAAAGCAATTACATGATTCAACCTAGTGTAAACCTCTCATTATCTCTGACTTATTGATTCCTCTATGCAATCAGTCAAAAAGCCTTAAAATTCCGAATTCTCAGTGCCCTTTTATCTACCTAATCTTTTCCTTTCCCACTGTCAATGGCCTTCCTCATCATGTGTAGCAATTCCTGCAATAGGTCTAGCTTCATTGCTCTTCCATTTACTTCTACATCTGTAATAATACCTTTAGAAACAACTACACCTAAATCACAACTCAAAAACTGAAATAGTCCCATTGCTTACAGAATTAAGTCCAAACTATTGGCATGGCATTCAGTAATTTTTATGATTTTTCCATTCCTCACAGGACTGTTTGCCACTTCCAAAACATATCAAGCACGCACTCTCAAACCTCTATCCCTTTGATCATCCAACTCCTTTCCTTTGGAATGCCCTCATTGCCAGCCCTTTGTCATTCTTCAATGACTAGCAATGACAAACTCAAATGCCATCTCTTTCATCCTCTGGTCATAACATTATTTTACCATGCTCCCAGCTTATTTCTTTGACATTTTATTTTTTTGACATTTTGCCTTATATGTAATATAGTCATTTTCACATCTGTTTTCTCCATTAAATTGAAAGGTACTTGAGGATAATGAGGGCATTTAAGTTATCTTCACAATTGTCTATTCTAGCAGTTATATAATTTTTTTTATATAATTTTTTGAACACAGTAAGCATTGACAAGTGTATAGTTGAGAAAAACAAATTAGTCAAAAATCCCTACTTATGCTGAAATTCTGAAGTCATAATCCCTTACAGGAATCCACATTATCTAGCTAAACTACAGAATGCTTTGCATTCTCCCATTCATGCTGTTTGCTCAACCTGCACTATCCTTCCACCCCCATTCAAAAAATTTAATCACTCTGCCCACCGGGAATACCTATGCCACCAGGCAGAGCCAATATCCCACCTCCTCAATCATCTAAAGACCACTGTTGCCCAAAGTGATGTTTTAAATCTAAAAACCACTTAGTATATAATGTTAGTGATCACATAAATTCTCTCACAGAAACATACTTAAGTAGTTCCCTCACCTGGATACCCCTACTTCTCCTACTCTAAATTCACATTATTTTTGCAATCCATACAGCTTGCTGACATTCAAAGATGCTGATTTGAAAGCTGCCTGTTCAGCACCCATTGCATTCAGAGAAGACAGACTCACACCCTCTCCCTGGGTCCTCTTTCTCCCCCAATTCCAACAATATGGTTTCTGAAAAAGCTTTCTTTTTTTTTTTTTTAAGAACTGGTTTAATCAAAATCAATCATTCCATGGTGAAGCACTGAACCAAGCAGAGTCAAACTTCTTTTCAAGTATTTTTTCTTTTTCACATTAGATCCAAAAGTTGCACTCTGATGATAAAAGTTACAGGATGCAATGTCAAAGAAAGGTTTTTTGTTTATTTGTTATTTTTTCCACCACTTAGAAGAGCCAGTCTATGGTAAGAATGAGGCTGACAGGACCTAACAGATAAAGAGATAAAAATGGAGATTTATGACAGCATTCAAATCCCTGTCCAGTTATCTCGGTAATCCCATTTACAAGCAAGCCTACTGTTCCCTTAGTTTATCTTTGGTCTCATTCTTTTATTACCAGGATTTTGGTCCCTAGGTCCTTTCACATATTTAAAAAGTTACTGGACCCAAAAGGAATTTGTTTATGTAGGTTATATCTATCAATATTATTGATATTAGAAATTAAAACTGAGAACATTTAAAATGTTTACAATTAATTTTTAATTAACACAAATGTAGTTATTAATAAACAAGACCTACTCTTTATGTTTTTAAAATCCACTTAATGAAAAGAGTAGCATTAGTTTACATTATTTTATTTTTTAAATATGCTTTTATTGATTTTAGATAGAGAGGAAGTGAGAGGGAGAAGGAAACATGTATCAACTCCTCCTGCACACCCCCTAGAGGGGATCGAGCCCTCACATTTTTATACAATTCTTTGATAGCTAACTTAAGACATCTGGATTCTCATATCTGTTTCTAAATTCAATCAGTTGCTATATACTATTTGATTCAAGGTATATGAAGACTGATAATGCAGTTACTTAAAGTCAGATGAAATGTACAGGGTGGGGCAAAAAGATGTTTACAGGTATTTGTATGGAAAATAATACAATAATTAATAAACAATAATGCAGGAATAAACTTTGTATTGTGTACTCACAACTGGAATCCTACTTTTGCCCCACCCTATACAATCTGATCATACTTATAAACATTATGTACTTTGCTCCATTAAAACCAACCTATTATTTATTCATGCAATTTTGTAGCATCATCCAATAGTCATTTGGCAATATTGATTGTTCAAAAATATATAGATAAGATAGATCAATCCACTGAGCTATGAAATCTTCAGAGTCTTTCATATCTTCACATTCCACTATGCAACAAAGTAGGCCTAGGTTGTCTAAACTCTGCACATCTGGCTCTAACCCAGACCTGTAAGCCTTGAAAATGAGCCATGCCAGATAATTAGCAATAACATTGGTATTTGTGGTGGGGACCACATATTATTAGTTTGATTTCTGGAGTCAAACTGACAAAGTAACTAAGGTCAGCCACACAGAGGCTCCAGGTCTACATGACCAACCTCTCCTCTCCCCCAAACCCCCCAAGTTCTGGACACAAGGGTCAGGGGAGTTTTCCTGGTGGTACTTCATGCATATTGTCACATATTGCTGCTGGGGTAATTAAGCACTGTCTGTATGACTCCACGGGGAAAGAACAACTAGCAGCTAGTCTGCTCCCCTGCTCTCTGCCTTAGGCACTTTCTTCCTTTGATGATTTTAATCTGTATCATTTTAGCCTAATAAACTTTTACTGTAAGTATAACAGCTTTGCTGAGTTCTGTTAGTCCTAGAAAATCACTAAACCTAAGGGTGGTTTTAGGGACCTCCACCAATAACCATCAATATCATCAGAAAAGTTACCAGCAGGCACTAACATAGATTTCATGGCTCTTTTCAGGTAGTAGGTGTATACCTTGGGGAAAAAGAAAAAGGTAGCATTGTCTCCAAAAAAAAGTTACCTGACCCTAGCTTTGGTGGGTAAAAGCAAAAAATAAAAAGCATCTGTGTATATTATACAGTATACCCTCTAAGTGACCACCGCTTTTTTCTAGAGTTCTGCTTAAAACATATACATATATAATAGCAATCAATGATTTACTACTAAGAGCAGTGACATTGTGGAGGTATAAAGAAGTGGAGACTTTCCCTGTTTTTTGTGTGCTTGTTTTTTCACTAGAGGTATTCATGTAATACTTTTAACAGTATTTGTAGCAGATCAACCCTCCCACCAAGAATAACTATAAAAGGCAAATAAAATGGAGGGGGGGGGGGGATTATCTATTTCAAGTCATCCAAAAGTTGCTAAGGCAATCTTAGTACTGAGGAGCCAGAATTTCAGAGAAAACAGAATGCCATTCAGCAGCCACTTAGCAACTTCGTTCAGAGAATTTGACCAAAGCAAGAGGCTAAGAATTCCTGAAGGGAAAAAAAAAAAGACCCAGGTCTTCTACCTGGGTCTGAAGGGGGGGGGGGGGGGGGGGGGG
>NW_006299705.1:10424058-10432857 GCF_000327345.1 Myotis davidii | reverse complement strand
GGCGTGAAAAGATCCACTTGAGGTTTTGGCCATCTAACAAAGCTGGTAAAACACATTAGAGACTTGAAGGGCCAGGATTCTGGTCATGAGAGACTGACAGACCTGAACCCCAGACTGAACTATTTCCCTCTGGAGACATTTAATGAATCCTGAAGCTACAGGGATGACACTCAGCAAAGACTCTGTATAGCACAATGAAGTATTTGAAAATTTTGTGATTAAGGTGATTTGATTGCATTCTATTTGCTAAGGGGAATAAAGGAAGATCATTCTCTTTAGACAATTATCATTCAGATCCACTATAAATTATCCTATATAATACAGAGGTAATATGCAAATAACCCTCACGCCATCACATGATGGCTGCATACAACCAGGCCGGCAGGGGGTTTAGTGAGGGATGACCAACGACTGAACAGCTGGTTGCAGGAGGCAACCAGGCTGGCGGGAAGAGTGTGTGTGTGGGGTGGGGGGAGGGGGAGAGAGGAGCGCAGAAGAAAGATGCAACCAGGCTGGCAGGGAGGAGGCAGTTGAGGGTTACCTGGCCAGCAGCAGGCAGCAGTTAGGGGTGACCATGTCGGCAGGGGAGGGGCATTTAGGGGCAACCAGGCAGGCAGGCAGGTGAGCTATTAGGAACCAGTGGTCCAGAATTGTGAGAGAGATGTCCGACTGCCGGTTTATGCCTGATTCCCAGGATCAGAGTACACCGGCAGTCGGACATCCCCCAAGGGGTCCTGGATTGGACAGGGTGCAGGGTGGGCTGAGGGGACCCCCCACCTCCCTGCACGAATTTCGTGCACCGGGCCTCTAGTCTAATACATGTCTTGTATTTAATTAAAAATTAACAGCATGCCAATATGCAGGAATCAATAAAAAAAAAACAAGCAAAAATATAAAAACAAAGGTATAATATAAAACTTTTAAAATAATCAAAACTTGGTTGGAGAGACTAATAAAATCAACAAATTCTAGCAAGACTGAAGAGAGAAAGAAAAATGTCACAAATTATCCATTTTACAACCACAGGTGAATAAATCTGAAATTATCAGAGAAGTTTAACAACTCAAGAAAATATAAAAAAGGTAAACATAAAATTTAACCATAAAATTGAAGTGATTAAAAAGTAATCAAATTCACAAAATTAAGAACTAAACATGAGATTAACAGCATATTGGGTATATATTTTTTAAAGCTAATAAATGGACAACTTTCACGTAAAATATCCTTACTGAAACACAAAAATGAAATTGGATAGAAATATTTAAAAAGAGCACAAAGAATAAATGTGACATAATTTTTAAAAAGTGGTTAACAAATGTGTATGTGGAGTCTCAGAAGGAGAGAAAGAGAATGGAAGAAAATCAAGAGCTGAAGAGAAAATGGCCAAGAATTTTCCAACTACAATAAAGGCTATCAACCCACATATTTAAGAACCTCAGTATACCCCAAGCAAGCAGGTGGAGGGGAGGGGAGAGAAGAGCCATATCTAGGTACACCATGGTAAAAATGCTAAAAACCAAAGACAAGACTAAATTTTAAAAGTAGTCAGAATAAAAAGACATTATCTTCAAATAAATAATAATAAAAATCTTTACTGATTTAGCAACAGAATGCCTGAGAGAATGGATTATCTTCACATTTCTGAAAGAAAATAGCTGCAAACCTAGAATTTTATGCCCAGAACCAAGATCTTCCAAAAACAAAAACAAGCATGTTTTTCAGGTAAACAGAAACTAATATTTTTTCCAGTTGTTTACTAAAAGAAATACTACAAGAAGTTCTATAGGCAAAAAAAAAAAAAGGTTCCCACAGAAATGGATGGAAATTCTATATAATAAAGAGCTAATATTCTAATTAGACTGAACAGCCAGATGACCTTCCAGACGAAGCCGGGGCTGCGAGGGCTGGCCAAGGCTGCGAGGGCCAACCAGGGCTGCGAGGGCCAGCCGAGGCAGCTGGAGCTGTGAGGGCCAAGCCCCTTCCATGAATTTTGTGCATCGGGCCTCTAGTTAAATGTAAAGCAAACAGAGTAAGTATATGGGGAAATCTAAATAAACATTGACTGTATAAAAGAATAATATCTAATAAGTATTAAAGCATATGTACAATGAAAAATTCAAAACAATCATATAAAAAGCAGAAGAAGTGTAAGAAGAGTCAAGTGTTCTAAGTTATTAGCATTGTTAAGGAAGTGGTAAAAGTAAATATTTTCAGTAGACTGCAGTAAGTGAATGCAATGTGTTGTCATCTCCAGGGCAACAACTAAAAGATCAAGCTTGTACAGAATGGACAAGAAAATGAAAAACACTTAGAAGACATACATCTTAAATAAAAGAGCCCAGAAAGGCTGAAAGTAAAAGGATAGGAAAAGACCATGCTAGCACTAATCAAAAGAAAAATAATGTCAGACAAACTAGATTTTAAGACAAGAAATTATTAAAGCAGCATAGTAAGGGAAATTTCATAATTTAAAAAAGGGGGGGTCAATTTCACTAGGAATTTATAGCTAAGCTAACAGGACATATACCCAAGACTGTAACATCAAAATATAAACCTTACTAGGTTGAAACTCTAACACTTCTCTTAATAATTGATTAAAAAAAAAAGAAAAAGAAAGAAAAAGAAAAAGCTAACAACAACAACAAAAGTCAGAATACAATTATTTGGAAATTAAGAATATATATTCCTTAACTCTTGAATCAAAGAAATCACAATGGAAAACAAAGTTATTTAAATAAATGATAAAGAAGATAAGACATTTAAAATGTTGTGACATACAACTGAAGCTACACTTAAGAGTGAAACCTGCAATCTTAAATACTTTTATTTAAAAAGGGAGAATGACAAAATTAAGTATCTTTCTCAGGAAAAGAGAAAGAAGAAGTTAATCCTGGAAAAGGCAACAAAGTAGTAAAAAACAAAATTAATGAAATCAAAAGCAAACGTCTAACACTTCAGAAAAAAAATTAAGAATTGGCTTTTGGAAAGATTATAAAATTGATGCTTCTAGCAAGACTACTCAAAAGAATAAAAACGTCATAAATTATCAATTTCAGTAATAAAAAAGGAAGAAATCCTACAGTCCTACAGAAAAACAGTTAGCTATGCTATCATTTACCAAGGCTTATTGCAAAGATAGACGAATAAACCAAAGAAACAGAATTGACATATTAACAGACTCACACAGAGACTGACATCAATTTATGACAATGATAATAGCCCTGAAAAAGAGAGGTCTTTTAATTACTGGGTCAACTAGATAGCCATATTAAAAATAAAATAATCTTGACCCCTTCCCATGCTCCATGAACAAAAAAATTAATTCCATATGCATGTTATATCTAAAAGTAAAGTACAATAAAGCTTCTAGAAAAAGATAAGCAGATATATTCATGCCCTTAAGGCAAAGGCAATGTTTTCTTATTCATAACCACAATAAAAGCACCAATCATAAAGAGAAAAATTGATATAGTAAAATGAAGAATTTCTGTTCATTAAAGATAGCATTAAGCAAGTAAAAAGGAAAGATACAAAATCGGTATCTGTACTAGTAAGATATACATCCAAAAAAGGACTCATAGCCAGAAGAAATTAGTAAGATAAAATAAAAGCCAACAGAAAAAAATGGCAATTTATGGAAGAGGTTGTCCAAGTAAATCATTAAATATAAAAACATGCACACCATCATTATCCATCATATCAGGAAAATCCAAATTAAAACCACAAGGGCTATTTCGTCACCCACCACCAAACTAGCTACAATCAAAAGAATAAGCAATACCAAATGTTGTAAAATGTGGAGTAACTGCAATTCTCAAACAATACTACTGAGAATGTAAATTGGTACAAGCACTTTGCAAAACTATTAAACTTGTATGAACATCCTATGACCCAGCAATTCTAATCCTAGGTATACAACATAACTATATATATACATATTAATCAAAAAACACTGCAAGAAAATTTGTAGTAATACTATTTGTAAGAGGCAAATCAGGAAACAAGCTAAATGTCATGTCTATCAATAGTAGGATAATAAATTGTGTCATAGTCACAATGCAATGCAATGAGTGAAACAGTGTTACATGCAACATGGGTAAATCTCATAAAGTTTGTAAAGTAACACAAAAGAATGCATATTATATGATTCAATTTATATAGAATTCAATTTATATAAAATTCAAAAATAACCTAGAATGTAAAAAATCAGGACTGTGTTTACCTTTGGGAGAGGGCATATGGTTATTAGACTGACAGCAAGCACAAAAGGACTTCTAGGATGCTAATAATATTATGTGCCTTGATTTAAATATGGATTGCATAGGTATTATTTATAAATAATAGAAATAATGTATTTCTATGTATTAATACAGAGTATTAATAATGTATTCATATATATTAATACATAGACAATACCTATGCACTAATACATATATACTACTTGTTAAAATTTATTGAAATAAAAAATTATGATGTACCCAGCCAGTGTGGTTCAGTGGTTGAGCATTGTTGACCCATGAACCAGGATGTCATGGTTCAATTCCTGGTGAGGGCAGCACATGCCCGGGTTTCGGCATGACATGTTTCTGATTTCTGTCAAAATTCAAATCAAGTTACCTGCCCCAGAAGGTAGGTTCATCTTCTATAAGAATCATACACAAACAAACCTTATATGTGTTTTACTAAAGCTTTTTTGATAATTATAAAACATCAACATCAGTGTAAATTAGAAAAAAAAGTTACCAAATTTCACAAAAGGAAAATTGAATCATGAATTAAATAAATTTTTCAATAAATATAATGATTCACTACACGCATTAAAAACAGAAACTCAGGCCAAAACCGGTTTGGCTCAGTGGATAGAGCGTCAGCCTGCGGACTGAAAGGTCCCAGGTTCGATTCCGGTCAAGGGCATGTACCTGGGTTGCGGGCACCTCCCCAGTGGGGGGTGTGCGGGAGGCAGCTGATGGATGTTTCTCTCTCATCGAGATTTCTAATTCTCTCTCTCCCTTTCTCTCTGTAAAAAAATCAATAAGATATATTTAAAAAAACAAAAAACAGAAACTCAGGTTTTCCAAAGCCTAAACTATGGATTCTTCCTCTGAACCACTTCCCCTATAAGTACTAGATGGATAGAAACCTAGCTATTTGCTATCACTATGTTTCTCAAAACATGCTCTACAAAGAATGTTCACTAAGCAAGTAATTAAATTTAGGAAAAGCAGAGTTAACAAAAAAAAGTTTGTTTAATATAGTAAAGACTCTTAGAAATCCTGTACTATTCTGGATTTCCAAAAGCATGAACCCAAATTATTTAACTCTCAAAAGTCACAAAAGGCTGGCCAGTGTGGCTCAGTAGTTGAACGTCGACCTATGAATCAAAAGGTCACAGTTCAATTCAAGGCCAGGGCACATGGCCAGGTTGCAGGCTGGATCCCCAATATGGGGCATGCAGAAGGCAGCCGGGTCAATGATTATCTCTCATCATTGATATTTCTATCTCTCTCCCTCTCCCTTCCTTTCTAAAGTCAATAAAAAATATATATATTTAAAATCAATAAAAATACATTTTTAAAGTCACAGAATACCAATTCTTACGAATAATGCAGTGTACAACTTACAAATGCTATGAGAAACTAAAGAAACAGTAGACATTTGCTGACTGTCTAGTAATTCACTGTATTTGTTCAAAATGCTTTCTTCTAATGAAAAAAATCTCTATCTTAATTCTCTAAATTTTGACTAGATATATTAAATACATTGAAAAATAAAGCCTTTGATTTTGAATATATTTGAGTAAGACAAGAAATCCAACCTAAATGACTTTTAAAAGATATTAAAAATAAAATTATTCTCAAATTACTTCTCTTGGCTAATTTTAAAAACCTGCTCCCCTTGCTTTGCTACCCCTTCTAGATACCATTCTCTAGAAGATTTTAGCCTCCAAATTCCTAAAACCAAATTATTTTAACCTCTTTAAAACTTTTAACTTAATACTCCTTTAATCCACTTCCAGTTTCCAGTAACATACAAGGAACTTAGAAGTTGTTACTGTGTACTAACAAGTAAGAAGCTTAACTGAAAAAAATAAAATAAAATAAAAATCAACAATTCTTCTTAAATCCATTAGACAAGTGGAATCGTGGGGCAAACCACTGCAAAATCTGAAAAAGAGACAGGTGGATAAGAGAAGCATAATTTGCCTGAGCAGAAACCCAGAAACCTCCCTGAGAACCAGCAACAGAGTAAGAAAACTTGAACTGTGATTGACAAATTATTGAAGGCTTGGGGGTGCACCAACCCTCAGAGTTAAAAACTTCAGGAACTCTACGGCTCCTCCTAGGGAATAGCTGAGAAAAATCACTTCATGTTCTGGCAGGGGAGGAAAAGGAACCATTTTGAGAAACACCACAGCATTCTAGTTCTTCATAATAAGGGAGAAATTAATTTATCAGAGGCTAATCTGCTGGGTTTTCTTTATTTATCAAGAGTCCAACCCACCTGAGAGAAGGGAAATACCCTACACCTACCCCAGCCAGCTCTAGCTTTCCATGTAAGGAAAAGGAAATACTCAACTCCAGCCCTCTATAGCTATCCTGTTCCAACTGAGAGGGTTAAAAGAACAAAAACAAAAATATTAAGTAGACAACATGAAAAAACAGAAGGATAATGTATGCAAAGAAATGTAAATTCCACAAAAGTATCAAAAAGAAATGTTAGAGATCAAAATACCGTAACAGAAATAAAGATTGTCTTTGATGGGCTCAATAATAGCCAGAAAACAACTAAGGAAATGACAATAAAAACTTTAAAAAAAAACTGAGGGGAAAAAACACACAGAATATCCAAGAATTATGGAACAACTACAAAAAATATAAGATACATGTAATGAGAATACCAAAGAAAAATAGAAAGACAAGAAATCTTTAAGCAATAATGACTAAGAATTTCCCCAAATTGTCAGACACCAAACGAAAGATCCAGGAAACTAAAACACCAAGAAGAATTATGCTCAAAAATACAATATTCAAACATCAGAAAATCAAAGATAAAGAAAAAATCTTCAAGGAAGCCAGAAGGGGAAATACCTCGCCCACAGTGGAGCAAAGATGAAAATTAAATCCAACTTCTCTCAAAAACCATACAAGAAAGAAGAGAGTGGAGTGAAATATTTGAAGTATTGAAAGAAATCACCAACGTAGAATTCTGTACTCTGTAAAATTATCTTTCTAAAGTGCAGGGGAAATAAAGATTATCTCAGATCAAGGAAAACTGATGGAATTTGTTCAAAGATCTGTTTTGTCACAAAGTTAAAAGAAGTTTTCAAAGAGAAGAAACATGATATAGATCAAAAAACTACATTAAAAAAAGAAAAAAAATCAGAGCATGAATACATGAAGGTAAAACAAAAAGTTTTACTTATTAATTGATTTAACAGATAAGTTTTTTTCTAATAATAACAACAATCATGTATTTGATTGTATGCTTATATATAAGTAAAATGAATGACAGCAACAATGCAAGAAACAAGAGAGGGAATTAGAAATGTTTTGTCATTATATAGGACTTGCACTATCTGTGAAGCAGTATAGTATTGATTTAAAGTGAACTTAAATCAGTTGTAAATATATACTGCAAACTCTAGGTAAAAAAACAGAAAAAGTAAAATGAAAAGCTGATTTGCTAAGTAAGAAAAAATGGAATCATATAAAATAATCAAAAATGCAACAGGCAGAAAAAGTGTGTTAGACAAAAACAAGAACAAAGGCAACAAATAAAACAATAATAAATATAGTAGCTATTAAACCAACTGTATCAATAACTTTCAAGGTCAATTGAAAGAGATTGTCAGACTAGATAAAACACACACAAAAACAAGACCCAAATATATATTTCTATAAGAAATCAACTTTAAATAAACAAAGACACAAAGATTAAAAGTAAAAAGGTGGAGCTTTAAAAGTTCTATCACTGCCCCCCAAAAAAACCTGTACCTATATGTAAAAAGAAAAGAAAAATATATAATGCTAATACTTAGTTTTAAAAAAAGGCGAGTAGCTATATTAATTTCAGACAGAGCAGACATCAGAGCAAGAAATAAAGATAATGATACAGGGGTCAATACTCCAAGAAGATATAATATTTAGCGTAGATGCACGTAACAACAGAGTCAAAATACGTGAGAAAAAACTGATAGAACTGCAAGGTGAAATATATGAATTCACAACTATAGTTGCAGACTAACAACCCTCAATCAGAAATGGACAGATCCAGCAGACAGAAATTCATCAAGGACACAGCTGACCTCCAACAATACCATCAATCAACTAGATAAAATTGACACCTATAAATTATTCCATCCAACAAGAGCAGATAAGATTTTTTTAACTGAATTTTATTGAGGTGACATCTACACTAATAAAAGAAAAACATGGTAATTCCCATACGACTGCTACCCTTCCCATTGGCTAATCAGCGAGATATGCAAATTAATTGGCAGCCAGGCAGCTTGAAACTAACATGAGGATTGTTTGCTTCAGTAACGGAGGACTGCAACGTTCCCACCTGCCTTGCCAGGCCTCTGAGCCTGCAGTTTCAAACATTGTAACAAATATAGAGCTAAACAAAACCCCAGAAACCAGCTTTCAGGGAACTGGGATCTCAGAGCTGGAGTTGATACAGAGTTTCGATTAGAACCGAAACAAACCAGATACCTGCTTTCAGGAGAGGAGGTCTAAGAGCTGGAGCCTCAGAGCTAAAGCTGGCCCAGAATAAAAACAAAAAAAAAAAAAAGGAGCA
>NW_006299705.1:10420747-10423496 GCF_000327345.1 Myotis davidii | reverse complement strand
GCCATCTTAGGCCCAAGCCCCCAGGAAGCAGGCCTTAGCCAGCAGGTGGTCATCCCCTGAGGGGTCTCAGACTGCGAGAAGGCACAGGCTGGGCTGAGAGCTCCCCCTCCCCCCCGAGTGCACAAATTTTTGTGCACTGGGCCTCTAGTTGATTAATAAAATTATATAGGTTTCAGGCATACAATTCTATAATACATTATCTGCATATTGTATTGTATTCACCATCCATAGTCTAGTCTCATTCCATCATCATTTATCCCCCCTTTACCCATCTACCTACCCCCACCAGCCTATCATTCTGGTAATCAACATACATATGTCTGTATCTATGAGATGTTTTTTTCTTTATCCTTTTATGTATTTCACCCAGTCCCGCCTCCAACCTAAAAAAAACTCTCCCTTTCAACAGCTGTCAGTCTGTTCTATTTTGTTGTTTATTAGATTCCACAAATAAGTATAATCAATCTGGTATTTGTCTTTCTCTGACTGGCTTATTTCACTTATCATAAAACCCTCTAGGTTCATCCCTGCTGTCACTAAAGGTAAAAGTTCCTTTATTTTTACTGCTAAATAGTATTCCATTGTGTAAATGTACCAGAGTTTTTTATCCACTCATCTACTGATGGACACTTGTGCTGCTTCCAAATGTTGGCTATTGTAAACAATACTGCAATGAACATTAGTGCAATGAACACTAATCTTTCAAATTAGTGTTTTGGATTTCTGTGAATATATTCCCAGAGGAGGAACTGCTGGGTCATAAAGCAGTTTCATTTTTAATTTTTTGAGGTAACTCCAGACTGTTTTCCACAGGGGCTGCACCAGTCTGCATTCCCAGCAACACTGCATGAGGGTTCCCTTTTCTCCACATCCTTGGCACTTTGTGGTTTGTTGATTTGATGACAGCCGTTCTGACAGGTGTGAGGTGATATCTAATTGTGGTTTCAATTTGCATTTCTTTGATGATTAGTTACACTGAACATCTTTTCATATGTCTATTGGTCATCTGTATGTCCTCTTTGGAGAAGTGTCTACTCAGGCCCTTTGCCCATTTTTTAATCAGGATTGTTTTTTAGGGTTGAGTTTTATAAGTTCTTTATAAATTTTGGCTATTAACCCCATATAAGATGTGTCATTGGCCAATATGTTTTCCTATTCAGTAGGCTGTATTTTCATTTCGTTGATGATTTCCTTTCCTGTGCAAAAACTTTTTAGTTTATTGTAGTCCCATTTATTTTTCTGTTGTTTCCCTTGCCAAGGAGATATATCACAAAAAATACTGCTATAAGAAATGTCTGAGATTTCACTGCCTATATTGTCTTCTAGCAGTATTTTTTGTGATATATCTCCTTGGCAAGGAGAAAAATACTCTCCTCCTACTGGGGATGTGCCCGCAACCAAGGTACATGCCCTTGACCGGAATCGAACCTGGGACCTTTCAGTCCGCAGGCCAACGCTCTATCCACTGAGCCAAACCGTAAGGTTACGGCTGTCTTCTAGGATTTTTATGATTTCGAGTCTAACATTTTTAAGTCTTTAATCCATTTTGAGTTTATTCTTGTGTAAATTGATGGTCCAGTTTCTTTTTTTTTTTTTTGCACATACCTGTCCAATTTCCCCAACACCATTATTGAATACACTATCTTTACTCCATTGTACATTCCTGTCTCCTTTGTCAAATATTTATTAACCACAAAGGTGTGGATTGATTTCTGGGCCTCTATTCTATTCCACTGATCTATGTCTGTTTTTATACCAGTACCATGCTGTTTCATATACATTAGCATAATTCCTCAAACTTCATCCATCTTTCTCAAGATGGCTGTGCAGATAACACATTCTTCTCAAGCTCAAATAGAAAATTCATCATAGACTATGGGCCATAAAATTTAAAAAAAAATAATAACAAACTTAAAATAGAGGTTATACAATGTCTGGTTTCAGGAACAATGGAATTAAAATAAAAATCAGTAACAGGAATGTAGTTTGGAAATCCCAAAATGCTTAAAAATTAAACAATACCCTCCATATAATACATGTATCAAAATATATTTTGAACCAAATGATAAATATACAACTTATTAAAATTTGTAGTATCTAGTGAAAACAGTCCTTAGAAATTTACAGCATTAAATACATAAATTAGAAGAGATTTAAAATCAATAATCTAATCTTCCATCTTGGGAAACTAGGAAAACAGCAAATTAAACCCAAAGCAAGCAGAAGAAACAAAGTTAAAGTAAAACTCCATTTTTTGCAACTGAAATTAAAAACAGGAAATCAATTGAGAAAAACAATGAAACCAAAAGTTGGTTCTTTGAAAAGATCAATAAAATCGGTAAGCCTCTAGCCAGAAAAAAGAAAAAAGAAGACAAATTACTAATATTAAAAATTAAAGAGGGACATCAGGAGAGAAACCAAGATGGCGGCATAGGTAAACACTGGAGTTTGCTGCCTCGAACAACCACT
Source organism: Myotis davidii (assembly GCF_000327345.1). Lineage (NCBI taxonomy): Eukaryota > Metazoa > Chordata > Mammalia > Chiroptera > Vespertilionidae > Myotis > Myotis davidii. The sequence goes on along the minus strand of NW_006299705.1, from coordinate 10,421,027 downwards.
TCAAAAATACAACTAAAAGACAAAACGGACATCATCCAGAACCACAGGAAGGCTGGCTGAGTGGAAATTCTACAATTAGAAGGAAAGAGAAAAGCATATGGAGACTCAGAGGAGGCACAGTGGGGAAGTAAAGTGCAGGGGTACAGAGGCGCATGCGGAGAGGGCTGGCACCTGAGGACATAGTGGTCTCTTTCCAATGGGAGGGAGTCTCAATCTCCCAACTGCTCTGAACTACAGTTCAGGGCAAGTCTCTGGGGACCCAGACTCATACTGGGCGAAA
>NW_006299705.1:10417823-10419424 GCF_000327345.1 Myotis davidii | reverse complement strand
TCTTGGGGAGTGGAGGGGGATGCGGGAAGAGACTTGACAAAAATTGTGCACCTATGGATGAGGACAGTGGGTGGAGAGTGAGGGAGGAGGGTGGGGTGGGAACTGGGTGGAGGGGAGTTATGGGGGGGGAAAAAAGAGGAACAAATGTAACAATCTGAACAATAAAGATTTAATTAATAATAAAAAAAGGGGGGGACATCAAAAGACAGTAAAGAAACACATTGAGCAACTCAATGCTCTCACGTTTAATAACCTAAATAAAATGGACACAATATGCCAAAACACACACGAACAGACAATCTGAATAGGTTATATCTATTAAAGAAATTGAATCAACAACAACCTTCCAAAACAGAAAGCATCATGCCCAGATGCAATCACCAGTGAATTATACCAAACATTTCAGGAAGAAATTTTACCAATTCTCTACAATCCCTTCCAGAAAGTAAAAGTAGAGGGAATTCCTTCTGATTCTATGAGGCCATGGTAATCCGAATACCAAACCAAACAAAGAAATGACAAGGAAACTACACATCAGTATCTCTCAAGAACACAAATACAAAAATCCTCTACAAATTACAAATTATTAGCAAATCAAATACAACATTATATAAAAATTATACACCATTACCAAGTGAAATTTATCCCAGGTATGCAAGGCTGGTTCAACATTTGAAAATCAATTAATGTAATCCATCACGCCTCAACAAACTAGAGAAGAAAAATCACATGACCATATAATCATATTCCACAAAATCCAACACCCATTAATAATAAGACAAAACCTTTTAAAAATATGGGAGCATGAGGTAGCTTCCTTAATTTGTGAAAGTTTTACAATTTTAAAGGACTTTACAAAAAACTTACAACTGACATCACCCTCAATAGGGATAAACTAGAAGTTCTCCCACTAAGTCGGGAAACAAGGCAATGATGCCTTCTCTCACCACCTGATCACAGTCTTTTTTGTTTGTTTGTCTTTCAGTTTTTGTTGATCCTCACCCACGGATATTTTCTCATTGACTTTTAAGAAGAGTAGAAGAGAGAGGGAAAGACAGAAACATCGATGTGAGAGAAACATCAATTGGTTGCCTCCTGCAGGAGCCCAAACCAGGGCCCAGGCCTGGGAGGAGCCTGCAACCAAGGTACATGCCCTTGACTAGAATCGAACCTGGGACCCTTTAGTCCACAGGCCAACGCTCTATCCACTGAGCCAAACCAGCTAGGGCCACAGTGGAAGTCTTAACAAATCAGACACGTAAAGGAAATAAAAGGTATACAACTAGGAAGGAATTGCACAGGTGACATGATTGTCCATATATAAAAAAATCCAAAAGAATCAACAAAAAAATTCCTAAAACTAATAACATATTATAGCAGGGTTGTAGAATACAGGCTAATATACAAAAGCCAGTAGCTTTCCTATATACTAGTACCTGCTATAAATGAGTGGAGTTTGAAATTTGAAAAACATTACCATTTATATTAATAGCACCCAAAAAAAGAAATGCACAGGTATAAATCTAACAAAATATGTATAAGACCCATATGAGGAAAACTACAAAACTCTGATTTTCCATATCCATTGTCAAGATGTCATT
>NW_006299705.1:10416331-10417478 GCF_000327345.1 Myotis davidii | reverse complement strand
AGGGCTGTGGAACCCAGGAGCCCATCGGCGAGGTTTGCAGGCTAAGCAGCGATTAAGCTATGAGGGGGAGGGTGGGGGGCGGAAAGAGCTACAGGAGCAGCTCTGGCCGAAGACTGAAGACTTCTGCCAGAGTGAGGAGCAAAGACTGAAGGCTCCGGGCGCAGCAAAGACTGTGTCCAGAGCGAACATGGAAGGCGGTGTCCAGAGTGAAGGTCTGGGTCCCTGGTGTCAGAGGAAAACTGGTGCTGGCAGCCAGGGGAAAGAAGGCCTGTTGCACGAATCTTCATGCAACAGGCCTCTAGTCTACATGTTGTACAGTTCAAATTCATGCTACTTAAAAGTCAACTGTAATTCTAGTTTATTGGAGAAGCATGACCTAGAATAGCCAACTCAGACTGAAGGAGAACAAAGTCTGATATTACCTGACTTTAAGATTTACTTTAAAATCACAGTAACTGATAGGCCGGTATGGATCACTGGTTGAGTATCGACCCAGGAACCAAAAAGTCATTGGTTGGATTCCCATCATGGCACATGTCCGGGTTTTGGGCTCAATCCCCAGTGGGGATGCATGCAGGAGGCAGCCAATCGATGATATTCTTCTCTCATCGATGTTTCCATCTCTCTATCCTTTTCCCTTAGTCCTCTCTAAAAAATCAATAAAAACATGTTTTAAAAAAAACCAAAACAGACCTAACCAGTTTGGCTCAGTGGATAGAGCGTCGGCCTGCGGACTCAAGGGTCCCAGGTTCGATTTGGTAGAGGGCATGTACCTTGGTTGCAGGCATATCCCCAGTAGGGAGTGTGCAAGAGGCAGCTGATCGATGTTTCTAACTCTCTAGCCCTCTCCCTTCTCCTCTGTAAAAAAATCAATAAAATATATTTTTTTAAAAAAAGAGTTTCTGCCTTATCTTTGCTAGTTCTCAATCCCATTATCCCCATTTGATATCAGGAGGCCCAGTTCCAAGGAAGTACCCTCTCTGAACCTCAGCATAGCTATACGATTTTATCAAATTTTCAAAGATGTAAGTGCCTCCTTCACTGGTGAATTTCTTATTACTAAAATGAAGACAGTGTCCTTTCAACTTTCCTAGGGAATATAGTCAACCAATGGGTTGTGAGTTTATACCTCACAAATCTCTTCTAA
>NW_006299705.1:10405297-10407991 GCF_000327345.1 Myotis davidii | reverse complement strand
AGTATCTCAATTTATTTAGGTGGGTTTTTTGTTTGTTTTTTGTTATTGTTGTTGTTGTTTAATCCTCACCCAGGATATTTTTCTATGGATTTCAGAGAGAGTGGAAGAGAAAGTAAAGACAGAGAGAAACACATTGATTGGTTGCCTCCTGCACGTGCCCTGACCAGGGCCCTGGCCTGGGAGGAGCCTGCAACCAAGGTACATGCCCTTGACTAGAATCGAACCTGGGACCCTTTAGTCCACAGGCCAACGCTCTATCCACTGAGCCAAACCAGCTAGGGCCACAGTGGAAGTCTTAACAAATCAGACACGTAAAGGAAATAAAAGGTATACAACTAGGAAGGAATTGCACAGGTGACATGATTGTCCATATATAAAAAAATCCAAAAGAATCAACAAAAAAATTCCTAAAACTAATAACATATTATAGCAGGGTTGTAGAATACAGGCTAATATACAAAAGCCAGTAGCTTTCCTATATACTAGTACCTGCTATAAATGAGTGGAGTTTGAAATTTGAAAAACATTACCATTTATATTAATAGCACCCAAAAAAAGAAATGCACAGGTATAAATCTAACAAAATATGTATAAGACCCATATGAGGAAAACTACAAAACTCTGATTTTCCATATCCATTGTCAAGATGTCATTTTTCCCCCAACTTGATCTACATTGTAGGCAATCCCAATCATAATCCCAGCAACTCATTTTGTAAGTATCAACAAACTACAGTTGACCTTTGAACAACGCAGTGATCAGCAGTGCCAACTCCTCCATGCAGATGAAAATCCCTGTATAACTTCTGACTCCCCAAAACTTAACGACTAATAGCCTACTGGAAGCCTTCCCAAAAACATAAACTATTGATTAACATATATTTTATATGTTATACTAGTATATATCTTATATTGTATGCTAAAGAAAATGTTATTAAGAAAATCAAACCACCTACAAAGGCATGTCTGTGGTTCCCTGTCTTTGGACATGTACATCGATGTTTCCATCTCTCTATCCTTTTCCCTTAGTCCTCTCTAAAAAATCAATAAAAACATGTTTTAAAAAAAACCAAAACAGACCTAACCAGTTTGGCTCAGTGGATAGAGCGTCGGCCTGCGGACTGAAAGGTCCCAGGTTCGGTTCCGGTCAAGGGCATGTACCTTGGTTGCGGGCACATCCCCAGTGGGAGGTGTGCATGACGCAGCTGATTGATGTTTCTCTCTCATCGATGTTTCTAACTCTCTATCCCCTCTCCCTTCCTCTCTGTAAAAAATCAATAAAATATATTTTAAAAAACAAAACAGTAATCAAGATATGGTTGTATTGGTGGAAGAATGAACAGGTAAATGGGCCAGAACAGAGAACCCAGTGATAGACCCATATAAATATAGTCAACTCATCTTGGACAAAGAAGAAAAGGCAATAGAATAGAGCAAAGACAGTTTTTAGAACAGATGATTCTAAATAATATAAGCATAGTATGCAAAATGTCCCCTCAACCAGGAGTTCGTCTGAGAGTTCAACCGGGGGCTGGGGCAGCCGGAGGAAGGGAGGGAGGCCCCAGCCGGCAGCCAGTAGCCACTAGGGACCCTACCAGTGCACACATTTCTAGTGCTGCAATAACTGGACTTCCATATGCAAAGAAACAAATCTAGACAAAGACCTTACATCTTTCACAAAAATTAATTCAAAAGGGAGCACAAACCTAAATGTAAAACTTTAAAGTCCTAAAAAATAACATAAGAGAAAAACCTAGATCAGTGGTTCCCAATGTGGGGCATATACCCCACTGGGGGCAATTTGATTTTTAAGGGAAGCAATTCAAGAATGAGTTATTAACAGTGAATTTTTTGCATTTCTTCTGGTTCTAGGGGCCTAATATAAATATAAATATGTATTGTGACATATTTATACATTTCGGTTCTCTATTATATGTTTTGAAACTTTATTTGCTATTTTTCATATCACTTCATAGCATTATTTTTTAAACAATTTCTTAGTGATTTCCTCAGTACTTCAACTGTCCTTTCGTTCTTCTATTTTTCTCTTTCATGGATGTCATATTCTTTGGAAGCTTGTTTAGAACAAATGAATGGCCTTTTAGGCTTCCTCCATGTGAATAGGAGTTCACTTTTTGAATAAGAATTATGTGTCACGGGGGTGGGGGAGTATATTAAAATTTTAGAGATGCTTTAGGGCAGCGGTTCTCAACCTGTGGGTCGCGACCCCCTTGGCGGTCGAACGACCCTTTCACAGGGGTCACCTAAGACCATCCTGCATATCAGATATTTACATTACGATTCATAACAGTAGCAACATTACAGTTATGAAGTAGCAATAAAAATAATCTTATGGTTGGGTCACAACATGAGGAACTGTATTTAAAGGGCCAGGAGGTTGAGAACCACTGCTTTAGGGCATGTCCAGAAAAAGGTTGGGATCCACTGACCTAGATGATCTTCAGGAGGGTGATGAGTTTTTAGATACAACACCAAAGGCATTACTCATCAAAGAAATAGGTAACTAGATTTCATTAAAATTCAAAATTTCTGCTCTATGAAAGACAGTATCCAGAGACTGAGAAGACAAGCCAGACTGGGAGAAAATATTTGCAAAAACCACATCTACCTATACGCCCTAACATTAGATTAATCAAATCCAACACTAATGCTGGCAAGAATGTGGCAGCAGGAC
>NW_006299705.1:10404425-10405271 GCF_000327345.1 Myotis davidii | reverse complement strand
TTTTCATCCATTGCTGGTGGGAATCAAAATGACATTACTATGGAAGTTTGGGGCTTTCTTAAAAACTAAACATTCTTGCCATGTAATACAGCATTTGCACACCTTAGTATTTTCCCAAATGAATCAAAAACTTATGTCCATATAAAAACCTCCATACAGATGTTTATAACAATTGTATTCATAATTGCCAAAATCTGGAAGCAATTAAGATGTCCTTTAGTGGGTGAACGGATAAAATGAGGTGCATCCACAAAATGGAATAATGTTCAGCACTAAAAAGAAATGAGCTATCCAGTAATGAAAAGACATAGGAACCATAAATACACACTATTAAGTGTAAAGTCAAACTGAAAGACTACATACAGTATGATTCCAGCTATATGACATTCTGGAACAAGCAAAACTATGGAAACAATAGAAAGATTGCCAGGGGTTGAGGAGGGGAAAGAGAGATAATTAGGTGGCAATAGAGAAACAGCTCTGTTAAGGCAGTATGATACTACAATGGTGGATAGATGTAATTTTACATTGAGAACAGCACCAAGAGTGGATTACACTGTAAACCATGGATTTGGGGTAATAATGATGAATATAGGTTCAATGATTTTAGCAAATGTACCACTGTGCTAAGGGGTGTTGCTAGTAGAGGAAGTTGATAATGCAGGGACAAGGAATATATGAGAATTCTCTGTAGTTACTATTCAATCTTACTTTGAACCTAAAATTGCTTGCCCTGACTGGTTTGTCTCAGTGGATAGAGCGTTGGCCTGTGGACTGAAGGGTCCCAGATTCGATTCCAGTCAAGGGCATGTACCTTGGTTGCGGGCACATCCCCAGTAGGGAGTG
>NW_006299705.1:10403886-10404340 GCF_000327345.1 Myotis davidii | reverse complement strand
CTGATCGATATATCTCTCTCATCGATGTTTCTAACTCTCTATCCCTCTCCCTTCTTCTCTGTAAAAAAAAAAACAAACAAACAAAAAAACAAATAATAAAATATTTTCTTTTAAATTGCTCTAAAAACTTAAATTTATTATTTTTAAAAAAACTGAGTTGGTAAAAACACTGCCATTTCTTTTAGGCCTTTCTACAAGCATTCACTATTTCACTCAACCAGCATTTTTATTATCTACTAGAGGCCCAGTGTACAATCATGCATGCGGGGGGTGGGGGAGGAGAGCAGGGGGGACCCTCAGCCCAGCCTGCACCCTCTCCAATCTGGGACCCCTTGAGGGATGTCCAACCACTCAAAATCCTGGACCGTTGGCTACTAATAACTCTGCCTGCCTGCCTGGTCACCTCTAACTGCCCCCACCACCCCCACTGGCCTGATTGCCCCTCACTGCCCCA
>NW_006299705.1:10399547-10403096 GCF_000327345.1 Myotis davidii | reverse complement strand
CGGGGACCCTTGGCTTCCTCCATCACGGGAGCAAGCAAGCCTCATGTTTACTTCAGCTGCGTGGCTGCTGGCCACCATTTTGGTGGCAGTCAATTTGCATATCCTGCTGATTAGCCAATGGGAAGCATAGTGGAGGTGTGGTTAATCAGCAAGTTTATCTATTATTAGATAGGAAGGACTAAAGGTCTGGTGCATGAATTCGTGCATGGGTGGGGTCCCTCTGGGTGGCCTGCAGAGATCGGGCTGAAATCTGTAGTCCAATGCCTCCTGCAGCTCCTACCTGCTGCTCCCGCTCATCCCGGCCCCACTGTGCCTGCCGCAGGCTCACACCCAATCAGCCCCGATCTGGAGAGGCCCGCTGCCACACAGTAGCACTTCTAACCATGAGCCCTGCATCTGGCGCCCTCCCAAGGGGAGTGGCCTGCAAGATCGGGCTCCCCTCCCAAGGGGAATGGCCTGCAAGATCGGGCTCAAACCTGCTCTCAACATCCCGAGGGGTCCCGGATTGCGAGAGGGTGCAGGCCAGGCTGACGGACTCCACCATGCATGACTGGGCCAGGGAGGGACCATGTGAGGGCTCCAGGGCGTGTCCAACCCATCTCGCTCAGTCCTGATCGGCTGGACCCCAGCAGCAAGCTAATCTACCGGTCAGAGCATCTGCCCCTGGTGGTCAGTGCACGTCGTAGTGAATGGTCAACCAGCTGAGTGTCTGCCCCCTGGTGGTCAGTGGACATCATAACAAGCGGTTTAGCAGCCTTAGCATATCTTTAGCAAGGGCTCCAGGGCGTGTCCAACCCATCTCGCTCAGTCATGATCGGCTGGACCCCAGCAGCAAGCTAATCTACCGGTCAGAGCATCTGCCCCTGGTGGTCAGTGCACGTCGTAGTGAATGGTCAACCAGCTGAGTGTCTGCCCCCTGGTGGTCAGTGGACATCATAGCAAGCGGTTTAGCAGCCTTAGCATATCTTTAGCTTATTAAGCTTTGATTGGTTGCTCGATTGTTTTGCTGTTCAGTCTATTTACATATTATCCTTTTATTATGTAGGACTAGAGGCCCGGTGCATGAATTCGTGCACAGGTGGGGTCCAACCAGCTCACCCCGATGGGAGCCCATTGGGCTAGGCCACCTGGGGGGATAGGCCGCAGGAAGTTAGCTGGCCATCCCCACCCCAGATCAGGGTGGTAGGGGCTGATCAGGGGCCAGGCCGGCCGGATGGGGGACCAATTGGGGCCCGGATCAGGCCAGTCGGCTGCCACAGTGTGCCACAATGGTCATTCTGATCGTTCCAGTCACTGGGCTTTATATATAAAGATGGCTACCTTTAACCACTGAATCCAACACCTTTTCTTTTTTTTTTCTTTTTTACATTATACATGTAATTTATTTGCATCAGTTTTACAATATGCCAGATAGTGAGGACACAACAATTAACACAATTACTATTACCTCCCTTACAAACATTTATATTTTAACAGAAGAAAGAAACATGTAATTAAATAATTACTAGTGGTGAAAGCACTGAGTATTGCAGAAGTATATAATGAAGAGGAGAATGGTGAGTTAACATTAAGGGACACAGAGTCTCAGTTGGGGAAAATGAAAAAGTTCCAGAGATGGAGGGTGGTAATGGTTGTACAACAGTGTGAATTTACTTCATAGAACAGAACTGTACATAAAAAAAATCCACACTAATGACTGCTCAATGTACTGTGCAGCAAAAATATTCACAACAATAATATTTACAAAGTAGGAGGGCAAAGGGATATAAAAGGAAGGATTAATTTCCACACTTCACTCAAACTGATAAAAAGTTTATACCAACAAGTAGTGGTAAATTACATATGTATATTTTAATATCCATTAGTGGGCAACTACGAAGTGATATAACAAACAAACATTGCCCTAGCTGGTTTGGCTCAGTGGACAGAGCATCAGCCTGCAGACTGAAGGGTCCCAGGTTCAATTCCAGTCAATGGCATATGCCTGGGTTGCAGGCTTAATCCCCAGTACATGTAGGAGGCAGCCAATCAATGGTTCTCTCTCATCATTGATGTTTCTCTCCTTCTCTCTTCCTCTCTGAAATCAATGAAGATATATTTAAAAAATTAAAAAAGCAATATAGCCCTGGCTGGTGTTTGCTAGTGGTTAGAACATCAAGCCACGTAACAAAGGGCTGCAGGTTGGTCCCATTAGGGCACGTGCCAGAGGCAACCAATCAATGTATCTCTTTCACATCTATGTTTCTTTTTCTCTCCCCCGCTCTCTCTCTCTCGCTCTCTGCCCCCCTCCCTCCTTTCCTTCCTTCCCTTCCACTCTCTCTAAAAATCAATTGAAAATAATATCCTCAGGTAAGGAATAACAACAAAAACAAAAAACATTATAGATAAATTAGGATGAAATCCTAATTCAAGCAACCCATAGGAGTGCAAGAAAAGAGAAATAGAGAAATAAGAAATAGAATAAATAGGAAACAAAAAAATTCACTGAAATTCCTAACATAGCAATAATTACTGTAGCCCGGCTGGCGTGGCTCCGTGGTTGAATGTCAACCTATGAACCAGGAGGTCACAGTTCGATTCCCAGTCAGGGAACATGCCTGGGGTTGCCGGCTCAATTCCCAGTGTGGGACATGCAGGAGGCAGCCAATCAATGATTCTCATCATTGATGTTTCTACCTCTCTCTCTCCCTTCTCCCTTCCTCTCTTAAACCAATAAAAGTATATTAAAAAGTAATCAAAATTACTGTAAATGTAAATAGTTAAAATACACCAAATAAAGGCAAAGACTAGTACTGTGGAATTTTTAAAATGACCTGATTATAGGCTGTCAATAATTAACCCACTGAAAATAAGACATGAAAAGTAAAAGGATGGGGGAAAAGTGCATTTAGACAAAGTAAAAGTAGTGATTCATTTATAACAGATATACTTTATAGCAAAAATAATTGCTAGAGACAAAAAGAGGAACATTATATAATGATAACAGAATCAATCCACCAAGAATACAGAACAATCCTAAATATGTACACACCAAAAAATAGAGCTCCAAAATACATGAAGCAAAAACTGACAGAGCTGAAAGGAGAAACAGACAAATTTATGATTAAAGTCAGGAACTTCAACACTTTCCTCTCAGAAACTCACAAAAATACTAAACAGAAAATCAGCAAAGATTGAAAATTTTAAATATAATAAATTCAAAGTATATAACTGACATATATAGAACAACACACACACACACACAGGCAAATACACATGTTTTAAAACATCAATGGAATTCTCACCAAAAAAGACCATATTCTGGGCCATAAAACAAACATCAACAAATTTAAAAGTATGTAAATTATAAAAACACTAGAGGCCTGGTGCACAAAAATTTGTGCACTCGGGGGGGAGGGGGGTCCCCTCAGCGGCCTGTGCCCCTCTCGCAGTCTGGGACCCCTCGGGAGATAACGACCTGCTGGCTTAGGCCTGCTCCCAGGTGTCAGAGGGCAGGCCCAATCCCTAGGTGCAGCCCCTGGTCAGGCTCAGAGCAGGGCCGATTGGGGA
>NW_006299705.1:10396274-10398942 GCF_000327345.1 Myotis davidii | reverse complement strand
GATACAATGTTGCGGTCTGGCTGGCCGAAGCCCCGCTGGGAACGTTGGAGTCCTCCGTCACTGAAGCAAGCAAGCCTCATGTTAGTTTCAAGCTGCCTGGCTGCCTGCCACCATCTTGGCTGACAGTTAATTTGCATATCTCGCTGATTAGCCAATGAAAAGGGTAGCGGTCGTACGCCAATTACCATGTTTCTCTTTTATTAGGGTAGATGTTCCCTCACCATAATTAATTCTAATTTGAAATCAATAACAGAAAGACAACTGGTAAATCTCAAAACACTTGAAAATTCAACTACACACTTCTAAATTATCCATGGGTCAAAAAGTAAGTCTCAAAGTTAAAACACTTTATTGAATAAAAAGACAGCATATCAAGAGATGTGAGATCCAGTGCTAAGAGGGAAAGATAGAACATTAAATGCTTACATTAGGAAATAGAAAAGTCCTCAAATACATTAAATTCCTAGCTCAAGAAACCAGAGAAATCGGAGGAAAATCAACCCAAAACAATCAACAGGAAAAAAAAACAATAAAATAATAACAATAAAAGCAAAAATTAATGAAACTGAAAATAAAACTAGAGAGAAAAATCCATTAAACAAAAAGCTAAATCCTTTGGGGAAAAAACAAATAAAACTGATCCATCTTTGGCAAGACTGACAAAGCAAAAAAGGAGAGAATATACAAATTATCAATATCAGGAATAAAAGATTATATCTCTGAATATTCCATAGCTGTTAAAAGGGTAATCAGGGAATAATACAAATAAATTTATACTCATAAATTAGACAAATGAACCAATTTCTTCAAAAGCCACATACAGTATTACCAAAACTACCAAAATAAAATATATATAATCCTGTAACTATTTAAAAATTTGTAATTTAAAATCTGTATAAAATGAAATCCCAGGCTGAGATATTTTCTCTAGAGAACTCTACCAAATATTTAAAGAATTAAGAGGAATACTTCACAAACACTTCCAAAAACCAGACAAGGATGGAACATGTCCTACCTCATTCTATGATACCAGTATTACCCAAATACTTAAATAAGAAAAGGATCTCACAAAAATACTATACACCAGTATCTCTCATGAACTTAGACACAAAAATCCTCAGCAGATCAACAACCTAAATTCTGCAATGTTTGAAATGCATTATACACCATAACCAAGTGGGATTTATTCCAGGTACGTAAGGCTTGTTCTACATTACAAAATCAGTGTAGTCTACTATATCAACAAGCTAAAAAATAAAAATAAAAATAAAGTAATGATATGATCACATAAATTAACTCAGATAAAGCATTTGACAAAATCCAGCACCCATTTGTAATAAAAACTCTGAGTAAATTAGGAAGAGAGGTGATCTGCCTCAACCTAATGGAAAGTATCTATCTCCCTCCCCGCTCCAAAAGAGCCTACACATACTTAATAGTGAAATTAGTACTAAACGCTTTCCACCTAAGACAAATAACAAAGCAAGGATATCTGCTCTCACCACTCTCGTTCAATATTATAGAATTTCTAGCCACTGCAATGAGACAAGAAAAAGAAATAAAAGACATAAAAGATTAGAAAGAAAGCAATAAAAATGTTCCTATTTGCAGTTGACATAATTGTAAAAAATCCCAAGGAATCTGTAAAAAGCCTCTTAAAACTAAAGGTAAGTCTAGCAAGGTCACAGGATACAAGACCAAAATACAAAAATCAATAGCATTTCTATAGAATAACAATGAACATGAAGAAACAAATGAAAAACATAACATTTGTAATATTGCGCCAAAGAAAAAACATTAGATATGAATTTAACAATATGTGTACAGGAATAATACACTACAAATTATTAAAATGCTGAATAAAGAAATCAAGGAGGACCTAGGTAAATGGAGATAAATACCAGGTCAATATGGTAAAGATGTCAATTCTCCCCAAACTGATCTATAGGTTTAATACAATCCTATGAAAATTTCAGCAAAGTTCTTGTAGACATGGACAAGCTTGTTATAATATTCACTAGAGGCCTGGTGCACAAAAATTTGTGCTCTTGGGGGAAGGGGGAGTCCCTCAGCCTGGCCTGTGCCCTCTCGCAGTCTGGGACCCCTCGGGAGATAACGACCTGCTGGCTTAGGCCTGCTCCCGGGTGGCAGAGGGCAGGCCTAATCCCTAGGTGCAGCCCCTGGTCGGGCTCAGAGCAGGGCCGATTGGGGAGTTGGGGCGCCACCCCATCATACACAGAGCAGGGCCCATCAGGGGGGTTGGGGCTCCATACCCTGTCACGCACAGAGCAGGGCCCATCGGGGGTTGGGGAACTCCCCGTCACGCACAGAGCAGGCCTGATCAGGAGGTTGGGGAGCTCCCCGCTATCAGGCACAGAGCAGGGCCGATCAGGGGATTGGGGCGCTGCACCCTGTCACGAACAGAGCAGGGTGGATAGGGAGGTTGTGGCTCCGCCACCTGTCACACACAGAGCCACAGGGCAATCAGGGGGTTTGGGCGCTGTCCCCTGTCACACTGATCCCGATGCCGGGAGGCCTCGCGGCTCCACTGATCCTGGAGCTGGGAGGCATATTACCCTTTTACTATATAGGATAGAGGCCTGGTGCATGGGGGGGGGGGCGTCTGGTTTGCCCTGAAGGGTGTCCTGGATCAGGGTGGGGGTCCCCA
>NW_006299705.1:10385937-10396119 GCF_000327345.1 Myotis davidii | reverse complement strand
TCCTCCATCACTGAAGCAAGCAAGCCTCATGTTCAGTTTAAGCTCCCTGGCTGCCGGCCGCCATCTTGGCTGGCAGTTAATTTGCATATCACCCTGATTAGCCAATGGGAAGGGTAGCGGTCGTACACCAATTACCATGTTTCTCTTTTATTAGATAGGATATGTAAAGACACTAGCCTTAGAATAGCTAAAACCTTAATGAAAAGTGAGAGGAGTCACCGTACCCAATATTAAGGCTTACTACATAGCTACAGTAAACAAAAGTGTATTAATAGCGGATGACGATATATAGATATAGATATAGATATAGACATACACATAGAGAGGGGGTCCCTCAGCCTGGCCTGTGCCCTCTCGCAGTCTAGGACCCCTCGGGGGATGACCGCCTGCTGGCTTAGGCCCGCTCCCCAGGGGATTGGGCCTAAGCTGGGAATCAGACATCCCTCTGGCAGCCTGGGAGCCCTAGGGGGATGTCCACTTGCCAGCGGGGAGCAGGCCTAAGCTGCAGTCAGACATCCTTAGCGCTGCTGAGGAGGTGGGAGAGGCTCCCGCCACCACCGCTGTGCTGGCAGCCATCAGCTTGGCTTGTGGCTGAACAGAGCTCCCCCTGTGGGAGCACACTGACCACCAGGGGGCAGCTCCTGCATTGAGCGTCTCCCCCCTGGTGGTCAGTGTGTATCATAGAGAGAGAGAGAGAGAGAGATCAATGGACCACAAAAGAGAACCAAAAGTAAATCCACACATAAATGCCCAATTGATTTTAGACAAAAGTGCACAAGTAATTCAGTGGAAAGAGGATATTCACCTTTTCAACAAATGTTGCTAGAGCAATTGGATATCTATAGGCAAAACTATGAACCTGAATTTTAACTCCATATCTTTTATGAAAATGAAATCAAAATGGATCATGGACTTAATGTAAAACATAAAACTTTTAGAAATAATCATAGGAGAAAATTGTTGAGACCTAGAATAGGCAAAGAACAATCTACAGCCCTGGCCAGTGTGGCTCAACTGGTTGGAGTATCATCCCTTATACCAAAAAGTAGCAGGTTCAATTCCAGGTCAGTGCACATACCTAGGTTGAGGGAGGCAACCCCTCTTTTCTCTCCCTCCCTCCCTCTCTGCCTCTCTCTTCTTCTCCCTTTCTCCCTCTCTCTCCCCCTTCCTAAAAAATTGTTAAAAGTCCAACCTACAAAAGAAAATATAAATTAAGCCTCTTCAAAATTAAAAACTGTTGCTCTGTTAAGAGCAGAAAAAGACAAGCTATAGAATAAAAAATATTTGAATACCACATATCAAACACAGAATAATTAGAATACATAAAACTCAGCAAAAAAAAAAAACCTATTGGGCCCTAGCCAGTTTGGCTTAGTGGATAGAGCATCGGCCTGCAGACTGAAAGGTCCCAGGTTCGATTCCAGTCAAAGGCTCATGCCCGGGTTGTGGGCTTTATCCCCAGTGGGGGGAGTGCAGGAGGCAGGTGATCAATGATACTCTCTCATCATTGATGTTTCTATCTCTCCCTCTCCCTCTCCCTTCTTCTCTGCAATCAATAAAAATATATTTTTTAAAAAAACTATTGGAAAATGGGCAAAAGAGATAAACAGACATTTCACCAAAGATATACAGATAGCAAATTAGCACCTGAAAATTTTTTTAACATCACTGGCCATTAGGGAAATGCAAATTAAAACCATAAGATATCACTAAACATCTATGAGAACAGTTAAAATAAAAAATGGTGACAACATTACATGCTGATATGGATACAGAAAATCAGGATCACTCATATATTAATAGTGATAATGTATAAGGACACAGCCACTCTAGAAAACAGATTGACAGTTTCTTATAAAACTGAACATATATTACCATGCCATCCAGCAACTGCACTCTTGGGTATTTACCTGACAAAAATGAAAACTTACGTTCACACAAAAACATAAACATAAATGTTCATAGCAGCTTTTTTTCCTAATAGCCAAAACTGGAAATAACCCAAATGTTCTCCAATGGGTGAATGGTTAAACAAAGTGTAGTACATCCCTAACACGGAATACTACTCAGCAACAAAAATGAACAAAGTATGGATACATGCAACAAACTGAATGAAAATTGAGGGGAATCTTGACGGAAGCCACTTTTAAAAATGCTAATCCTAAAAGGATTTCATACTATATGAGTCCACTTATATAATCTTTTTGAAATAACAAAATGAAGAACAGATTAGTGGTTGCCAGGGATTAGAGATGGAGGAAGTGGAGAAGGGAGACAAGTTTGGTTATAAGAAGGCAGCACACACACAAAAATAAAAAGACAGCACAAAGAATCCTGGTGTCAATGAAAGTGTTCTATATCTTTATTATTGTGATGATTACACAAATCTACACATGATAAACCTGAATAGAACTAAATATATACTACACACACACACACACACACACACGTGTATGCAGAGCTGGGTGAAATATGAATAAGATAAGTGAATTTTATCAATGTCAATATCCTGTTGTGATATAAGATGTTGCAAATAAGAAAAAAATGAGTGAAGGGTGCATCTTTGTTATTCTTACAACTGAATATGAATTTATAATTATCTGAAAATGAAGTTTAATTTTAAAAATTTGAGAGATAATTCAATATTTAGATAGACATGCATGGAGCAGAAATATGGTTCTATTATTATATAATTTCTTAACTGTGACTCCAGTTGGGTGGGTTATTTCTACAAAAAAATAAAAAGACAAGAGTTGAGGGAGACTTCTAGGTCATTCCTTTAGCATAAGACAGATATACACGAGAACAGCAATTTAAAAGTAGCATTGTTACAACAATGAACACAGAATGAATACACAAAATCTGCTGGAGTAATGTCTCTACCACAGGATATTCCATGACTACCATCCATGGTCATGTGAAAACTCTTTTTACACCAATGTGATCGGACATGCATTTAAATATTTTCCATCACTAATTCATAAAAAAGGTAAAACCCTAACCAGTTTGGCTCAGTGGATAGAGCGTCGGCTTGAGTTCTGAAGGGTCCCAGTTTCGATTCCGGTCAAGGGCATGTACCTTGGTTGCGGGCTCATCCCCAGTAGGGGGTGTGCAGGAGACAACTGATAGATGTTTCTCTCTCATTGATGTTTCTAACTCTCTATTCCTCTCCCTTCCTCTCTGTAAAAAATCAATAAAATATATTTTTTTAAAAAGAAAGAAGGTAAAAAAGAAACAAAGTTTTTCTTTCTTACAATGAAAGAAATAAATGAATGAGGACGCTATTTTTCAAGTAGTGGATACGCATTCAATCTGCTCCAAAATCATCCGAAACCACTTTTAAAGATGCAGGGTTACCCAATGTATCAGTCAACTTGGGCTACCATAACGAAGTACCACAGAGTAGATGCTTAAACACCAGACATTTATTTTCTCATAGTTCTGGAGGCTGAGTTCAAGATTAAGGTGCCAAGAGTTGACTTCTAGCGAGGCCTCTCTCCTTGGCTTTCAAATGGCCAGCTTCTCACATGGCTTTCTCTTTGTGCATATGCAATCCTAGTGTCTCTTCCTCTTCTTATGTGAATAACAGTCCTTTTGGATTATAGACCCACCCATATGGCCTTATTTAATCTTACCTACCTCCTTAAAGGCCTATCACCATATATAGTCAAACTTGGGGTTAGGTCTTCAACATATAATTTGGGTGCTTGTTTTGTTTTCCTGGTTTTTTTTGTGGGGGGGGGGGGGGCCACACTTCCGTCCATAACACCCAGCAACTGACCAGACCTGAAGTATATTAAGTTTTGTAAGAGTGCACATATATGTGTTACATGTACTGAAAGGGGGCAAGGCAAAAGAAAAAATATAGTTTTTGCATTAGAATTCCAAGTCTATCACTTAAGTGTTCTCAACGATAAGAATGTGAATACCTATTGCACTAGTTGTGAGAATTAAATGAGATAATCTATGTAAAGTACCTAGCATATGGTAAATAATAAATAAGCCAATACTGGGCCTCTGCCTTTCCATCCCTTTCCTTAAAAAAATTAATTATAAGTATTACTCAAATCTAAACATATCTAAAAATTACAGACATAAATTATGTACACTAATTTATGTCTGTAATTTAATTTTATCATCTTAATTCTCTATCATTAATGCATCATCTTCCAATTAGAGTATATATTTTTATATATTTTTTGT
The DNA here is from genome assembly GCF_000327345.1 of Myotis davidii. NCBI lineage: Eukaryota > Metazoa > Chordata > Mammalia > Chiroptera > Vespertilionidae > Myotis > Myotis davidii. The sequence goes on along the minus strand of NW_006299705.1, from coordinate 10,391,916 downwards.
CCACCATAATATTGATTGTTTTACTAACAAAAATCACATAATTACTGAAACACCTAAAATCATACCCTAAATCCTGTTGTGATGTGATTAAACTTGTGAAGAAGTAAACTGTATCTGACAACTATTTTTAACTTGGCTCACACCTGAAATGTACTGCAGATAATTTCAAAATAACACACCTACCTTCTAGATATTTGCATATTCAAACAATGAGCCATAACCAACATCCATACTTAATATTTTTATTTAAAATTAAGATAATGGTGGTAAGAAGCAAAACCTATTGTGGATATATTTGAATCGTGTAATAAAAGACAATCATGCTGAGCCTAAGGAAAGAACTTGCAAGTACTTGTCCTTTCTCCTATCTCCTCCCTTACCACTGGCATTCTAGTATTATCTGATATTACATGTAGATGAAAACATGGAGTAGGCTATAACTTTGGTGTCCCCAAGAAATCTCAACTCCCAGTATTAATGCCCTTGCATATTCAAACAATTAGCAATAACCAACATCCCATACTAAATCTGCACTGGGTCATGTAATTAACATTGGTCATTGGAATATTAACACACATGAAGAATACAGACTTGATAAGTGATAACACAGAGAGTCCTGTCCTCTTGAAATGCTGTTGTGGAACCCAGCTGCCATGCTGTGAAAAAGCTCAAGCTAATGAAGTAGAGAGACTACAGGGATGGAGAGAGGAGAGGGTAAGAGAAAGTGAGAGGGCAGAAAGGGAGGGTGAGAGGACGGATATAGCCAAAAGATGACACATGAACATCCAAGGTGTCTTAATGCGTAAGTCTGGTGCCTCAGCTGGGACAGCTGGTGGATGGCATGGCATAACATACACTCTCCCTCTCCCTACCCCATTCCCTACTCTCTCCCCTTCCCCCCTGCCATCCTCTCCTCCCCTCCTCTCTGCCCCACCCCCTTATGCTCCCTTCTAAGTTTTCCCTTTCTCCTTCCTAATTTACAGCTGTCCTTTTTATTTTTTGTCTGTCAGCCTTTGTCTGGTTTTCAATGGCCCTGACCAATTCTAGCCTTTGGTTGTGCTTTGTATTCTTAGTAACTACAGGCACCTCCTTCAACCTCCCTCCAGACCACAGGTAAATAAGAGTTCAGACTCTTCACTAAGGTCAAAAGTTTATACTCATTTAACTCATAATTCTTTTTTTACCTGATAAAATCATTAGGCAATAGGAACCAATAACTTCATGTTCAGATAATAAATTATGCAGCAAGGAAAACATACCTCCTACTTTTCCTCAGACTTTACTGATCCTCTTTGTATCAATGTCTTATTCTTTTAACCCCCATGACCCATTCCTCATACTTCACTCATTATATTTATCTTAAGCTATCCTGAATCATAATAATAGGTTTATTTAACTTCCTACTAGATCCAAAACTCTCTGAGAGACTCACTGGGAAAAGGAGCATCTTGCTCATTGTTGTAATCCCTTAAATTAAGAATCTACTAAAAATATGGTACAAAATCTGGGTCCTGGTCAGCAACCACTGTGTCCACAACTAATCTTTGCAATTCTCACCCCTATTTTTATTAGGAAATAATGACTCACCCATAGTTATAATGCTATCAGTGACAGAGTTAATGAACACTACATGTACTAACATTAACTTTACAATTATTTGACTTAAGAATTATTTTACTTTTGTAGAGACAGTAAGATTATTTTTTAAGGGGAAAAGGGTATTATTTAAATTCCTTATTTCTTTTTCCTTTGTTTCAGGCCTGAGAAGCCTGCTTATTAGATCCAGGGTAAGATCTTGGCCAGATGCCAGGCAAATAATATCACTGGCAAAGCAGGCCTGGTGAAGACTACAGCAAAATGGAAAACTCAGACCCCACCTCAAAGAGACAACCTCCATTGGGCTCTAGCAATCTACTCTCAAGCAGAAACAGCAACCTGTGATTTCTCAAGAGATACTGGAAATTGAGCCTTCTTAAATGTGAAGTCTTCCAATTTCTTAAAAATAGATTGTGATCTATTTGAGAGGAAGGGGGAGGGAGAGATAGAAACATCAGTGATGAGAGAGAATCACTATCAGCTGCCTCCTCCACTCCCCACACTAGGGATGGAGCCTGCAACCTGGGCATGTGCCCTGACTGGAAATTGAACTGTGACCTCCTGGTTCATAGGTCAATGCTCAACCACTGAACTATGCTGAAGTCTTCCAATGTTTAAATGATAACAACTAATTACAATAGATTTCAAATACACTAAGAGCAAGTCTTATACTGGTATATCTGTTGAATTCAGCTTAAGGTCCTTCTGCTATTGGAGAGAGAGGGAGAAAGAGAGAGAGAGAGAGAGAGAGAGAGAGAGAGAGAGAGAGAAAGAGAGAGTGAGAGTGTGTAGAGCCCGGTGCACAAAATTCAAGTGGCGGGGGGGGTCCCCTCAGTCCAGCCTGCACCCTCTCCAATCTGGGACCCCTCAGGGGATGTCCGACTGCCAGTTTAGGCCCAGACATCCCTCTCACAATCCGGGACCGTTGGCTCCTAACTGCTGGCCCCTAACCACCTCTGCCTGCCGGCCTGATTACCCCCTAACTGCTCCCTTGTAACTGCTCCCCCGCTGGTCTGATCACCCCTAACTGCTCCCCTGCTGGTCTGATCACCCCTAACTGCTCCACTGCCTGCCTGATCACCCCTAACTGCTCACTACCTGCCTGATCACCCCTAACTGCCTCAGCCTGTCTGGAAGGTCATTTGGTCTAATTAGCATATTACGCTTTTATTAGTGTGTGTGTGTGTGTGTGTGTGTGTGTAATTTTTTTTTAAGGTATACTAAGAGACCAACATTCCTTTACTTTCTCTCCCTTACCTTTAGGGAAAATAGAAAAAAATAACAAGAATAATGAGAAGCAACTCCATAAAATTACAGGGAATACCAGTGACAAACTAACTTAAACTTTTTCTTTCTTGAAAAAGAAATTTGTTAGCAGTTTTGAGTATTGAAATTTCTTAGCATAAAAATATATGGAAATAATTTTTTTCTTTTTAAAATTTTTTCCTCAGAACTTACAGAAAGGAAAATATTCAAATAAATGTGATAGTTAAAATTACACAAACTTTTCTGGCCTTAACAAAACTAACAAACATGAGACTAATGATTCACCATGTATACAGAAAAACCAGATACAAAATACTAATGGCATTATTATATTTACACTGGTCAATCTACATACTGTCACTTGACTCTCTTAAGACCAACAGCATCATGCATATAAGCATAACCAATGGACATAAGACACTGGGGGATATGGAGACATGTGTAATAGCTCCAACAATAAAAAATTTAAAAAAAAAAAAAAAAGACCAACAGCATCAAACTAGCTGGATACAAAGTTGAACTCTATGACCAGGGAAACCCAGCCTAACAAACCAATGTGGACTCAATCCAGTAACCTGAACCTCCTATCATGTTATCAGTAAGACAACCCATTACTAGTAATCAAATATTAATTTAGTCCAAAACATTTAATACTTTTATGAAAGATTTGTCATTTATTTAATTAAGGGATTAAGGCTTCGTTCTTTCATTTAAAAATAGAAATAGAAAACACGAATTTCATCTCTAAACCTGCTGAGCTTTATGAAGTTAAAATAAAATTTTTAATATAATTAATTGTTGTAGACAGGCCTTTGGAGTTCAAAACATTCTCTAAAATAGCTATCAGTAAGGGACTCCCTACTCCAACAGAATTAGTAGTCAATTTAATGATAATAAAATTATATTATTGTTATTTTGGGAGATCATTTGTTGAACACTTACTATATGTCAGGTACTGTTACTGAATATGTTCAGGGTTCCCATTAAACCTTGAAAACAACCATATGAGGAAGGTACCATTATCATCCCCATTTTATAGATGGGGAAACTGACCTTTCCAAGATCACACAGCTAGTAAGTGGTAGTGTCAGGATTCCAACCCAAATCTTGTCTAACTTCAGAATTTTCACGCTTAACCACTACACTGTATTGCCTCCAGTGACTCTGGGTTGATATCTAAGATAAAGAAAAGAGGGAAATTTGTACTTCTCAGTGATAAATTTAAAAACATACTAGAAATGGAGGTACTTTTTTAAAATAGAACAAATCTCATATACATAGTCACATAAATATTTGAATTCTCAAATACATATAATAATGAAAACCTCACACAATGAACTCACAAATACAATTTTTCCCTATGCAATCATTCATGTTTATTATTAAAAATTGAATGGGAAGGCTCTGTATTCTCTGCTCAATTTTGCTCTCACCCTATAACTGCTCTAGTAAATAAATTATACCTTTTAAAAATTTAAAACTACAATATACTAAATATGCCTAATTTAATTCAGTTATGAACTGGCATAAGACTATATTCTTTCAGTATAAAAAGTTGTACTTTGTTTATTATAACCACAGTGCTGAGTATATATAGTGGGCACTTTATATTTAACTTACTGATTTTTTTTTTTTTTTGGCAAAAAGGCTTGAAGATGTGTAACAGTGTGTAAATTAGAATTGTATCACTCTCTGAACATCTTTCAGAAAAGTCTGCCATACTAGACATGATATAAGTTGGGATAAAATTAGACAAAAAAAGGGACTCTATTGAACAATATAAAATGAATACAATACCCCTATACCATGACTGACATAAGATTAACTTCACTTTTCCACCTAAGTACCAAAAGATATAGTCATAAGTCCAAATGGACTAGTATTACAAAATCTTTTCCTAATTTGTTTAATTGCTTCTAAATCCTCTAAAGAAATAAACCATCCCATCCCCCAAAATAATACTACTTCAAGTCTCAACACATGAACCAAATCTTTTTTCCTCTGATACTCACCAAGGTTGTCAAATTCTAAAAGTCAATTAGGACAGATGTGAGAGATCTATAAAACAAGTTTTGCCTACTATACCACCTCCCATCAAGGAAGAGGTCCCACCTTTATATATAAATTCATACCTAAATTCACTTATGAAGGGAACAAGTAAGAGGGAGATACTAACTCTATACAGAAAAGTCCTTGTTCTATATATTCTGCAGTAACGTCAACATTAATTTAGAAATATTGTATTGCCCACCAACAAAAAGTGTTGAAGGGAAGCACGCTCTTAATTTTATTTCAACGCTGTACTTACAAAGTATCAACTATTAAAAAAAATCGCACTGACATTAACAAATGAGAACTCTATAGCACAAGTTACATACACTGTTGGAGTATGGGCCCTTAAGCACACCTGTAATTCATAAATCTCCTTTCCTTTCTCGCTGACCCACGTTTTCCTGAGTGACCCAAAGACCTGTTTGCATCGCTATGCTTTCAACAGGCTCAAGTGTAGATTTGCAGTGCAGCAAAAACAACGCATTCCGACCAAGGCATGTTGCAAACAGTACTGGTGCAATACTCATTCAAACACTCCTATGCAAAGCTTCCCGCATCTCGCTTCAACAGGGAGCACACACACGGTGACACGACACAATAAACCGCAGCTGCCTCGGTAGCTGCAAGCTCAGCTGAATCCCCGGACGCCACTCCGCTTGGAAGGGGCAGAACCATATCCGGTTCTCACCTGATACACATTTTCCCAAGCTTCCCATCTTAAAAACTTATCTTCCCAGAGGAGCAATACACATACAAAGACGCCAGGGAGTATGCCTGTAGGGAAGATAAGCGATCCAATTAAATCCCTACGCACGGAACCTGAAGCCTCCAAACTTTTCGGAACAAATCACAGCTGACGGAACGAGCATGTTTTCCCACTTCTCCCCGGCCCCCGAGCAGCGGGCTTCACTTACTGGTTCGTTGGAGGAGCGGTCAGCGGGATGGCCACCTCTTCTTCCTCGTATTCGGGTCCATCCAGAGAGTCCCCTTCGTCCACGGTTCCCAGGCCCGCCCCCAAAGCGGGCAGCTGGGGAGGCGGCGGCAGAGGGGGGAATCCGCCGCCTG
>NW_006299705.1:10379724-10384816 GCF_000327345.1 Myotis davidii | reverse complement strand
AGCGGGACTGGGAGAGAGGAAGGGAGGTGGGAGAGGGAAGGGTGGCCGGCGAAGCCGGTGCGGTCCCTGCTTCCTGACTCAGCGGGCAGCGCGGAAATCTAACGGCCGAGGCCCGGGAGGAGAGGCTGCAGGTTGCTTCCAAGGTTGAGGCGGGACTCTTCGTGTTTTCATTTTTGTTACATAATCTAAATCGCTATATGACCATTACAAACTAAAATAAAATACAGTGCGGCCTTGACTTACGAGTTGAATTCATTCCGAGACCGAGCTCGTTAAGGAGCTCATTAACTCAAATTACTCTGTCAACTCAATGCAAAAAATCTGCCGAGATACAGCTGGTATCTCAAAAAACTCGTTAGTCGGGACACTCCTAAGTGCAGCCCCACTGTACTAGGTCCTGAAACTCAAGAAAACAAAACGGATTGGGGGTGCCATATGGAGAAGGCTAAGAATTTTGGTAGCAATATGTTTGTGAAGTCAGATTTCTACAACTATACACGTTTTCTTCACAGCGCCTCCCTCCCCCACGCCTCTCTCTCTCTCTCTCTCTCTCTCTCACACACACACACACACACACTATGCCATTGCAAGTCTGGTAGGTCTTAATTGGGTGTGAAGAGGAGGGGTGCCATATAGGATACCAGTCAGTGCTCTTTTGTCCTCAGGTGAGAAAGACAGCAGAGCATTTTCCATAATGCATGTGTGATGATGCACAGAGCACCTTCAAAACGACAAATGTCAAGGTCCTAAAGTGCCAGTTATGTATAGGTTCAAAAGTTACCAATAAATTGAAATCTCACCCTTAATATATCCAAAGAGAAGGGTTTTGTTTTGTCTTTTATACTGGGACTAGAGGCCCGGTGCACAAAAATTTGTGCATTTGGGGTGGGAGGGGAGTCCCCTAGCCCAGCCTGTGCCCTCTTGCAGTCTGGGACCCCTCAGGGGATGACCACCTGCTGGCTTAGGCCTGCTTCCCAGGGGATTGGGCCTAAGCTGGCAATCAGACATCCCTCTGGCAGCCCGGCAGCCCTTGGCGGATGTCCACTTGCCAACGGGGAGCAGACCTAAGCTGCAGTCGGACATCCTTAGCGCTGCCGAGGAGGCGGGAGAGGCTCCCACCACAGCCACTGTACTGGCAGCCATCAGCCTGGCTTGTGGCTGAGCAGAGCTCCCCCATGTGAGAGCGCACTGACCACCAGAGGGCAGTTCCTGCATTGAGCGTCTGCCCCCTGGTGGTCAGTGTGTGTCATAGTGACCAGTGTTTCCCAGTCTTTCTGCTGTTAGGGTCAGTTTGCATATTACCCCTTTACTATATAGGATAGAGGCCTGGTGCACGGGTGGGGGCTGGCTGGTTTGCCCTGAAGGGTGTCCCAGATCAGGATGGGGGTCCCGCTTGGGTGCCTGGCCAGCCTGGGTCAGGGGCTGATGGCTGTTTGCAGCTGGTCACACCCCCTTTAGGATGGGGTCCCCACTGGGGTGCCTGGCCAGTCTGGGTGAGGGGCTGAGTGCCGTTTTCAGGCTGGCTGGCAACTGAAGCTCCCAGCCTCTCCTTTTATTCTTTTATTTTTATTCTGGGATTTATTTACCTTCTATAATTGAAACATTGTTGCTGTCACTGGAGCTGAGAGCTGGCTCCAGCTCTGAGGCCACCGCCTGCTAAAAGCAGGTATCTGGGGTTTGTTTAGCTTCTATAATTGAAACTATGTTGCTTTCGGAGCTTAGAGCCAGGCCGCAGCAGGTGAGGAACCTTGGCTTCCTCCATCACTGGAGCAAGCAAGCCTCCTGCTTGCTTCAGCTGCATGGCTTCCGGCCGCCATCTTTGTTGGCAGTTAATTTGCATATCGCCCTGATTAGCCAATGGGAAGCATAGTGGAGGTACGGTTAATTATTCTTTTTGTCTTTTATTAGATAGGATATATGTAAACTATTATATGCATTCATATAGGTGGAGGAATCATTCCCTTTACTAGTATTTGAAACTACAGTGCAGGTAACTTGCCTTTTTGGGTTCATATATTGTTTTTATCTTTTAAATTCTCCCAGGAAGAATCCCATATTAAATACCATTGAATATTGAACTTTGAGATCAATATTTTCTCTGCTAAGGATGATCAAACCAACACAGGAGCATATTAAGGATGGGAAGAAGCTGTAATAAAGGTCCAGGGAAAAAGCAAAAGACCACTGAAAGAGGTGGCAGGGTGCCTGCAAGACATTTTCTTTTACTTTAGAAGTCTGCTTAAGCCTATTTACCAAGCCAGAGACAAACTTGATTAACAGTAATCATGAAGACCCCTTTTTGGGCTTACCTCTTTTGCCATCTACTCCTTGGGAGAATGGAGATGGACTCGTCTCAAGAGTGGTCGCAGACCAGCATTATCTTAGGACCTTTTTAGAAATGCAAATTTGGGTGGGCCATCCCAGATCTCCTGAATCAGCAACTGCAGCAATCTATGATTTAATGAGCCTTCAAGTTTACACATTTAAAAACCACTGTACTGTAGTATGCTAATCAGGAAGGAGGTATGTGATACCTAAAAATGGTTCTGAAAGAAAGAAAAATGAGTAAGAAAACCAACTCAGTGTTATTCACTAGGTAGGTGGGATAGCGATTTAGGTATTGGGTTACTAAGTTCTGTGCTATTTTGGAAAGGACGTTAGAAAATGAGAATATGCATAATAAGGTAATTCCATACTATAGAGAATAATGAAGTTCTACAGTTGCCTATCTAAAAACACTTTTTCTTGTGTATATTTTTAAACTTAGATCCTCAGAATTAGACCATCAAAGTGCCTATTCACCCACTGCCAATGAATTTACATGTAGCCTGTGTTTCAAATCTACTGTGTGTTAGCATCCCAATCCTCCAACATTCCCACCTCAACTACCACCATCAGCCTTTGAATGTAGGAGATTAGACTGAAGATTATCACCAACTCTTGGGTATCACTGATTTCTCTAACTGCTCACATAGGTTCGAGATCAGACTCACTACTCTGCTTTGTAGAATTACCTCCTTCCCTTTTTATGAAAATTCTTTGGCAATTAAAGGCCAATATTTAATGCAGCCCAACACCAATTAAATGCTGAGTTATATTGTTTTCTAGTGTATGTGTCTACAATACTTTACTATCTATACATATAAAAGCCTAAGCGACCTTTTGACCATTCAACCAGTAACTATGACACACACAGACCACCAGGGGGCAGACACTCAATGCACAGGCATGGAAACATGGGACAAACTGATGAATTTCAGAGGGAAAGGGTGAGGGGAAGGGTGGGAAAAGATTAACCAAAGATCTATGTATACTAAAGGCCCAGTGTACAGATTCGTGCACTGGACGGGTCCCTCAGCCTGGCCTGTGGGATTGGGCCAAAACTGGCTCTCCGACATCCCCCGAGGGGTCCTGGATTATGAGAGGACGCAGGCCAGGCCAAGAGACCCCACCAGTGCATGAATCTGTGCATCAGGCCTCTGGTAATACTATACTACTAAAATTCTATACAAATACTGCCTAACCCAGTGCATGGCTTCCTTTGAACAGCTCTTCATCCGTTTAACCAATTCTGGAATAGACCAGCTAACATCTTTGGACATCAATAGCTCAAACTAGTAGGAAAGAAATACTAAAAGTTATTTGTAAATCTATCAAACATTAATCTTACCTTATGTTCAATCTTACAGTTGTATTGCCCTTTTCATCTAAAAGGATTACCACATATTTTGAAGAGGTATTTTCAAATTACTCCTTTTATTAGACAGATCTTTACTCTTTCTTTTGTACTTTCTTAATCTCAAATCAGTTGTCTTTCTTCAGTAACTTTTTATTTTTCCAAAAGGGTTAAATGTTTTTACCTTCTTTTGTCTATTGCCTTTTTTCTTTTTCTACTCACCTTGATATTCTGTCCTTTTCTCATTTATAGTCTCATGCTCTTTTTTTTTCTGATAATTTCCCCCTCAATTTCTACTGTGTTTGCCTTTTTTCTCCTCTGAATTTCCCAACATACATATGCTCCTTGAAGTTTCATGAGTCAAAAACTAAAGAACAATTAACAAAAAACAAACAAACAAAAAACCCAACTATGAAATATCTATGTGGAGAAAAGCCTTACAGGGATTCTGCAGGAATTGGTGTTAGGTGTGGTGTTATGTAACATCAGTTAACAAAGGGAAGTAAACAATCTGTTAATTAAATTCACAGATAATATTAAAGAGGGAGGTCCTGAAAAGCAGAACAATATACAAAAGCTAAGAGAGGAAAAATAGCTTTTACCTTTAGTAAAACAATCTTTAAGGACAGTTACTACTGTGGTTTAAGGAATGTTAATCCAAATATTAAATTAAACTATTTAATGAATAAATGATTAAAAATGCTGGATAAAGACTTGTGGGTGAAAGGAATCTGAACATTTAATTTAAAAAAAAATGATTTTGGCTTATTCTGATTTTATTGGAAACCCAAATATTCTGAAATATTTTGATACTTCAGTGTATGAAAGGTAATTCGTAGTCAGTAAGCTCAAGGTGTTTACAAGAAATATATGAGTAACACCTGAGGAGAAGATTAAGCAAGAAATGATAAAGAGCTTACAGCTGTGTTTAAAGAATTCCAAATTGTGTTTGATACCCTAGTACATACTTAGCTGTACAAACAGGCTTCTAAGCTTATGCAAATAGTGTCAAAAGGTTTCATTGACCCTGAAATTTGAAATAAAGTCTTTATTACTAACCCCCAGTATCCTTATTGTATTTGCTCACCCCGTCTTAAAATCCTCAAGACAACAAATTTCCCTATTAGAGAAATGTTTTGAGAAAATAACATTGAGGCGGTATAGGTTAAAGGAAATTATTTTGATGAAAAAGTAAATAGTTCTTCAGAGATTGCAGCATGTGGTATAACAACCAAATATGATTTTTGAAAATTATAAACACCATGGGAAAATTAAAGAATAGCACAATCTCTGAGGTGGGAAAATAAACTTCAAAGGAAGCCAATGCAGGAGCCCTCTTGGAACATCTAAACTTATATATTGCCGAAACCAATTTGGCTCAGTGGATAGAGTGTCGGCCTGCAGACTGAAAGGGCC
>NW_006299705.1:10364405-10379711 GCF_000327345.1 Myotis davidii | reverse complement strand
TTAAAAATAAATAAATAAACTTATATATGGTTAAAGGTGCTTAGAGCAGTTGGACCTAAATATCCCTTCTCTTGAAAGACGGGTAGAAAAATGTATTTTTAATCTTTAAAAAAAAAATTGTCATTTATTTTGCTGATATTTCATTATTCTTTATAAGAAATCTGTTCCCTTCATTAATTCTAGTCTGTTTTTCGTTGCCTACTATTTTCTTCTGACTAAGATCATTTCTATGTTTCCTTTCTGTGCCGTGGTTCCTATAAATGACAGTGGCCCAAGGTCGAAGTAAAAGAAAAAAGCAAGTGCAATGCTTTCAGGTCAAAGGAAATGAGGGAGTCAGGTGAGTAAGACTCCAGTCCATATTTTTCTCATAATTACCACTCCCATTCTTTGTCTGTGTCAGCAACAATTTACACATCACCTGGAAGCACAGTCATGGAATCCAACTAACCTTTGACCTCTCTACCTGGAAGTCCTGGAAAGTCTTTAATTTAGGTTACATTCTTAAGTCCACCTGAGAGTCCCCTTCACCTCTAAAATCAGCATATCTAATTCAAGCCTCTTTAATAGTCTTTAAAATATCTATACAATGAAAGGGTTAAATGGAACCTTGAGTTGAGAAAATTATAGATAAAAGAAGGTGAAAGTCTTAAGAACATCAGAAGAAATTGTGACTTATATAACTTTACTAAATTAAAGCCACCTTTCTAAGATATTTCTGACTATAAAAATTCAAATTCACATGTTCCTTTAAATAACTTTTCAACTCTGCCTATTTTCTTAACACAACTTTTTATTTTTATTTTTTAACTGTCTCTTCATTCTTTATCTCATTGTTAAAATAACAATGAAATATAACATACAGCAAAGTATTAATTTTCAAATATCTGGGTTTTTCAGACTACTAAGGCTTCAACAAAAACAGAGACTTAAATTGCTATGAATTGTCAACTTTACATTTTGTTAAGTGAAAAGTATTTTGTTGTTATTACCATTTCTTACCACTATTTCATAAAAGGAAAGGACATTTCAAGGCAGAAAGACAGAAAAAATGGGGAGACAGAGGGTGAGAGGAAGGAGAAAAAAAAGGAAAGGAAATAATTCCAGATTTTAAAAAATCTTTTGAATTACATAAATTTAGTTTTATGAAATGTGCATTGACAACAGACCCTTTATTGTCAATTGTATGTTATATCCTTCTTTTTCATTTTTCCATGGGTTTACTAAAAAGTTGGTATTGGTTTACAGACCAGGTATCTTAGTTTGAGTTTCCAGAGAAGCAGACTCTGAAAGTAGGAGTTGAGTATTGTTTTTTTGGAAAGTGATCCCAGGAAATTTCAGGAGGACAATAAGGAAGGGAAGGGAACAAAACCAATGCAGGCTGTGTTAATGAGCAGGTTATTGGTAAGAGCATCTGGGGCTCAGTCTCACTGGGGAGCTCTGGGAGATAGCACCAAACCCATGGAGAGTTGTCACGCCTGAGGGACAAAGAAACCATGATTTTTATTTATAAGTCTCTATTTGTCATTGGTTGTGGGCTGCTCCTGGAAGTATCTCCTCCCCAACACTTCCGGACTGTGTGCAAGCATCTCCCATGGCTAAGAGAAAGCCCTCAGGTAGAAAGTTACTGGTGTTTGCAGTGAGAAGCCATTGCATTCACAGAACAGGTGTATGCCAAGTAGGTGTGGGCTTGACAGTAACTTATTTCTGTTAAATATAGGTACTATTGAATGTTGCTATAACTTGAACCACTTTATATTTAATGTATCCTACTCTTTGACCTACTAAGGCTATTTAGCTCAAATGACAAAGACATTCATTCAGGGTTATCAAGGTGTGACTGGGGTGAGAACTCATTTCCCAGTAATGTTTATTACCACAGAGCGGAGTGATATTGACCAGAGGGAGCGATATTCTAAGAGTACCTATGTATTGCTTGGTTCCAAATATATTTTCTGCCATTTCTTTTTTTTTAACATATATTTTTACTAGATGATATAATAGAAGCAAAAGTGATTATGTATTGGACATAAAATACTTTATTGACAACCAAATGGGAAAGACTTAAGAAAAACTATCATGAATATTACAACAGTGTTTTTGAGGAAATAATTTGATTAAATGTTGTATTAAGGTAGTCCAAAAGCCATGTCTTGAATTTGTAGAAAATTTTAAAGTTGTCAAAGTGCTTTCTGGTCCATTGTCTCTTTCACAACTCTGAAAAAGTATGACGACATTATTGTCAATTGACAGATCTGTAAGCTTTTGAGTGCCAAAGGTGTGATCAACTCACCTCAAGTGCTAAAGGTTTATAATAAAGATTCCTGGGGAAGTAACATAGAACAGGAAAACTGTTCCACAACAAAATACCTAGTCTCATAGGGAACCGTAATATCTTACTGTTCAGGATCCAGAAGGAGCTCTAGGGAACTAACAGGCATAATGCTTGTGGTTATGTCTGAAGAATGGGAACTGTGTAATTATCTCCTTGAGTGGTGGCACCATTTCCATGACTGAAGTACTCTATCGCTACTTTGTTCTGTTTCTTTGCTCAATACAGCCACTGCTTCTATTGGTTTTGACTGTACCAACCACCTCTCTTTTTATACCTCCCTACCTCATGATTCCTGCTTACTTATGGCTTCCACTAGTTGTTTGCTTGCACTTACAGATTTCTAGGTGCCAGGGAAACAACAGTGAGCCAAATGTGCATGGTCTTTGTTTTGCTCTTATGGAGCATACATTTTAGAGTGAGCAAGATATTTAATCAACTGGCCACATAAATAAATGCAGCATTTAACACTGAGATAGATTATATTAAGGAAGAAAAGACTAAGCTGAATTAATATATTTTGTCAAGATTTTATAGTCACTTGACAGAGTTTTTGTTGAGTGTTCACAGAGTGTCTCAGTATAATAATGCAGACAGTAAATCAACCCCAAACCTGGGATGCTGGGACAGGTAGACTGTATTTAAATCCTTCCTCTGCCCCTAACAGTGGTTCTCAACCTTGGCTGCACATTAGAATCACCTGGGAATCTTTTTAAAATCCTGATTTCTGGGCCTCGTCCTCCGGAAATTCTGTTTCTTTGTTACTAATGTTGTGGCCTCACCCCATAACAGTGTTGCCCTTTCCTACCGCCGTAAGAATAGAAAGTTCTGTGCAGAGCCTTGTTCTTGAATAAGAAGACACATGCAGCAAAACCACAGGCAAATTTGTCATCCAACATGTAACGTAAGCAAGGAATGAGCCATTATTATTTTAACTGACATTTCTAGGATCATTTGTTACTGAGGCAAGGCTGACGAATGAATAAAGGCAATCAGGCTATAACAAATAGTCAGATATAGTAAAACGTAATGGTGATTTGGTATTATGCTAATGGTTAGAAAATGATACAAGTTTATATGGACTAAAATCTAAATTATAAATAAGCTTTTGCTACCATTTGGAAATAACCAAAAATATCTTCCATAAGATTATGATGATTATTGAAGAATGAAAAGGCTTTAAAATCTTAATTATTTAGGTAACTATCTACATAGTGATAGCTAGGACGAAATGCATTGATTTAGCTACAGAATTTAAACAATCATGATAGCTAGGATAGATAATTAGGTTTTTGTTTGGGTAATCCTTGGTCTTTTGAACTGAATTATTAGAACTGATTCAGTTTTACCATTTCTCTAATTGCTTTGTTTATTAACAAATCCAAAAGCTGATGTCTTAGCTAATAAAAAAAGATAGTCATTAAATTTCTATATTCTGGGGGATGCTTGAATGAACTAGAAAAGCATGTTAAAGATTTTTTTATTGAAAAATCAAAGAAAATAGAGTAGGTTGAAAAATACAGTGCCAGATTATTTTTCTAGGTATTTAAAAATTTATGACTTAACCACATAGTCTGACTTGTTTAAAATTGTGCTTTCCTAAGGGAAAATAGTGAGTCTTTTAAGACTTGGCATTAGCCAAACCGTGATATGATTTTGGCCTGAAGTTTCTTAAATGCATTATATATTGATGACTATTTCCTGGAACATTTTGACTGAGGTCATGGACAATATGCTGTTTATATAATCTTTGTTCTTAGATGATATAAGTAAGTTTAGCTTTTAAAAATATTCTATTAAACTAATCATCATAACATCACATGAATAAATTTACCTAATTCAGTAGTTATTGGAAGATGATGTGGTAATACTTATTCTTTTCTATATTTTGGAACTATAAAGGCTTCATATTGTATTGTTCATCTGATGTGAAGAAAAGTTCTGGATAAAAATCTGTGACTCATTTTCATCTAAAATAATTTGCTGTTCCTTATAGTAATTATTTTTATTTTTAAATTGATTTGAAATTTTCTTGTTTTGTAAATGGAGAAAATAATGTTTTCTTTTATATAGACTAGATAAATGTTTTTAATTAAGGCTATGTCATGTGCTTCTCATAACAATAATAAAGTTATTTCTAAAAATTTATATCAGTCTTATATTCTGTCATAGTAAATATTTTATAATTTATATTGTTGATTAACTGCTAAATTAGCATTTATTGTTACTTCTGTAATTAAAATAAAATTTTAGCAGAAGATAAAATTAGACAAATCTATGACAAGATTTAAGGATTCTGCAAGGAAAGGACACAATGATTTTATGGCAGATCTTGTTAGTTGTTTATTCATAAACCTCATCCTAACTCTTTCTTGCTGACTGAATCTTGATGTTGTTCAGGATGACAATGTGTCCAGCTTGAGCAATGAATTTTAACTGCTTCAAGCCAATCTTTGACAATTCTGTTTCCCTTTGGCACTTAATTACAACTAAACATGGACATGTCATCCAGCTAGGTTCCTTTATGGCTTCTGGATTTATGTCATAGTTAAAAAGACCTTCTCCATTATAAGACTATTTTGAGAAATTCTCTCAAGTTATCTTCTGGTGCTTTTATGGTTTCAGTTTTATGCTATTTAAATCTTCAATTCATCTGGAATTTCTTTTAGTATAAAGAGTGAAGTGATCATCTACCTCTTTTTTCTCTCTAAATATAATTCTCTCCATTCATGCACTTGTTGTCTTTACTTTGCCTTTTCTCCCATTACACCAGTGGCTCTCAACCTTCTGGCCCTTTAAATACAGTTCCTCATGTTGTGACCCAACCATAAAATTATTTTCGTTGCTACTTCATAATTGTAATGTTGCTACTATTATGAATCGTAATGTAAATATCTGATATGCAGGATGGTCTTAGGCGACCCCTGTGCAAGGGTCGTTCCACCGCCAAAGAGGTCACGACCCCAAAGGTTGAGAACCGCTGCATTACACACTTACCCTACTTTTAAAAAAGCTTTGACTTTCAGAGTGAGTTATTATTAAAAGGAGGAAGTAACATTAGAACGTTCATATTTTAATTATCTTTGGCATTCAGGGAAAGCTTCTATTATAGTTACAAGTTTGGATAATGGGAGATCAAGGAACCTGCTTGCAATGCTTCTTCTTTCCTCCACTACACACGAACATCAACTGTTGAATGAAAATACCAAGGAGGAAAAAGAGAAAGTTGCATAAATAAATGTGAAATAAGATGATTTATCCAAAATTTTGGAAATATTTTTGTATGTCAAAGAGATTTCTGGCAGCACACTTTTTGAAAGTTAAATAGAGGCCTTTTGTATGTTGTGTTTTTAACAAAGTAAGGAATTACTTCCTGCTTTCTGTAGAGGAAATATGCTTCATGTATCCCCTTTCCTCTGAATGGCTCATGATTCTCTTTACATAGAGAAATAGAATACAACCATTTACAGTTATGATCTGATTGAGGAACACGGGTTTAAAGAAAGATCCCCTTTAAAATAATATCTATACCTATTAACAAATTTGAGAAAAAAATTATTATAAAACTGCAAAACATGAATACTTGTTAAAGCTAGATGATGATGATACGTTGAGGTTTATCATCCCAATCCTTCTACTTTTAGGTAGGTTTGAAAAGTTCCATAATGAAAAGAAGAGTGATATTGTAATATATATTTTACTTTGTAAAAAGATCTTTAGAACAATAGGAAAGGAGGTTTTAGCAAGAGATGAGAAGAATCTCATCTCATCAACCAACAACTGGGAATAAAAAGTTATAATTTTCCAACTATTTAGAAATAAACTCTTGCCCAAGCAAGAGGAAGGAAAAGCCTGAGAGGAGGACAGTACAAAATGCTCCTGAAGTCCTAACCAGTTTGGTTCAGTGGATAGAGCATTGGCTTGTGGACCAAAGGGTCCCAGTTTTAATTCCAATCAAGGGCATGTACCTTGGTTGCAGACTTCTCCCCAGCCGGGTCCTGGTTGGGGCTCGTGCAGGAAGCAACCAATCAATGTGTTTCTCTCACATCAATGTTTCTCTCTGTTTTTTTCCGTCTCTTTACCACTCTCTCTAAAAATCAGTGGAAAAATATCTTTGGGTGAGGATTAATAAACAAACAAACAAACAAAAAACCCCCAAGCAAAATGCATCTGAAGACATCTATCAAAAGTTCTTGAAAATGCAATGTCTTTCCATTCAACTGAAGTTATATTACAATACTCCATTAGTGTGTCTGACTAGTTGTTATGAGTCAAAATCACACCCCAACTTTAGGACATTATGTCATAGTTTGTAGCTATTTATTATTTCTTTTGTGAACAAAGGGTCTTTCTCTTCACTATAGTTTTGTGCTGTTAAGGCAAAGTTAGAATAAGAACAGTATGCCATTTAGATTAGTAACCACCAAGATAAATAAATATATATGTATATATTTACAAACATCCTGTATAATAAAGAGGTAATATGCAAATTGACCATCACTCCAACACACAAGATGGCTGTACCCATGTGGACACAAGATGGCCAGCAGGGGAGGGCAGTTAGGGGGGACCCAGACCTGCAGGGGAGGGCAGTTGGGAGTGACCAGGCCTGCAAGGGAGGGTAGTTGGGGGTGACCAGGCCAGCAGGGGAGGGCAGTTAGGGATAATCGGGCCTGCAGGGAAGGGCAGTTGGGGGCAACTGGGCTGGCAGGGGAGGGCACTTGGGGGCGATCGGGCTGGCAGGGGAGTGGTTAGGGGGTGATCAGGCTGGCAGGCAGAAGCGGTTAGGGGCAATCAGGCAGGCAGGCAGGCGAGCAGTTGGGAGTCAGCAATCCTGGATCTCCACAGGGATTGGGCCTAAATGGGCAGCCGGACATCCCTCAAGGGGTCCCAGATTGGAGAGGGTGCAGGCTGGGCTGAGGGACACCCACCCCACACGTGCACAAATTTTGTGCACCGGGCCTCTAGTGTGTATATAAAACCTTTTATTTCTATTTGAGTTCTAAGATTCAAATATTCTTTGATTTGAAATTAAGATTGAAACTGTTTGATGTTTATTAAAGGCACATTTGCATTGAATTCTCACTAAAATTTTTCTACTTATGTAGCTTCATTTTTATCAGGGTTCACTTCTGCAAAATGTTAAAAGAATAAGAAGAAAAGTTTGGTGAATGTGGTATGGTCTGTTCTCAAGTCAGATCTCTCTTGTGAGTGATTCAAGCCAAAAGTTAAAGCATTCCCTTCTCCATCTCTGATGTTTTTTAAAAAAAGACAGTGGGGTGGAAGGATACAAGAAAAATAAAAAATGAAAATTGTTTTCAAGTTGATATGGTCTGAAGTTGAAATAAAGTAAGCACAATGTTATTAATTTCAGTTCAATAAAACGAGCTGCACTTAGATTAGTAAAGCATGTGTGTTAATCATTATAAAGTTATGTTAATTTCATTATCACTGATTACAGTATTAGTTACATTAAATCAAAAGACATCATATATGGAAAGCCTTCATTGCTCATTCATTTTTCCACTAAGTTCAGGATACAGACAATAAAAAGACCACAGGCATTGTTTTTAGTTAAAACAGCTTGTGTTCCAGATCTATCACATACAAGTTAGATGATTTTAGGCAAAATAAGCTTAAAGAAGTTCAATTTCTATATAGGTAATTTTACTGACTATAATTTTTAGTTCTAGAAGTTCTATTTGGCATTTTCTGGTACTGTTTGAGAATGTCAGGGTTTTAGGGGTTTTTTTTTCTTTCTTTCTTTACATGTTTTCCATCACCATTTATCTCTCCTATACCCTCTTCCACCACTACCCACCACAATCACCACACTGTTACCCATGTCCATGTGTCCATAGTTCTTTCTCTTCGTCTTTTCTTTTTTTGCTCAATTCCTTATTACTCTCCCCACCCCCCACACCAGAACTATCTACCTGCCCTTGAATCATTTGAACATACTTATGTTGTAGTCATTATCCAATAATTCTATTTTCTAAAGTTCTTAGGGGGCCTAACTATGCTGTTTGTTGACTTTAAGTCATGATGAGTAATTTCCTCGTGTGTTTTGGATTATGAGAGCATTTTAATCACAGCTTTATTTGTGGGAATCCTGCACAATGTACCCTTCTAAAATGCCTTGTACTTTCACATCTAGGCTAGATGAAGTAATAGGAATAATATTTATCCTCCTGAAACAACTAAAAATGTAGACAAAATAAATGGAGCAACAGTTTTGTTTTGTTTTTAAATAACAGACATTGTCCAGCCAGCATGGCTCAGTGATTGAGTGTCGACCTATAAACCAGGTTCGATTCCCAGTCAAGACGCATGCCCGGGTTGCAGGCTCTGTCCCCAGTGTGGGGCATGCAGGAGGCAGTCAGTCAATGAGTCTCCTCATACAGATCTCTGAATTTCTCTCCCTCTTCCTTCCTTTCTGAAATCAATAAAAATACGTTTAAAAAATAACACATTAAGCAACAAAGACAATGATCCCTGAGAGATGGGAAACAAATAAAGTGAGATCCATGATTGTGGATTTCCAGGGAAAGGGTATACAGAGAAAGTTGGCAGTTTTTTTGAGGTGAGGCGATGAAACTAGAAATGTGGAATGTGGAAAGGCCAAGGAGGCTGGAGTTTACATGTCAGAATATGGGGAGAAGGGGCAGAGGAGAGGGGAGAGAGGGAGAGAAGGAGAAAGGGAGAGACACAGAGAGAGAGACAGAGAGAGAGAGAAAAATTCAGAGATCTCTATGAGAACTTCTATACCAATTAAAAGCAGAAATTGACAGACTTGATAAAAAAAAAAAAGATAGACCTAATTATATACTATCTACAAGAAACTCACTTCAAATAATAAGACATAGTTTTAAATGTAAAAGGATAGCCAACACACATTGGAATGGCTATATTAATTACACTCAAAATATATCCAAAGATAAAGAGAATCATTTTATAGACTGATTTGGTATTTGCTTCTGCAAGTCTTCCCATGAGTATTATTAACTTTGATTTTAACGGCACACACAGGGAGAAGAGAATAGGCCGGTTTAGGTGAACAAGAGGTAGGGAGTTGACCCTGAGGCTGAGAATTTCTTGGTTAAAAGGTTTCCAGGCCCTGAGGGTAAAATCTAATCTAATCTAAAATCTGAATGCTGTTCTGAAGCAAATTATGAAGAAACTTTGTTTTCTGACCCAGAATTCAGTGAAATCACAAGATTTCCTGTTTTCTGGTGTCACCGGGTTAACCTTTTTCTACTTTACCCTTTCACTGGATCCCAGTAAATCCATGTTTTTGCAAAGAGTCTCGGTTTAATCCCCCAAACTCGCCAGGTCCAAGCCTTGCCTTCCTATTTAGCTATGCTTACAGTGAATGGAAGCATATCTCAGGCCCCGCCCTAAGACCAACTCAAATCTGTAGCTCTAGTTTTTAGTTTTCTCTTGGTGTTTGACCTTTGAGGATTTCCTTTACTTTCTTGCAAGCTCAGCTATATGCATTTAAAAGTATGTTTCTTATATTTTACTGGGTATGGGTGATGTGTGTGTGTTTGGGGAAGTTTTTCAGATATACTAGTAGATTGCCAAATTGCTGGAAATGGAAGTCTGTCTTCTTGTAAGTGAAATGGAAGTACTAGTGGCTATCATAGGACGAGGGTAAGATTTGAAGATAATATTCATGAAATGTTCAGCATAGTGCCTGGAGCATAGTGACTCTCTTTGTTATGGGGATAAGGTAGGGAAGGTCATGGAAAGAATGCACTCTGGAGAATACAAAAATAGGAGAGACAAAAAGGTCCTGTTAATTTTGTAAAATTTCTGTAGGAATTTTATCAAGGGCTTAAGAGAAAAAAACTTCCTAATTTGGTATTAGTTAATTGTAATTTTTCTTTACATGAAGTATTCTTTTATGTGAGGAAAATTGTATATAAAATGGTTTAATTATTTGAAAATGACTACTGCTTAAAGGGACTATGTATTGAATAGGTGATTAACCTAATTCTGAAAGAAGGACAAGTTCATCCATATCTTCACTAAAATTAGTATTGAAGATACTGAAATACAAAAGAAAAGTTTTGCTCTAAAGGAACTGAGGATCTGGAGGAAATATGAAATGCATACATACTTGTACAAAAGCATCTGACAATGCTACCAGAAAATATGTGCTTAACAAGATGGTCACAGTTAATAAATCCTATGGGAAAGCCAGAAGAGGGACAGCACCTTGGGTTAGTTAGCCAGGAAAGACTTAACAGAGAATTTGGTAGGAGCAAAAAGGTAGCCAACAAAAACGACAAGCCAGCCTAATTAAAGGGAATAATTTGTAAAGGAAGCAGTGGCCCTAGCTGGTTTGGCTCAGTGGATAGAGCATCAGCCTGCAGACTGAAGGGTCCTGGGTTCGATTCCTGTCAAGGGTACATGCCTGGGTTGGGGGCTCAATCCCCAGTGGGGGGTGTGCAGGAGGCAGCTAATCAGTGATTCTCTCTCATCATTGATGTTTCTATCTCTCCCTTCCTTGCTGAAATAAATAAAAAAATATACTTAAAAAAAGTTTAAAAGAAGCAGTGAAAAAGAGGGAAAAGCACATTGAGGAGGGCCCGACAAGTCGAGGACTTGTATTTTTAAGTATTAAGAGCAAATGAGGATTGAGACAAAGTGACAGCAATAGAGACTTTACTCTATTATATATGTTCTTACTTCTTACACTAGAATACATGGTCCCTGAGGGCAGCGAATTTGGTTGGCTTGTTCAGTGCTATAGTCTTAGCATTAGACCAGTGACTAACAGAGGGGCCACTGAATGAATAAATGAATGACTTGGCAGCAGCATGGAGAACCAATTAGATGTAAGGAGAGTTTAGAGGCAAGACAACTAGTTAAGTTTTTGACATAAAGCAAGTGTAGTAAGTATTTGAATTAAAGGAAAAGCAAAACCATTGTATGGGGCCTTGGAGGCCCTTGAAGCAAGAGTTGTGACTTACTCATTGTGGCAGTTTTGGAGCCTGGCATGGTGCCTAATGACAGCAGGCCCTTGGTAAATGTTTATTTAACGAATGAGGGGAATAATATAACATAGTGACTCTATTTGTTATGGGGATAAGGTAGGGAAGGGCATGGAATATGACTTTGTTATTTTGTGCTAGTATTCAGTTAACTATTTTTTAACAGATGGTACTGTTTTCTGTATGTGCTTATAAATATGAACATAAGGAAAATGTTCAAGTGGTAACTTTACTATTTGAGCACTCCTTTTTATTTTAGATTCACGGTATTTGAAGGAGAGACCTTAACGATCATGCCATTCTTTGTTAGCATTTAAGGTAAGGTAGATGAAAAAAGACATATCCTGTTTACAGTTAATAAGATATTAAGGCTCTATTACATGTTTTTTGAATATGTGTACCTCTTTTCAAATGATAACAGATGTGACCATCCTATTGAGTGCATTTCTTGAAATAGAGCAGAAACTTAAATAGCTAGAACAGGCAGGATACCAAGGAAACAGACTAATCAGGCAGATGGTGACTGTTTCCTAGGGAAAGTCTGAGTAAACCAGTAACTCTGCAACAGTTGATCTGAAAATAAAGGAACATTTGTGGGCACGGAAAACTTAATGTTATATATATATATATATATTTCATTACATTATAATAAATCATTAGATTTATATACATATTTTTGTTACCTTTGATCATATGATGAAATTTAGTTGTTTTTTTATTATAATGTTTTCTCTTCATATTAAAATTTTGTCAAAAAGCTCTTTTTTATAATTAAGATGCAGCAATAGATTTCCGTTTTTGCAAAACCTTTTGAGCACTTCTATTGGTCTTTTAAAATTATTTAACCATCTTGAAATAAATTGATTTATAATTTAATAAAACAATTTTATAAATGACTGAGCTCTAGTTATATAAAAAATTACAATGAACTGAAATTCATTTGTTAAAGAATAAATTCTACATAGAAACAGAAGTAAAAACAACATATCCTAGCAGGAAACCAGGAACGGAATAAAAACACAAGAAGGTATCTCTGGCACAATGCCATGAAGGTCAACAACCATGGCCAAGAGCATGAGGTAATGTCAGAAATAAGAAAACACCCTGGCTCAGATCCTTGTTACTCTGATCCTAAGACCATTAATGATGATGTAAAAAATGTAATCTGTATAGTGATTTATAAAGTTGTCATATGTTGCATCTCATTTCTATATTATAACATCCTGGTGAGGCAAAGCAGTTCTTGTTATCCTCATTTTACAAATTAATAAATATATTTAGAGGAAGTAGTTTGCCAAAATTCATAGTTACTAAGTGGCAGGTAATGAACTAGAACTGAGTCTTCTAATTCTGAATTTAATACACTGTTGGATTGAAGGATGGAATAGCAGGAGAGAGAGTACTATCAGTCAAAGAAATGAATGTGTTTCATGAGCATCTTCATATATAGACAGACCATAGTTTTCCTGAATTCTTAGTATAGCATGCTATATTTAGTTTAAGAAAATAATGCTTGGGGTTAGTATTATAAAAAAAATTCCTGTACTTAGTTTCTTTCCAAAAGTTATGAAGAGTTTGTATTGTTGTGTAGAAATTTCCTTCCATGATTTTTTTGTTTTGTTTTGTTTGAAAGAAATTAAAAAGAGCAACCACAAAACAAAGGGAATCGGATGGATCTTACAAGGGTAAATGCTTCACATTGACATCATGATGCTTAAGATACTATCCACAAACATCCAAGTTAATTAGGGAAGGATGGGAAGGATGAATTTGAAAAAGTGTTGAGGGAGAACCAACCCTTGGGGGGGGGGGGGCGGCTGGAATCTGATGCTAGTACCAATACCCTCATTCTTTAAAGAGAGAAAACTCCTTTAAGGAGCATAGTTGTTTCATACTTTGAGTATGACCGCTTCCATCATCTATCACAAAATAAAGGTTATATCTTTGGAAGAGTGAGAGTAAATAGAATCTTTCCAATATCTCAATATCTATAATGCCTATAGCCTTCCAGAAAACAAAAGACCCTGATATATTCTTTTGAAATTCTTGAGACTAAGTAGAAATACTAGATTTAATTATTTGCAAAGCATGTGTATATGGCAGTCTTTGGTACAGGTTAATCTGTGTTCTCTACACCATTTTTCTTTCTTTTGTGGACAAACCACTAAATGTTACCCAGCAATCCTTGCAGTTAGGTTTGTCCATAAATTGAATTCTAGCCAATGTTATCTAAGAGAAAGTTAATAATTAATTTATATTTAAATGCTGACTAAGATATTAACAAATACTACTTGAAGAAAGGATCATCTACTTTAAAAAGCATTGCCTTCTATCTTTTCCAAAGTTGCTTAAAATTAATTTTCATAATTTATGAAAATTATTTTCTTATTAGGCTCTCTCTTTCCTTTATTAGAAAATGGTTTTTTGGTTTTTTTTTTATTTCAGAGAGGAAGGGAGAGGGAGAGAGATAGAAACATCAATGATGAGAGAGAATCATTGATGCTCCCTTCTGGGAATCCAGCCTGCAACCAGGGCATGTGTTCTTGATGGGAATCAAACCTGAGACCCTTATAGTCCACAGGCTGACTCACTATCCACTGAGCCAAACCACCTATGGCATCTCTCTCCTTCTTTATGGGGCATAGATGTCTGATGACTTCACCACTACCATGGAGAGAATTGTTGCAAAGTAGGCATTGATTGTAACTTCTCTCCATAATGAGATGTATGTCGCAAGAAAGGGTGCATAGTTAATTCAATAGAAAGATAAATATATTAAACTTATCTATAATAATAAAAGCATAGTATGCTAATTAGACCTGATGTCCTTCCAGATGACCTTCCAGATGAAGCTGGGGCTGTGAGGGAAGCCCAGGTCCCAGGTGCCTGAGGGAAGCTGGTGCCGGCAGCTGGGGGAAGGAAGGCCTACTCTTGCACAAATTTCATGCATCGGGCCTCTACTGTTTAAATGAGGAGATCTGTGAATATGGATCTGACTAAAATCAGACCTTTTGTCAGATGCTCACACTTCACATATAGTATGTGAGGTATGATTGAGGAAAGAGTCTCACAATGTGGAATATTTTTCACTGGTGCCCACATTTGTATGAAGTCGTATCACCACATAGTAGTTTATATGTGCTTGGTTGAATAGAGCAGATGATTATATCTCCTATATTATTCGAAATATTATATAATTAGAGGAGATGTTATCATGAACATATTTTATACAATAAGAGGTTCATACTGTATCTTAGAAGAGTATATATATTGCTTAGGTTCAGAGCCTACAGAGAAGGTTTATGTGTTACATCCTCATCTAACAGTGCAATCCTCTGGACCCAGGAGTGAGAAGAAAAGGGGACTTCATAGGGAAAACATTTTTAATATAAACCAGTGATGGCGAACCTATGACAACTCATTTTTTTGGTTGATTTTTCTTTGTTAATGGCATTTAAATATATAAAATAAATATCAAAAATATAAATCTTTGTTTTACTATGGTTGCAAATATCAAAAAATTTCTATATGTGACACAGTACCAGAGTTAAGTTAGGGTTTTTCAAAATGCTGACATGCCGAGCTCAAAAGGTTCGCCATCACTGATATAAACCTTTATAAAATATTCATCTTCATATGATATTGTAACTGAAAATGATTAAGTATAGCACTTATAAATACTCCCTGAGCTGCACACCTACAGAAAACTTCCCAACTTATTCTAAGTTATCCAAATAAATTCAGTGAGTTTGAAATTTGTTACAAACATAAAAATCTTGCACTTTTTTAAAAATTTTGTTTTATTGCTTAAAGTATTACAAAGAGTATTACATATGTCTCCTTTTTCTTTCCCCCCTTGACCTTCCCCCAGCCTCCCCTACCCCCCAGTGTCTTGTGTCCATTGGTTACGCTTATATGCATGCATACAAGTTCCTTTGGTTGATACTTTTAATGAGAGCACCCCCCCAATCCCCTGAT
>NW_006299705.1:10346233-10363992 GCF_000327345.1 Myotis davidii | reverse complement strand
CTATTTAGGTCCATTACCCATTTTTGATTGGATTGTTTATCTCCTTTTTGTTAAGTTGTATGAGTTCCCTATAAATGTTGGAGATTAAACCCTTTTTGGAGATAACATTGGCAAATATGTTCTCCCATGCAGTGGGCTTTCTTGTTGTTTTATTGATGGTTTCTTTTGCTGTGCAGAAGCTTTTTATTTTGATGTAGTCCCATTTGTTTATTTTCTCTTTAGTTTCCAATGCCTTAGGAGCTGCATTGGTGAAGAAATTGCTTCAGCGTATGTCTGAGATTTTGTTGCCTTTGGATTCCTCTAGTAAAAAATGTTGCAATTTTGATTGGTTTAAGAAAGCCAATTGGTATTAGGGTAAATTGAAATTTACTACATAAAATTTACTGAAAACCTTTGTATACTTTGTAGATGAGATTGAAAAATGAGTATAAGAAAATGGTAAACACAGTCAATGAAATACTTCTTTCATTTGGATATAAATATTTTATGAGGTTTCTTTTTTCAGCTAAAAGTCATTAAAACCATGTACTGATATAAACGAAACAGTATCAGACCTTCAGATCACCCAGTTACAAAGTTTAGATCAGGGTTTTAAAAAATAAAGTATTTTTCATTATAAAATGATTAATAATAATTTTCTGGTGAGAACCAAAAGGTTTATAAAATAAAATAGATTTAAATGTAGTTTATTTTATATAAATTTTCATCTTTAAAATATCTTTTATAGTAAATATCTTTAGTCATATGTACTTTATAAATAAGTATATATTGTAGTATATGCTCAAAATTATTTTTAATTGAATTTATTTTTTAATTAAAAATTTTTTTAAATTATTGCTTATATTGAATATTATTTGTATTAGTTTCAGGTGTACAGCATAGTGGTTAGACAAAAATTCTTGATTGAAAGAAGTGTGCAATTTAAAAAATGAAGATATTTATTTTAGAAGTTAATTAACAGTATATATATTTTCCTTATAGAGTCATGCTGTGTTGTGTTCAGGACAATGGCTTTATAAGCTTAGCTGAGCAGTTACTCTGTAGGTTCCTATCTAGTTTTACTGTGTATGAAGTGTTCTTGGTGATAATTCATAGCTACCTTCCTAATCATCTGTCCTTATTCACTTAAGACTTGAACTACTGACTCTCTGCCTTCCTGTACATCTTAATTCCTGTCATTGTTCTTAGTAATTGCAAGAGCCGTGTGAATGAAATACCCTACACTTTAGCCTCTCTGTTTCCTGACCTCCCCTCCTTCACTCTCTTCCTCAACATCACCTTTGTCACCTACTCACATGAGCACTGGAATTTGTCATCACCAGTAAAGAAAACACCTCCTAAGCTTTTATTCAAAGTATCCTACTTTATGACATCACCTTCTATTTTATTTTACTCATTCTGGTCTCTCATTGCTGCAGCTCTTTAACTGTACTATAATCTCCAATATACAGACACCTCTCCTTGTCTGCACTTCTGAACAGTGGTGGAAAAAACTAGGCTGACTGATATACTTAAAACTCATGACCAAAACAGCAATGTCCATTCAATACTGTAGTACTCTTGTATGTTTTCATAGTGAATTTGCTTTTCCCTTTCTCCGATGACTGTTTCAATCTTAATACCCTTTCCCTGAGCTTAACTACCCTCCCACCCTAAATCTAACCAAACAGAACCTGTGCCCTGTTGGTCAGAGTGAAGGAAATATCCCTGCCCCTATCAAATGCAAGTCCTTCCACTTTTCTCTGGATTTAGTCCTCTTTTCCTTGTGGACTGGGATCTACTCCTCTACCTCTCACTGTTTCCTTTGGATCATGCCAATTAACATACCTGATGTTAATCCCATGTTTGTTTGTTTTTTTAAAAAAGTAAACATTCTTCTGTTGATCTCACATTCTTTTGCAGATATTGCCCAATTCCTCTACATCTTTCTGTTAAACATGTTGAACATGAGATTGCTCACTAGCACCTCTTTATTTCTTCTAATTATTAAGTCTTCCCTCTTTCTAATTTGTCTTCCATTTCCACCCCTGCATGCACCAAAACCCCTTTTGTCAAGGTCTCCCACAATCCCCACACTGCCAAACCTGACTCCTCTGTTCTTTGATGTATTGCCTTGACAACAGTTGACACAGCCGAACACACCCTCCTGGAAACATTTTCCTCCCTTGGCTCTATGACATACTCTTCTGGTTTTGCTCTTAGTTCACTGTTGCTTTGCCAAGGCTCAGAGTTAGCCTTTCTTCAATTCTATCAGAACTTCCTCCTTAAGTGGTCTCATTCGGTCTTATAAATCTAAGTACCTTGTATATGCTAATGGCTTTCAAAATTAAATTTCCAGCCCAATGTCCAAAACTGCACTTTTGATTTTCTTCACAAGTCTAGTCTTCTGCTACACTTCTTCATCTCCATATTTGGCACCACCATTGATCCATTTTCTTAAATAAAACTTAAGTCTCAGCTTTATTTTCTCTTTTTCTGCTATTCCCCACATTCTATCCATCATCCAGTTCTTTTGTTTCTACCACCAAAAATATCTGAGTAGCCATTTTCCTCTATGTGTACACCATCATCCTAAATTAAGTGATTATAATCTCTATTTTGTATTATTTGAAATAACTCCCTAGCTGGTCTCTTTGCTTCTTTTCTTGTTCTTATTTTTTTTCTAAATATAGCAAACAATTAGCATGTAAAAAACAAATCAGCCCTGTCACTTGTTTCACAGACCATTCAATGTGTTCTCACTGTCGTACAAATAGAGCTATATTTCTTAGGCTGGCAAATATCTATCTCTACAAAGTCACCTCCATCTTGT
The DNA here is from genome assembly GCF_000327345.1 of Myotis davidii. Lineage (NCBI taxonomy): Eukaryota > Metazoa > Chordata > Mammalia > Chiroptera > Vespertilionidae > Myotis > Myotis davidii. The sequence goes on along the minus strand of NW_006299705.1, from coordinate 10,361,180 downwards.
TCTTGATTACAATATGTGAATCCCATTGGCTTCTCTTCTGTTTCTCAAATTTCCAAGTACTTTCTGATGGCATGACCTTTGTGATTCCTGTTCTCTATGCCTACAAATTCCTCACTTCAGCATTATTGCACAGCAAGCTCATTTTTATCCCTTAGGTCTCCGCATAAATGCCATCTCAGAGAGTTCTTCCTTGACTATTCAAGACATACCTATACCATGTGTAATTACTCTTCATTGTATCTCCCTTCACAGCACTCTCATGATCTCTATCTACTTATGTATCTGTCTACTATTTCTTGTTTATGATACATTCACAGAATGTAAGTTCTATGTAGGTAGGAGTTGTATATTATTTATTATGTATCCTTGAGAGCTAATACAGTGTTTGGCACAAAATAAATTCTCAATAAATACTTTTAAATAAATAAATTAAGCCTTTTTTTTTTTTTTTTTTAATCTTTGGCTTCCTTGTTGCTCAGTTATCTTGGTTTTCTTCTTACTGCTCTCCTTTCTTAATTGCAGAGAGATTTTAGAGGGATAAATGTTTTATGCAAGATCTTAAAGGAAGTAGCAACTGGTTTGGTGATTACTCGGATAAAAAAGATGAAAAATAATGAATGAGTCATAGATTATGCCAAAGTTTTAGGCTTGAATGGTCTTGGTTTTCTCTTGCCGCTCTCCTTATTTACCCTCTTAAGACCATCTAATTATTATTTACTCAGGCTGCCATCACTAAATATCACAGGCTTAAACAATAGAAATTTATTTTCTCACAGTTCTGGAGGCTGGAAGGGCAAGGTAAGATTTCAGTTGACTTGGTTTCTGGTGAGAGCTCTACCCTTTGCTTGCAGATGGCTATCTTCTCACTATGTCCACACATGGCTTTTCATTGGTGCATGCTGGCGGTGGGAGGGTATCCTTTATGGGCACTAATCCTATTGGATCAGGGTCCCACTTTTATGACCTCATTTAAATTTAATCACTTCCTTCGTGGTCCCACCTGAAAATATAGCCACACTGGGGCTTCAGCACATGAGCTAAGAGGGGGACACAAACATTCAGTTTATCACGCCATCTGTTTCCTCAGCAACCTCATTTATATTGACCTAGTGTACTCGTTGGGGCTTTTACACAGAACTTCTATAATGCTTATTTTTGCTATGTCTTATCCGACACTATGCATTGTTTTCTGTTGTTATTTTTATGCAGGCATATGCCTTGACACTCCAATAATTTGCATTTTAGTACATACTCCCTCCCCTTTCTCCATACAGGGCCTTCTAAGCAGTTGTTTCATATATATTTACTGGTTGGTTGATTAAATTTACATTTCAATTCATGAATTTTCAGCCAACACCAAGTTCTTTATCTTTAGCTGCTGATTATATTTATACTTAAATTGTCTTTTCTTTTTTTTTTAATCCTCACCCAAGGATATTTTCCCATTAATTTTTAGAGAAAGTGGAAGGGAGGGGGAAAGACACAGAGAAAGAAACTTCAGTGTGAGAGAGCTACCGATTGGTTGTCTCCCACATGAGCCCCAACCAGGGGAGAGGATCGATTCTGCGACTGAGGTATGTGCCCTTGACCAGAATTGAACCCAGGACCCTTTAGTCCTTAGGCCGATGCTCTATCCACTGGGCCATATTGGGTAGGGCTGAATTGGCCATTTTTGCCTTAACTTTGTTTTGTCCCAAGCTTATCATTTGCTCAATCACCAGCAAGTCTTCTCTCTCATTTTTCCTCTTTGTCACTGGCATTTTATTTTCCTGACCATTCAGGTCAAAACTTTGGCATAATCTATGACTCATTCATTATTTTTTCATCTATTTTGTCCAATTAGCCACTGAACCAGTTATTACTTCCTTTAAGATCTTGCATAAAACATTTATCCCTCTGAAATCTCTCTGCAATGAAAAAAATAACTTTAAAAATATTAGAATAGCTTTAGATTTACAGAAAAGTTATAAAGAGAATACAGCAAATTCTATTATACTCTACACTCTATTTCCCCTGTTGTTAATATCTCACATTAGTATGGTACATTTGGCACAACCAATGAAATGATATATGTATGTTAGTATTAACTACAGTCCACACTTTGTTCAGATTTTCTTAGTTTTTACCTACTGTCTTTTCTGTTTCAGAATCCTATGAAGGATACCACATCATATTTAGTTATGTCTCTTTAGGCTCCTTTTGGCTGTGACAGTTTCTGGAGCTTTCCTTCTTTTTTTAAAATATATTTTATTGATTTTTTACAGAGAGGAAGGGAGAGAGATAGAGAGTCAGAAACATCGATGAGAGAGAAACATCGATCAGCTGCCTCCTGCACACCCCGTACTGGGAATGTGCCCGCAACCAAGGTACATGCCCTTGACCGGAATCGGACCCGGGACCCTTCAGTCCGCAGGCCGACGCTCTATCCACTGAGCCAAACCGGTGTTGGCTCGAGCTTTCCTTCTTGTTGAAGACTGACAATTTTGAGAAATATTGGTCAGGTATTCTGTAGAATTCTCCTCAAATGGGGTTTGTTTGAAATTTTTCTCATGATTAGACTGTCATAATGAGTTTTGAGAAAGAAATGGGAGAGGTAGGGTACCATTCTCATTACATTATATCAGGAGTAGATGCTGTCAACTTATTGCTGTTAATGTTAACCTTGATTACCTGGCTGAGATATGTTTGTCAGATTTCTCCACTGTAAATTTATTCTCTTTTTTCCCCCTTTCCATACTATATTCACAAATTCTGGGGATTAGGATGTGGGCCTGTGGGGGGGATTTTTCCCATCATACTGCTGCAGCCATACAATCAACAATTTCTGCAAGGATTCTAGTTCTTTTTATTGGAGAATAATATTAGAAACCAAGATCTGGGTAGCCCTACTGCTGCAAACATTATTCAATCCTGGTGATTATCAAGGAGGAAGTAATAATTGGGTGTTAATTTATGTCTAAATTTCTTGAATCTTCAATTTTAACAAGGCAGAGCAGGCTTCTGACAGAGTTTTCATCAGGTAAGACAATTTTGTTATTTTTACTGTATTGTTTTAATAGTTATTGATTCTATTTATGTCAAATTATTTTGGTTTTCTATTCGCGGCTGTGACACAGTTTCTTCTTTGTGTAGATGTATTAAGTAAAAAACAGTAAATGAATTTTAGAAAAAGATTATGATAGTACTAGTGATTTTTAGATAGGGCAAAAAGTAAAGAGGAAATAGAAATGACTGAAGATTGGCAAACACTGACATAGAATAACAGGAAGGAAGCTGACCTAGCTGTCCGCAAGGGATTCTGCCATCAACTTGTCAGTAACCTTGGGCACATCACTTAACATTTCTGGGTCTCAGTTTCCAGAGGCTCTATTTGAACAGTCTGATGGATTTTTTAAATAGCAATAAAATCTGGAACATAATTATATTAGTAAAGCCAAGGGTGAGGTTGAGATATATTTTGTTGGCTGGAAATATATTTTCAGGCCTATTGGATTTTGTGCATATATATATTCATCCCTGATTTTGGAGTGAGGTTCTCCAGTGATCAAGTTATCAAAGTCCCTCTTCTATATTCCTTACTTTTCTTTCTAATCAAAGTTTATCTGTGCCTTATCACCAACTGTATTCCTCTCAGATAGTTGCTACTATGGAATGCAATCTGGTATACACATTATCAGTGAAACATTATGCCACATACTAGCCTAATGAATATCCCCCTCTGGAATATTAGTGTGTTGTAACTGTGTACCCATAGAAATGGCAATCCAATGAACCAATAGCTAACTCTGTAATAATGGAATATCTGGCCTGGGGGAAAATTTTTGAGAGGCTTTTCTAATGCTCCTTAAATAACATCATTTAGGCAACTACTAGTATGCATGTCATTTATGAATAACAAACCCAAATTCATCTTGTTGCAAGGCAAGGAGAAAGCCAATACTATAGTTTAAAAAAAATATCAGATTCTAAATAGAAGAAAGATTTTGGGTTCTGAATAGCAGAACACATACCCTTTCTTTTTCAGACAATCCCCCCTCCTTTTTGTCCCCCTCCTAAAAGAAGGCAGAGACACTTTGTCACTGCTACATTCCCATGGTTTTAGAGTTTATATGAAGGTGTCTTCATGTTTTCCAGAGGATCAGGTTCCTTGCAGGCTTACTGAAAGATTCCATCTCGGTATATGGTCAAGGTCCGTATATCAGTATTTATTAAAAAGAACATGAAGGCATCACTTCTTGCTTTAACTTTAGTCTAGAATTTCCAGTACTGGCACTACTTCTGCCTCCAACCTACTTTATTTTCTTTTAAAGGAATCCTCTCTACCCCAAGGCTAGTCTCAACATAGTCCTATCACACAGGTATACTAGCCTTTAGGTATGGGATGGCAAAATATTTGCCAGAAATTCTCTCTGTTGCTTTTGGCATTCCACCAGATGGCAACTCTGAAGGACTCACTGAACAATTCAAAGAAAGGCCTTTTTTTCCTTCTTTCTTTCTCTTTTTTTTTTTCCTGGATACATGTTTCATTGTCCTCTTCTCTGCACCCTTAGTCAAAGATTGATTTTGGGACTGAGTATTCCTACAAATTCAGCCTACTTTCTACTGAGATCAATGTGGTCTCCCTTAACTATGTTTTTGCTTGGCTCTGCTATATGTGATTTTGTTTCTCCTACACTAGACAGTTGTTATTTCTTCTTGGTTGGATAGCTTCCCAGTAAATTCCGAAATTGAAAAACAGGTTGGATTCATTTAGTCCATGTCTGTCAAGGTCAGGTTCTTTGGGTGGAGGAAATAATTTAAATGAATCTCACCCATTTTGTAACAGCTCCATCAAAGTTACAAAATAAGGGAGATGGATTTTGAAATTGCTGTCTTGAATGTATACCATGGCAAAGCCTACTGCCAACTTTTTCATTATCTTAAGTGTCTATTTGTCAAGTCTAAATTCCAGCTTTTTATCACCATTTATTAGTAATTACTAAAATTTAGAATATGAGACTTCAATGACAACTACTTTTGTATACTCTATTATTTGTCCATATGTGCATTTTCATTCACAGTTAAGAAAAACATTACAAGTATAAACCACCTGAAATATACATTTTGTATTAGGATCACCCCCAAAAGGCACTGGCAATGTTAAAAAGAGCCTTTCTCCCATGTATCCTGAGATGCTAAACTTTAATTTCTTCATGGGTAAATTATTTTTCATAGTTAGCTGGACCAGGGGAGCAAGTATGATACTGTAGGGAAGAGGAGCACTACTAGCACTTAGGAAACTGTTGTTACACTCAATTACTCAGTTACACTCAGTTGTACTTTAAAATATCCAAAGACACAGTTACCATTATTATTCCTTAAAAAATTTTTAGCCATTGTTCATAACGTGAGTTTCTGGGACTGCTTATCTAATTTGAGAACTCAAGAGAAGGTTTTTGCCAAGTATATTCATAATAAAATAATAATGACTAAGAGCTTAGTTGTGATTATCTGTGCTTTCAATCTCATTTATTTTTAAAATGAATATGAAGAAAAGTTAACTAAAGTAGAAATCTAAGGAATTAGCTAGACTTTATCTAAATGTCTCATACCGTAATATACTTAATTTTTTTTCAAAATGCATTACTCCAGTTCACTGAATTATATGCTGTACTACAGACTTTATACTTTGGCTTCTAGGCCTGATTTTAGTGAGCTTGGTAGGGACTCACTAATTGAGGACCAGTGAATTTGGTACTTTTGAGCACGAATGATACATACAGTGATTAAAAATACATATTCTAAATGCTGTCTTTGCTCTAGGGTTTTAGACGTTACTTCACCTTCCTTAGTCTCGGCTCCTGCATCAATAAAGTGGGAGAACAATACCCACAGTATACAGAGGCTTTCTGTGAAGATTAAGGATGTGTAGAAAACTCACAGTACATGGTAATGTTGGTGTTTAAAAATGTTATTAGTTGTAATATTCATTTTAAGTAAGGGTGAGCTACAAGTTTGGTCGGCATTATTCCTAGATTTGGTAGCATATTTACCATTGTTCAAGTCAAAGCCAATTCCCAATTTCTAGCCCGATGGCTGGACATATTTTTCTGCTACTGTAACAGTGTTGGAGCCATAAACCTCCTTTTAATTACATGTTACGCAAGTGGAACAATTAGTAATGTCTTTGTAAAGATTACAAATCTATTTGTAAAATAAATCAACCACATAGGAATTCCTTCAATACCCGTTTTCTTACACTGGTGACTGGTTCTTTTACTTTTAGGTTCATAATGTAATTTCATTTCTAAATAAACCAACCAACAATTTCTAAAAATACATCTGACTCACAGTTGTCAATCTATATTACTATGAATGTATATGTCATAAAAATAGAATAAAAGGCTTTTTTTTCTAATTAGGAAATTGGTGGTGATGTTTTCCTACACCACTCAAAACCATAGACACTAACTTCCACAGACCTAGGACAATAGAGTTTATGTTAGGAAATGGTGGGACTGTTCTAATTGATAAGGTACTTTCTTAGAATTTGGATTTCTTGGTATACGATAATGATTAACTCATTCAAGATAGGAAATCAGTTTCTTAAACTCTGAAGCAATGTCTTCTGATGATTCATCATTATCTTGAGTGAAAAACTTTCTGTCCAGTGAAATTAATGTAGTCAGTTCCCAATTTAACCACAGGTTACATTCCCAGAGAAACAATTTTGTAATGTTAAGACCAGTCATAGATGTGGTGCAAAATTGGAATCTTTAGTGACAGCTACAGTATTCAAGATAAAATTAAATATAGGGCTTTCTGTCTTACAGATATTTGTGTGGTTATAAACCTTGAGCAAAGGCTGCAAGGTTTTTATTTACTTTTTTCTTGAGAGAGCTCCAGCAAGGTCAAGCTTTACAAAGTCTTTCCAGAAAGAATAGAAAGTAGTTAACTATCTATAGGAGCTGAATTTCATCACTGCTTAGAGGCTTTGTTCATAATCCACTTGTGGTCTCCGTGTGTTCCACCTTACTATTTGGCTTTATCTTTACTAGTACAAAAGATGTACTTCACTAGGATTCTAGTTCATTTCATTTAGGTATTCTTCTTTAATATTTTTTCTTAAAATTTCTGGATTAGTAAGCTCTTGGTTCTTCAGAGAATGTAATGGGAAATGGATGATGACTGGAAAATGCTAGGACTAAAATGTCTTCCTTTACACTTGCAACTTCGTTTATCAATATTGTGTTCTCTGTCAATATTAAGGGAGCATGGTGTTTCAGGAAGAACACAGCTGGCCTCATGAGAAACATTGAGGAATGCTTTGTGCTTGATTTTGAACAGCATACTTCGTCAGAGGGATCCTTCTACCAGAGTGTATTCTCTGTGTCCTCTGCAGTGTGCACTAGGATTGAACGGAATGGATTTCTCTGCATATATTCTGGACATACATTCTCACCGTTCTGCTGTCCTCCTGGCGAAATCTCTCTCTCAACATGCTTTGGATACTTTTAGAGAAGTGTATCTTCCAGTTTGTACTAAGGAAGAGAGCTGTTTCTACCACTGATTTTCCTCAGGGCATTATACTAGTAATTTTCCAAACTGGCGTATTGTTAGGACCCCATTGCAGTGCTTGATTAAGAAAAGTATATGCAAGATAGTAGGCAATACTGTTGCCTAAGAAATGCTCAAGATTTCAGTGTGAAGAAGGTAGTACAAGCATATCCTTCAAAAAGCTGAGACCATAAACACTTTTTGGGAATCTACAGAACATTCACAAAAATTGTCATGTACTAGGCCAATGATAAAGCTTCAACACATTCCAAATATCAACATCAGGCTAAGTGCATTTTCCTAGCTAGAAAAGTGTGTTATAATTAGAAATAAATAACAGATGAATATCTTTTAAAGTTCTACATGTCTGTAATATAAGCAGCAATAATTGCCTCTAGGCTGCTAATTCTGCTTAATGAATTTTTTTTAAATGACAGGAAATAAGAGTGTCCTTTAATAATACAATAAGTTATCAATAATCTAACATAGGTGAGGCAGTGTTTAGTGTATAATCTCATTAAAGAAAATGCTTGGGCCCTGTGGTCAGGAAAATCCCATGTTATTTTTCTGTTCAGTTATTTGATGAAACCAATAAATTATTTCCTTTTTTCTTGAGTATTTTATATTTCTATAATTAGCATATGTTATTCTTAAATGTGAAAATGATAAAATCTCAAGGAAAATAAAGAATACACTTCGGATAAAAAGTAGCTTCCAAACCTACTCTTGGAGAGTAGCCTCTATCAGGAACAATCTAACTTATTCCTGAAAGTAAAATGTTTTTGTAACTCAGTAATTCAGAGGAAATCAAATCCGGTATATATATATTTTGGTTTGGTAAAGAAATTTTACTTAAAAAAACAACCACCCTCAGTTTTCTTAGAAGAGAGTAAAGTCAGTACTTTCTCAGCATTTCGTTTTGTTAAGTGGGGCAACCAAATTCATTTAAACTCAACAGCCAAAGTAAACTCAACAGTAACTGCTTATGGCCTACTCTGCCTATGCCCTCTGAACCCATCTTGAAGATCATCTATAGCTGTGGTGGCCAATTGCAGGACCTGCCAACAGCTTTCTGCCTCAAACACTTACATCTTTGCCTTGAGGCCTTCTCTGGCTACTTGGAAGAATGCTTGGCCTAAGAATAGGGCTGGCTTTGGGTTAATTCCTTAAGCAGAATTAGCAGCCCGGAGACAATATTGTTTTGAGTTAGAGACTTTGAGTTAATCTCCCCAGGAGCAACCTTCAAACAAGGGATTTCTACCCCACTGTCCTCATCTCAGGATAGAGTTCTACATGGTTTCTCAGAGGATTGTCAGCGGACCTGAGGCCCTGCTCATTTCCCCCCAGCTTTATTGATGTATAATTGACACATAAATTGTATATATTTAAAGTATGCAACAGCGATGATTTGATTGACCAGAATTGAACCTGAGACCCTTAAGTATGTAGGCTGACTTTTTTTGTGTTTATTCTGGAATCCCACATGTCCCTGGCATGTATAAAATTTACATATTTTTCTAGGTCTCAAGTAGATCTGAATATTACAGGAAAGACAGCCACACTCTCTACAGAACAAGGCAGACTAATTTCTCTAAAAGGGCTATGGGAAGTAGTCACTGTTTATAAATTTGCAGATCCGTAAAGGCTTCAAGGAGGAGGGGGTAATAAATTAAGTGTTAAAATATGCCTAAGATTTTGGGAAGTTGAGAAGAAGGAGAAAAATGACATTCCAGACAAGTAAAAGAAAAATAGCAAAGTCACAGAAGTATTAAGATACTTATTATTTTGGAAGAAAATGATAGCATTCTTAGGCTAAATCTTGGGATGCATGAATCAGGAGGTGAGAAAGCAAAATAAACCTAAATTAGTCCATGGCAGCCTGGTCATTTGAGGAAGCCCTGAAGAGGAGAGGAAGAATGTTTCAGAACTATACACATAAAGCTATTTTTTTATGTGACTTCTAAAAAAAATCTCGCCCACGCATTGGCAGTCACTTCCTTTGCTAACATTATTTTGAAAGTCTGACTCACTAATACAGCATTTTCCCCCTCAAACTACAAACTACAAATTACAAAGACATTTGTAATTTTTTCTTTTATTTTTAAAGAGGACAAGGAAAAGAGACAGGAGCTCCTCTTCTTGCCCAAAGTTTCACTAAATGTTTATATCTTGTGTTGTCTACTTTATTAGAGTTCATTTCCTTAAGCCTTTCACTTTGAAGCTATCATTCAGCTCCACTTTTTCCTGAAGGGGACTGTGATGTGAGTAGCTCATTCTCTTTATCATATAAATACATTTGTGGACAGGAAGATGCAGTGAGGCCAATGAAGCACTCCTGGTGTAGAGCTGGGTAGGACAAGCACTGGCCTGGAAACCAGGAAACCTAGGCTATAGCTCTGGATCTCCCTCATGCCAGCTTTTTGGCCTTGGGCAAGCCATTAACATGCTCACTGCCTGTAAAATGATGTGTTGCACTAGGAGCCCTCCAAGATCTCTTCTAGCTCTAACCTCATTTTATTAAGTAAAACTCCAAGGATAAAACCAAGTCTCTTATGCATGTCACAAACATATACATTCTCTTGCGTGCATGCACACACACACACACACACACACAGCTGATGACATAACTTTTCGGGGAAAAACAACAATATATGCAAACATAATTGCCACTAGTTCCTTTAACATTTTCTTATAACTTATTATAAGTTCCATCAATTAAAATAAGCATAATTATGTTCATATAAATAGTAATTTTCTAATATGCCTATGATGGCAGGAGGCTTGAGTATGTTCCATTAGTTGCTATATATAATAGAATTTCATTAAGTAGTGAATCACAAGCAAAGTACTAGATTCTGAGAGTACTTTATTCTCCAATGAAATGTAAATGCTATTAATAGATGATTATTTTGAGATCTAGTGTTCTTAAAATATTATTGTAGCACAAAACAAGAGGTTAAAAAATTTGGTTGCCTCTATATTCATATACTCTGTATAAAATAGTAGCCAGAGAGGTAGTCATTTTTATTTTACTACTTGCTTCTTTTATCATGTACTTTTTAAATCAAATTGTTGGTTGTTTTGCTTTTTAATTGAAAAATACTTGAGATGGTTCTGAGTGGTTTTTCTCTCTGTGAGAATGATAGAAAGCTTTTCACTTATAGAAGAAGCACTGTGGAAGAGTGAGCTCAGGGATGGGGAGAGCACGAAGGAGGAGTCCGTGTGCCCAAGGGCAGCTCCTGGTTGAGAGCACTGAACACAGCTGCATTCTAATCTTAACATTTTTCTAAAGTTTTAGAAATCTGAAGTGAGTACCAGTATTATCAAGGGAACCTGGAGAGGAAAACTGCTGGGCTCAATAAATATATATATTTTTAAATCATTTTGGATTTTAAAAATCTTTAGTCTGATTATTTATGTTTCAGACAGTAAATAGTTCAGGGGAATATAAAACAAGCTATACTTTGAACCTAAGGGTACAATGCAAAATAAAATGTTTTCTTTCTAAGACATTTGAAAATATATCCAATGTACTTCTTAAAACAAAATTCTAGATCCACAAACATTATATTAGTCACAAAATGTTTTTCTGTGTGTGAGAAATGGTAAGGAGGCCAGGTAGGAAACGTGAAGCAAGAAAGAGAATTATATTCACAGTACACTTGGTGCCAGGTAGCCGATTTACACTTTATATTTGTTAATTTACATAATCCTCATAAACATTTGATGAGGTAGGTCTTTGTTTTACAGTTTATAGAACTGAAATTCATCAAAGTTAATTAACTTGCCATGATACTTATAGTGGTTAATGTCAGAGATCTCATTTGATTTCAAGAACTGTTCTTTCTAACACTATGCTGTTCTATACTCGATTATACACCTTTGCTGGGATTAAAAGCACCTACTGTATATTTATCTCCAAAGAATCAGATCATTTAATTTTAACACAAGCATGGAACAGGTCCCATAACATAAGTCCAACGTTGTTAACTTACTGCACACTTGAGTATAACAAGGTACATTTGTTAGGCTGGTGGGACCATGGTGTAGTTTGACTGAGGGTTTGATGTACTTGATTGGAGATACTGAGGACTGGACTTTCGAGGGCCACCGATTGTCCACCAGAAACCACTCAGAACCTGAGGTCCAAGCCTGTTGCTTATTGGCAGGCCTGGATTAGGGTGAAACAAATGAGGCATCTGCTTTGGGAGTAAAATTTAAGAAGCATCCAAAACTCGGTAATCAAGATAAATAATATTTTAATGTAAATTATTTAACTTAAATTATTATATTAAGTTTCTTTTAAAAATCAAATCAGCAAATGACAGCCATGGGCCAGCCACATGTTTCTATTAACAGAAGGGCTCTGAGTTCCAAATTGTTTCAAATAGTGGCCTTTCTTTCAGGAGTCTACAGAAGAAGAAAGCTCTGATTCTGTGTAAAATCACAACTAAAGATTACTTGATGGGACCAGGCAACCTATATTTGGGGACCTGGGGACAATATTGTCTCTTGTTCCACCAGCAGAAATCTCCTACCTTCTCAGGGTAGGAGCTAGACTTAGGCAGGGTGATCGAGTGCCCAGTTTTCCTGGTCTGTCCAGGTTTTAGCAGTGAAAGGACTACATCCCCCAAATTCCTCAGGCCAAAGTGAAACAGCCGGTCATCCTAACAAAGAAAATGTCCTTACAGTTGTACTATTAGAAAATGAGAATACATGGGGATACTCTGCTTGGGCTGACTTTTAGAGTTTAACATGGGTGAGAGTAGAATATTTTAGTCTAAATTTGACTATTACAGTTAGAGTCACGCTAACCTGGGTGAAGTCACAAGGTGATGTAATTTGTGTGTCCCCAGGCTGCACCAGCCTCCACCACTGTATGGGGAATCACAGTTTCAGTGAGTTCTCTGGCAGACACCCCACCTCTTATATTTGGCCCTCCAGCTCACTTCAGAACCTGTTCTACTTATTCCGAGGTCCCCAGGGGGTATTGCACCAGTGATACTGAGCAAGTCCTCTTAGGCTCCATTGTTTGACATGGACATTGGTGGCCATTGCTGCAGTGGAGGGGTTGGGGTTTCTGAAATGGCCATTGTCAACACTTCCTGCAGGATGGCCTCCTGCTTTATTCAGTCATACTCATTGAATTTAGGTTTGTTTTCCAAGTCTCTCTTCTTTTCACTATGCTACCTGCACCCTTCCCCTCACACCCTCTAGTTTGATCTGAATGAACACCTAATAGACCTTTTAAACAGTTACTATGAAACTGGAGAAAGTGGTTTCAGGGATCTTTGAAAGGCTCTGTACTAACTCTGTATTGCTTTTCTTAAAGAAGACATCTGGGTCTATGCTATAGACTGAATTGTGTCCCCTCAATTTCCCATGTGACCATATTTAGAGATAGGTATTTTAGGAGGTCACTTGAATTAAACACATTCATAAAACTGGGATCCTAGTCCAGTAGGATTGGTGGCCTTATAAGATTTGGGAACCTTTTTACTACCCATTTCACAGTAGTACCTGAGATTAATGATAAGATCTTGCATTTGTATGATACTTGTAACCAAAACAGCTTGATACTGGAATAAGAACAGATATATAGATCAATGGAACAGAACAGAGATCCCAAAAATCGACCCACATCTTTACGTTAATTAATATTTGACAAAGAAGGCAAGAGCATACAATGGAGTAAAGACAGTCTCTTTAATAAAGTGTTGGGAAAATTCACAGGTACATGCAAAAAAAAAAAAAAAAAAGAAAAGAAACTAGACCACCACCTGACACCATACAGAAGAAGAAACTCAAAATGGATAAAAGACTTAAATGTAAGTTACAAAAACCATAAAAATTCTAAAAGAAAACATAGTAAAATCTCAGACATCTCTCTTAGCAATATTTTTGCCAATATATCTCTACGACAACGGGAGGAAAGGAAAAAATAAACAAATGGGATTATGTCAAACTAAAAAGCTTATGCACAGCATTTTTTTTTCTTAAATGTCTGTGTTAGATGTTAGCTCACTTTAATCCCCATTTTACAACGAGGCAAAAAACTTGCCCAATGTGTTACATTTAGCAAATGTGACTACACAGAAGGGTACCCAGGCTTTTAGTTCCATATGCTTTCTCATCACATAGAGAAGACAGAAGGAGTACACCTTTAAGGGTACAAAAGACTGGTGGTGGTGGTGGTGGTGGTGGTGGTGGTGGTGGTGTGTGTGTATGATGCAGAGTGTGGGGTAGACCCAGAGACCAAGATCAGAGGACAAGAACGGAGGCAAATTGTTAGAGCTAAAGGAGAACACTGCTGTTCACAATGACCTACATTGATTGATCAGTATTCAAAACATGTTTTAAAAACTTAAGATGATATCTAAAGTATATTTCACAGTTTTTATTTATGCCTGAAATGCCATAAAATTTAGAGTTTGTAAGGGGATTTATTGTTTTTCCTGTTTCTTATGAAACTCTAAGCTGTTAAGAATTTAAGCACAATGCTAAAAATGTGTCATTGTTTTTCAATAGTTCTCAGCTTTCCAGCTATGAATTCTAAATATTAGATAGCAATTTTTAGTCTTTGTTCTCATGTATTTATCCGATATTTTATTTCTGAGATACACAGCTGTTAACTGCAAAACTATTCTTCTAAGTATCAACCTTTAATCATTTAGCCATTTTATTTCTATTTTCCCCCCCAGCAGCTGTTCTATTTTTTTAATTAAATCTTTATTGTTAAGATTATTACATTTGTTCCTCTTTTTTCCCCCGATAACTCCCCTCCTCCCAGTTCCCGCCCCACCCTTCACCCTCACTCCCCACCCACTGTCCTCATCCATAGGTGCACGATTTTTGTCCAGTCTCTTCCAGCATCTCCCCCACCCCTTTCCCCCGCAAGAATAGTCAGTCCATTCCCTTTCTATGTCCCTGATTCTATTATAATCACCAGTTCATTCTGTTCATCAGATTATTTATTCACTTGATTCTTAGATTCACTTGTTGATAGATGCGTATTTGTTGTTCATAATTTGTATCTTTTGTTTGAACATAATTTGTTTGTTCATATTTGTACCTTTTTCTTCTGCTTCCTCTTCTTAAAGGATACCTTTCAGCATTTCATATAATACTGGTTTGGTGGTGATGAACTCCTTTAGCTTTTCCTTATCTGTGAAGCTCTTTATCTGACCTTCAATTCTGAATGACAGCTTTGCTGGATAAAGTAATCTTGGTTGTAGGTTCTTGGCATTCATCACTTTGAATATTTCTTGCCACTCCCTTCTGGCTTGCAAAGTTTCTGTTGAGAAATCAGCTGACAGTCGTATGGGTATTCCCTTGTAGGTAACTGAGTTTCTTTCTCTTGCTGCTTTTAAGAGTCTCTCTTTGTCTTTTGCTTTTGCAATTTTATTTTTGG
>NW_006299705.1:10326047-10346056 GCF_000327345.1 Myotis davidii | reverse complement strand
AAGTTTATTGGTGGCTTCTAGACAGTTCTTGAGAGACCTTAAAAGTGTGGTTTTGAACTCTATATCCTCCATTTCTGTCATTTCTGTCCTGTTTCTTTGTCTCCGCGTTTTTTTATGCTTTCTTGGTGTACCCCCTTGTGGTCTTTGTGCGCAGTCTTGTTGTAGTTAAGCCTTGATTATTGTAGGTAACACTGGGGGGGATTTGACCTCCAGGCCAACTGGCTGTCGCAGCTGTTCTATTGATTGTCTAGAAATTATCCCTTCTATGTTTAGAATTAAAACGGGAAGTGAAAAAAAAAATATAAAGGTGATATATATATATATAAAAGGATGGTAACAACATAAGAATCTATGCTATACTCTGAGAAACTGAAATGTATATTCCCTGTAACACAGACACACATTTGGAATGCACATATACACTCTTATGAACTATTGGCCTTATTTAAATAGTTTAGGACAACATCAAATACATTAAGTGCATACTACATACTTGTTACTTTGCTAAATGCTGAAACACTGTGTTAGGAAAATTATTATCCTCATTTTACAGTTGAAAAACCTGAAGCTCAGGGATGTTAAATAAGCTAGTCAAGTTCCCACAGTCAGTATATTTCAGAGACAAGATTGGAATTGTCAATCACCTTCTTATACACCAGCAATGAAAAAGTGGATTTTGAAATTAAAAAACACAATACCGTTTACATAAGCACCCCCAAATGAAGTGCATAGATATAAACCTAATATGTATAAGATCTATATGAGGAAAACTACAAAAATATGAAGAACAAAAATCAAAGAAAAACTAAATAAATGTAGAGATAGTCCATGTTCATGGATAGAAGACAAAATATTGTCAAGGGTTGAGTTCTTCCCATCATCATTTATCTATTCAATGCAATCTAAATCAAATCTCAGCAAGTTATTTTGTAGTTATCAACAAACTAATTCTTAAGTTTATGTGGAGAAGCAAGTAACCCAGGAAAACTACTACAATATTGAAGGAGAGGAGCAAAGTTGAAAGACTGACACTACCTGACTTCAAGACTTACTATAAACTTAACAGTAATCAAGAGAATGTGGTATTGGTAAAAGAGCAGACAAACAGATCAATAGCACAGAATAGAGAACCCAGAAATATACCTCCATAAATATAATCTTGGACAAAGAAATAAATGGACCTCCACAAGCAAAATAAAAATGAATCTAGACACAGTTCTTACACCCTTCAGTATCTTATTCCTTTGGAAACTACAGAGAGCCTATTTTCCTCTTTTAAGTAATTAAAAGAAGGGCTTTGGAAACAGATGATCTTATTTAAATTTCAACCTACAATTTTTTTTCATATGTCCAAGCAATTTCTGCAGTTGACTAAAAGATGCAAGCCATAAAAATCAAAATAATATTTTCTTTAGAAACTCAGGAACATACAGAAATCTCAGCTGGGATGCTGTTGTATCCTGTATTTTGACAAGCAACACAATTCAAGGCTTTTATATTTTATTCAATGAAGATTTAACAAGAAAAGATCTGAAGAGGCTAGTGATATAATGGATCTCCTAGGCGTAAACAGAATATGTATTCCCAGTTTTCAATTATAAAAGAAACATCTATGCAAACATCAACCATGAAAGAATATGAACAAAGCCTTGGGCAATTAAAATGCTACCAGTTATAACACAAAAGGGATAAGACATATGTTTTTGTCTTTTCAATCAATTGCTTTTTAATTATTAGAAAAACAGAGCATTTTATTGAACATCTGTCAGTCATATATTTAAATAGTTCTTTAGACTATTTTTATGTTTAACTAAAGGTTTGTTTTCATATTACCCTGAACACTATTCATTTGGCTAAAAATATAGAATAAAGACTAAATATATTAATTGAAATGCAGGAAAAGTGAACATATAAGTTGAGCCGACGTGTGGCATAAACTAATTAAAAATCCAACAAGCTTTGGAATGTATCCATAAATAAAGCAAATGCAAAATGTAGTCTTACAGCAAAAACTCAGGTTTACCAAATTCCTAGCAAATGGAATAAATAAGCATAAAAACATTAAACATAAGACATATAATCCAGGGATTAATTATTCACTTCACAAAATGAATTTATATTTTACGAAAGTATTTTTAAAAGAAGCCTTTCACTTATATATTAAATATATGACTCAATTTACAAGCATTTTATTTATTAATGCCTTTAAGGGGTGCTATTATTTGCTTAATAGGAGCTATTCTTATGTTGAACTGGGAGAGACAGTTATAAAAATTTTTTGAATGTCACTCAGAAATATTTGAATCTTATAGGTGTCTATTTCTTTGCTTTCAGTGAGGGTGGTGATACAAAATTATGTCATTTTTAAATTTGATAATCTAAGAGAAAAGAGATCAGTGCCCCTGACTAAGTAGTCAGGTATTGCATGTTTTAAAAATTCTTGTGGCACTCCAGTGTGCCTGCCATGGCACACAGGTTGAAAAACTCTTATTTAAGTAATCAAAGTCACTCAGCTTGTTAGAAATCCCAGTAAAACCAAAGCCTCAGGCTTCTGTTTACAGTTCAGCGTCTTGCCCCTTCTGTAACCCATTTACCCAAATATACAGGGTGGGGAAAAATTAAATTTACAGTTGCTCATATGGAAAACAATATAATAATTAACAAATAATAATATAAGAATAAACTGGTGTTTTGCGTAGTCACAACTGTAAACCTACTTTTGCCCCACCCTGTATGTGATAGTCACTGCACTTAAGAGTATATATGCTACTGGAGGAGCTTTCAAACAAAATACAATTCACACCCAATTGTTTTTTGGTATCAAAACAGATACAGCAATTGAGCTTATAGATGAAGAAGCACTTCACAATATTCTTTCATAACCATTTTTTTTTGTAAAAGGAAAATATTCCATTAGATGACTCCACTACTCCTTCTAGTTTTAATATCCTCTGAATCCATGAATCATCCCAGGACACATTGGTATGCAGCAAATGGCAAGAGAGATGCCTTTGTAAATTTAAAACATTGTTATAAATTCCTTTAATACATATTTATTGCTGGAAAATAGAATAAGAACAACCATCACAGATGAAATGAGTATTTATTCTCTCTTTAATCTTGCCATATCTCATGTTTTCCTGCCCCCACTATTTTCCCATATCATTCCCCATCAATCCACATAATGTGCTCTGTCTATAAATGATATGTAGTGGAATCAAAAGAGCACAGATTTGGCATAAGATAGAAACAGTATATGAATCCAGGCTTTGTGACTTTGAACTACATATTTCATCCTTTTTGATTTCCTCCTATAGTAGAGGGTACTTATATAAACCTGTAGAGATGTTTATGATGATCAGTGATTATAAATGGAATATACTCCATACAGTGTTGTGATGATAATAATGATAATTATCAGACTCTTAGTATCTTTATAAAACAAGTATTCAGCAAACTTGATGGGTGGGGGTGTGGGAGTAGGAGGCAGAGAGGCCAATTTTGTCCTCTCAAACATTATATTGTAAACTCACTTTTCTCTTTGCTCTTATAATACTCTGCTCTACCCAAATGTAAGGGACACTGCTATTTAAAAAATTCATTTAAAGCACAGTTCTACTTTATTTTGGTAGACTCTAACATTACTGCTTAACAAGTCCCATTACAATGGTATCTGCCCGAATAATTGAAATATCTTAAGGCATACTTTTATCTTGCTGTATGTTGCTTATAGCTTATATTATAAATTAGAGGCCCAGTGCATGAAATTTGCACTGAGGGGGTTGGGGGGGGGTCCCCTCAGCCCGGCCTGTGCCCTCTCGCAGTCTGGCCCTCTCCAATCTGGGATCCCTCTCACAATCCAGGACTGCTGGCTCCCAACCGCTCGCCTGCCTGCCTGCCTGATTGCCCCTAACTGCTTCTGCCTGCCTGCCTAATCGCCCCCTAACCACTCCCCTGACAGTCTGATAGCTCCCAACTGCCCTCCCCTGCCAGCCTGATTGACATGTAACTGCTCCCCTGCCAGCCCGATTGCCCCCAACTGCCTTCCCCTGCTGGCCTGATAGCCCACTATTGCCCTTCCCTGCAGGCCATCTTGTGGTGGCCATCTTTGATTACATGGGGGTGGCCATCTTGTGTGTTGGAGTGATAGTCAATTTGCATACTGGTCATGACTAATTAGCATATATGGTCGTGACTGTGAGGGCATCGTGCTCAATTTGCATATTACCCTTTTATTAGTATAGATGAGTTCTCATTAGTTTCAGATGAAAGTATGATGGGACAAAATGTTGGCTTTAGTTAATAATGTGTAATTGTGGTTAGTTAAAATGAAGACCTAATATTGACATGTACCAAAGAGGAAGAAGAAAAGAGATTGAATTGAAAATAAGTTATGAAAGAAATGTAAATCTAAGCCAATGAAAAATATGCCTGATATTCCTGAATTGAAAGCAGATGAAGTGAAGAAGAAAAAAAAAAGGTGAAATATTTGGGGATAAAAATGTCTCCTAGAAAAAATATATTAATTTGTCTCTTATGACTCCTGTTTTCTAAGATTAAGGTGTCTATATTTAATGCATTAAAAAAACTATTTTGCTGGCGATAAAAGTAATTTACATTCATTATAAAAATTTCAGAATATATTGGAAAGCAAAGGGGAAGAAAAATAAAGATTACCCCCAAGTAAATCATTGTTTTGTTTTTTTTGAAAGCATGCCTATTAATGAGTTAGTACTGACAATACAGTAACTCTCATAAGAATTGAATACATTTCTGCTATTTAATGTACTTAAACTTTTTTTAAAAATTGAATTTATTGAGGTGACACTGGTTAACAAAATTATACAGGTTTCAGGTGCATAATTCTACAACATATCATCTGCACACTGTATAGTGTGCTCACCACCCCAAGACAAGTCGGTCCATCACCATTCATCCCCCTTATACCTCCACCACCACCCCCTCTGGCTTCCCTCTCTCTATGAGTTTGTTCTCTTTTTTATGCAATCCCTCCAGCCCCACCAGCCACCTCCTCCCCTGACAGCTGTCATCCTGCTCTCTATTTATGGATCTAACTAATGCTTGTTAGTTCATTTTGTTTATTAGATTCCACATATGAGTGAAATCACTGTTAACTTTTGGTATCTTTCCATCTGTTCTTTTAAAAATTTGATCTTATTTCATACAAAATCTGGTTGTTAGTATATAAATAGTTTAAAAACTTCTTACTCTGGATTTTTTTTGACATATAAAAAAGTAGAAAAACTGTAATAAAACCCATGTGTCATCGACAATGATCAAGATGTGCCATCTTGTTTTTGCTACACCTTCCCCTATACCTTTAGCCTTGAGTTATTTTAAAGCAAAACCAGATAATCCATCATTTCATTAATAAATGCTTCAATATTTACTTCTAAAAGATAAGAACTCTTTCACAAAACATAACATCACATCAATCATTAACAAGTTAACAAAAATTTCCTCGTATTAATAAAAGGGACACATTATATTTTTTCTTTTTTGAATTTGCCTTCTCTTTGACAATATCATGATCATCTTTTATTTGCAGTATAAGCATCTGCCATACAGAAGAGCTGAAGTGATTTGTATTGACAAAAAGTATAGGAGTGCCAATTTTTCTATTTTCATCCCAAATTGAATTTTATCATTCTTTTAGTCATTGTCAGGTTGTTAGATTAAAAAAATAAACTTTTTATATATTATTATAGTTCTGTGAATTGATTATTTATGCCCTTTACTTAGTTACTATTGAGGTGTTTGCTTTTTCTTATTGGTTTGTAAGGCTTCTTCACAAAGATGTGTATATTCTCAAATTGGTCACATTCTCGCTATTATTACATTAATTTTACTTTATCCTTTCTATTCATTTACTAAGTTAGAGCACTGGAGAGAAACAGTGTGCACCTGTGGATTTATTTATATTTTGGGAAATGTTAATTTTGGGAAATGCTAATTTTGCAGCTGACTTCCAAGCCTAGTCACAATGCCCTCTTCTCTATTTCACAATGGATAGTAACCCTTTGTCATGTATATTACAAATATTTTTTTCTTGTCATGTATTTTTTCACCTTTACTTATAGTAATTTTTCTCTGTACTAAAATTTCACTATCTCAAGATGAACATAAGTAGTACTTATTATCTTCTTACATTTTTATTGCTCCATTTTATTTATTTATTTATTTAAAACTAGAGGCCTGATGCCTGAAGATTCGTGCAAGAATAAGCCTTCCTTCATCCAGCTGCCGGCATTGGCTTCCCTCTGGCACCCAGGACCCAGGCTGCTTTGTTCCAGCTGCTGCCAGACACCTGGGACCTGGGCTGCTTCACTCTGGCTGCTGCCGCCACCCACCAGACCCGGGTTGAGGTGGTCAATGCCACCTCATGGTGACCAGTCGTTTGGTTGTGATACCTCTTGGCCTTTTATTATTATGACTAGTGGCCAGGTGCACAAAATTCATGCACGGGGGAGGGCGGTGTCCCTCAGCCCCACCGGCACCCTCTCCAATCTGGGACCCTTCGGGGGATCTCCAACTGCCGGTTTAGGTCTGATCCAATCTCTTTGTGTTCTGCTTTTTTCCATGGTCATTCATACTGCCAGGGGAGATAAAAGCCATCTATTAAACATTCATTGTTGCAAATGAGTGACTTTTTCCCTATTGCATGTTGGGTAGGCAGGGAAGATAGGTAGGGTTGAAAGTATAGTTGTGTACATGTAAGAACACAGTTTATGTTTGAAGGTAATCCAATAGCCTGAAAAGTAGTTCCAAAAACTGAAGTGATATCTGACATGAAAATAAGAAAGGTAAAATTTGTATGCCTTAAACAATAAATGTGTTCAGAAGGTATGGTGATCAGTTGAGTCATAGCATTTATATTTTTTTCTTACTTATTTTACCCCAACATTAGCTATTCCTGTTCTGGGACTCTCAATGGTTTTGAGTTTCTTGACAAGTTGCCAAGAAAACCTATTTGCCATTATTATTTAAAGGTGATATTGTCCATTGTAAATAGAGAATTCTATTCTGTATATATTAGTTGAGCTACAAAAACCCTGTCAAACTTCTTAGGAACATAGTCTCAAACTTCCAGGAGTAAGTATTAAAGGACTCTAAAATAACATAATTCACTGACCTTTTATTTTCCTTAATTCTTACGGTACATTTAGTGTTTACTTTATTTGTAAACATAGGCTCTAAGCCTTAGGGAATAAAAAGAGTTGCACACTGTTACTTTTGGGCACTTGACTCATGATTCTGATAGATCAGTCCTCTAGTGCTTGCTACTATGCTACCCTTACATTATAAATAAATATATAGATAAAAATATCCTAGACATCGTATTTTTTAAATTTATTATCCTATTTAATAAGCTTTTATAAGGACTAATTAAATAATACCTGTTATGATAATTAGGTGCTGAGGAATCATAAATGAATAAGACATATTTTTCTCACAGTACTTAAATGAAGATTGATGAACTGTGAAATGAGCTTAATTAAAAATAAAGCCTCTTGCCCTTTCTGTTACAAAGATATCGGAAAAACTACTTTACCTTCATTGCAAGCTTTTTAAAGTGGCTATTTTGGGAGTAATTTCAAGGGCATTACAGAGATTGGCACAAAACTGTGCATGGTTATTGGTATATTTTGGTGGCAAGTGATATGTATGAACTAACCTCTGCTACATTCTGAGACTCCTCTTTCACTATTAATATTTTTATAATGTTGTCAGAGTTGCAAAATTCATCTTTAGGGTAGCAAGTTCAGACACAATGAACAGTAGGTCTGACTTTCCTTTTGGTGTAAGGAAAACATACATCATAGAGAGCCCTTACCTATGCGCAGCCAAGGAAGGCACATGATGTTTTTGGTGTACAAGCTGTTAAAATAACCGCAATAAGTACCTGATGTCACTCACCTTAACATCTTGGTATTGGCATAATTTTTCTGTATGTTGAACCTACTGTTTTGAAGCAATAGTACTATTCCATCACTGAATAAACTTTAGTAGAGAGGTGTCATGTGCCAGGGAACTAGGAACTCCTGCTTTTCAGTCACTATTTAATTCATGACTTTGCTGCTACTCTTGTCTCCTTGCATTTCCTTGTGAAACTCCATTTCATTAATAATAGAAAAGCCTTAACACACTTCAATTTTATGCACTTAAGTTCTTTGGGCTGGCAATTGCTGATATTCCTCCCCATTTATTTCTATTTATGATGTTACCATGATATTTTTAGGAAGCAATAAGGGAGCATTTTAATAAATTATGTACTAATAGAAATATTTAATTTTTTTGTTTATTTTTCCTTTATTGACTAAGGATTTACATATGTGTCCTTATTCCCCTATTGCCCCCCCCCCCCACTCAGGCTCTCACCCACCTAGTCTGTGTCCATTGGTTATGCTTATATACATACATACAAGTCCTTTGGTTGATCTCTCTCCCTTCCCCCAACCCTCCCCTCCCTTCCCTCTGAGGTTTGATGGTCTGATCGATGATTATTTAGTTTTTATGCAGCTTTTGAAGTCCAAATAATAAATTTGAAATATTTTTTTTAGTAGTACATATAGGTTCTTAATTTTGCCTCTTGATACAAAAGTGTTGGCATTATCAGAGAGTTAGGTCCCTCATGTCCTGCTGCTTATGGTTCTGACAGGGCCCTGCAAATGTCCAGTGCTAATCAGGCCCAGGTTCATGTGTTCTACAAATAAATAAGTAAATAAATATTAATTAAGCAGCAGTCTAGACTATAATTGTGAATGAAAGCAAAAAATACTGATTATCAAGAGGAAATGTATTAAGATCTTAAAGATTTAAAATTGAAATGAACAGTTGTTTCTCCATTTTATGAGAAGCAAAAGTATTTTCATGACACAGACAACAGTATGGTGGTTACCAGAGAGAAGGGGGCTGAGGGCAGTAAAGGGTAAAGGGGACCAAATATATGGTGGCCGAAAACAATTGACTTTGGGTGGTGGGTACACAATGTAACATCCACATCATGTATCATAGGAATGTGTACTTGAAACCTATAAACTCTTATTAACCAATGTCACCTGAATAAATTTAATAAAATAAATAAATAACTCCCCCCACAAAGTATCTCCATTTGCCACTTCACATTAGACTGTCTCATTTTAACCATGTTGAGAGCTTAGATTACTTAGAGAATTATTTAAAAACACATTTAAAAGATTCAATGGCTTTTAATGAAATCTATATTTTCTCTTCTTGAAAAACAGGGATATGTATCAGAAAATTAGATTAATTATTCTGCTTAAATTGCTTTCTTGTTTTATTTTCTATACTACCAATTCATTCTCTTATTTAAAATATTTAAGATGGCCCCGCATATACAAAGAAGTTGTAGAAAAACGCAATGGCCTGAGAGGCAAATGGATGACTTTGCTCTTACCAAAGGCTTCATTGAAAGGGATGCTCTTTCCTTGTCATACATTATGCTGAAACTGATCCTTACTCACAAAAATAGTCGCGTTTCTATTTTATAAACCTTACAAGTGAATAAGTAAAATGCCAAGCATTTTGTTAAAACACAGTTTTTAAATAATATTAAATATTATCAATTAACACTTCACTCGAAAGCACCAGCTCCGCCTTCTTTTTTAGGACAAGGAGGAAAAGCTTTGTGCTTCTTTTTCTCAGTCTGGTTCTTAAATTAACTTGGCTACAGAACCCAAAGTGTTTTAAGCTGTTATAAATAATTAACCAAAAAACGACGTTCTGCATTTTTTGAAGGTATGCATTTTTTTAAACATCAGTGCTTTGATTTCAGGAGAGTAGCCTTTAAAGAGAGAAGCCAAATGCGACTTTAAAAAGCCAAGAATGTGATTTCCTCCCTCTCATTAATATGTTCTTGGCATTGATAAAAGCATCTTATTTTAGATAAGTTCTCACTAAGGGCCTTCACAAAACGCCCAGCCATCTACATTCCTTCCATATATTCCTGTCAGCAGTTATTTGCCAGAAAAGTTAGTTATTGTTTACAAAGATAGAATTTTTTAAGTGAAAAATGTATTTATAGCTGAGAATTTACATTTTGGATTATACTCTTAATCTTTCTTATAGGATTGCATTCATTTTGCATTTTCAGAAAAAGGTCTTTCATAAATTGGGAAAGTATTTATTTAGTGGTAAATTGAGTAATTGCTGCTATCTGACATGCCAGATTTTTACCAGCTAGCAACCATAAAATAAGATAATGCTTTCTTTTAATTCCCCACTCATCACAGCTCGAGCCTCTACTATTGTAGGCACCAGAAATAGGTCTTTTTTACTCCTGAGAGTTTTCCCGAGTCCTGCTTCGCATCTGCTCAGAAGCAGGTGGCCTCCTCATTATATGGCTGCTTCTGTGGTCGGTCCTGCTCATGAGACCACTAAACATATGGGCTCAGCTTTCTTGTCCTCCCCAAATAATCACTACCACTTCTGCCTTTCTGATTTCATGCAAGCCTGACGCTGGCTCTTCCCTATCTGAAAAATGAGACAGACCCCTCTTAACTCCCACAGCACAACCGAGATCAGGTTAAACAGTTAACTAGACGTTGGAAGAAAAGTACAACAAAGACAGTACGTTACCATGGCTATAAAAGTGGCTGCTTTTATTTATTTATTTTTTTAATTCTCACTTGAGGATATGTTTTTTTTTTTTAAATATATTTTATTGATTTTTTACAGAGAGGAAGGGAGAGGGATAGAGAGTTAGAAACATTGATGAGAGAGAAACATCTATCAGCTGCCTCCTGCACCCCCCCTACTGGGCATGTGCCCGCAACCAAGGTACATGCCCCTGACCAGAATTGAACCTGGGACCCTTCAGTCCGTAGGCCAATGCTCTATCCACTGAGCCAAACCAGTCAGGGCGAGGATATACTTCAGTCCGCAGGCCGACGCTCTATCCACTGAGCCAAACCGGTTTTAGCGAGGATATGTTTTTTATTGATGTGAGAGAGAGAGAGAGAGAGAGAGAGAGAGAGAGAGAAACACTAGTTGTCTCCCATACATGCCCTGAGTAGGGAATGAACCTGCAACTTAGGTATGTGCCCTGATCAGGAATCAAACCCACAACCTTTTGGTGTACAGGACAATGCTCCAATCAACTAAGCCATTCAACCAGGACTAAAAGTCACTTATTTTAGGGTAGATAGAACATCAGATCTGTTATTGGTCCAACTTCAGACTGACTGACATCTTGCCAGGAATGTCCCAGTATGTCCATGACTCAGAGCCCTGTCCGAATTTCTGGGCCCAAAATGAAGATGCTAACATCAATATAAGACTCTAAATCCACATATAATGACTCATACTGGATTTCATCCAGGATGATTGACAATGAGAAGATAAACTCTCTTCAAGGAAAGCTCCACACCTAGCCATGAAGCTGTGATCTTGCTGTAGGAGCCCTAGAAAAACCCTATAACTCTATAACCTGTCAGGGTTTTTCTGCCGTAAATAATGCCTCACTTCAATGCATCCAGGAGAGAGTGTGCTGGCCTCAGCAGGGCCTTCTTTTTAGCAGTATAAAGTGGGAGGAGAATTGTGCCTCAAAGACCTTCTTACTATTCTCTCTATCCTTGCTTTACATTTTAAATACATAATCATAGAATGAGACAAGCAACTCTGTAAATATGCAGTCATTGATACCTATAATATGGTTCAAATCCAGTTTGTGAAAAACTTCTTTCTAAAAACATATCTATAAAAGTTCATCTAAAAAATCCCCCAATTTACATGATTAAACCTTAACTTTCTGTTTTGAAGCATTTGCTTTGGAGTTTTTTTCATTGAGTTCAGGATTTTCTTCCAAACAATGAGTTGGTACTCTTCTGGGTTTATTTTTGTTTTTACTTTTGTTTTTTCATGGTAACAAAGTAACAGGCTTCCTCAAGGACTTTCTGATCACTTTGAAAGTAGCATTGTCAAAAGCAGAGAAGGCAGTGTGAAGAGGAGGCCAGCATGTTTAAAAGAAAAATGCCCTTACTAAAGCTGCTGGTGAAAAAAAAAAAAAGAGCAAGTTTTAGAATCCAGAGTACCTTATCAGAAACTACTCTAAAATTCAATGGCCACCTTACAACAACACTTTTTCAAATTTCCATGACTCATTTGGGGGGTAAGTCTGGATTCTGTAGGCTGGGCTCAAGCTGCAGGCTGCAAGTTGGGTTCAGGCTGCTACATGTGTCTCAGGCTGAGGCCTAGGCTGGATTTCAGTGGCTATGGGGCATGTTCTTCTCATGGCAGATCCCAGAGTTCAAAAGGCTACCTCAAGTGCACAAGCACATTTCAAGCTAATACTTGCACCATGCCCACTAACGTCCTTTCAGTCATGTCAAAGAAAGACATGACTAAGTCCAAGGCCAAGGCGAAGTTCACTTAGCCTTCCCTTCCACAAAGCTCTAGCAAGGGTGAAATATAAAGTTCTATGATAGATTAGCAGAAAGTTATATCCTATATTTTAATCTCCTTTCCTGGTCCACTGCAGACTTTGCCTAATTATTAAACTACTATCTTTTGTGTCTAGTCTTGCTCCATATCTTTATCATTTATAACTGATTTGGTCACTCCTCTACTTAAATCAATACTCCATTATAGGAAAAATTTAAACTTTTTAGTAAGACCAATGAGTTCATCCTGGTTAGTTTTATAGCATGTTTTATTTCTATTATCCTTTGGTTATTACTATGCTGTATACCTAAAATTAATACAAAATAATTTGAATATAAACTATAATTGACTAAAATAAAAAATGTACAACTATAAAAAAGAATAATCCTATGTAATAAAACCCTAATATGCAGAACGACCAGTCGCTATGGTGCACACTGACCACCAGGGGGCAGACACTCAACACAGGAGTGCCCCCTGATGGCCAGTGTGCTCCCACAGCGGCTCCCACAGGCCGCTTAGCCACAAGCCGGGCTCATGGCTGGAGAGCGCAAAGGTGGTGGCGGGAGAGGCTAAGGACCCCTTGAGGCATGTCCAACTGCTGGCTTAGGCCCGCACCCTACAGGGGTCCCGGACTGTGAGAGGATGCAGGCCGGGCTGAGGGACACCCCCCACACACAGACACACACACACACACACACAGTGCATGAATGTCATGCACTGGGCCTCTAGTTATAGAATATAAGCATATTTCTTGTGCATGTAAATTTGTAAGGTGAGATTTATACCCATTACATAGGTTATGTCTATTCTCCCTCTTATCACTTTGCATTATAATTAGAGCCTTTCCTGTAGATTATGAACCATTAGGATTCTGTTAGTTGACCTTGTCACTTGCAGAGTGCCAGTGACACTGGTTGAATGGATTATTGAGATACCTTTAATAAGATTTCTCCATTACTTTATTCCCCCCTGTACATTCTGTTCACTTAAAATGTTGGAAGTCTTTGTGTGAATATAAAGTCAATTAACACAAATAGTTTATACTTTTTATGTTCTTGCTTTTAAAAGTATATATTTTTTCTTTTACCCCTTTATTCTTATTTCTTATTCTAAGATAATATTTTGAGAATAAATCAGAAAATGTAACATGAAAACATTTTAGACAAAATGTTCATTACCCACACAATGTAATTTCTAAGGGCAAAGGGTGACTTAGACACCGTAACGACAGTAGCTGCAGAATTTATCAAGAAAACAATGTTGATGAATAGGAAGAGGAAATACATTCTCTGCACAGGAATAATGCCAGAGAGAACTGCAACAAATGACTCAGCAGCAGGGCTTATGGCTGGCAAGGGCCAGAAAGCCAAGCACTGTCACCTGAGAGGAAAATCGGCCAAGGAATCAAGACTACTCCTAGTGTTGAAGCAACTTATGTAAATCAGAGCTATTGTTGGTATCTGTGGTGATAACAGCTCCCAGTGAGCATGCTGCCCTTCTTACTCACTTCCTTCCTAGTCCTCCACCTCTTTGTGGTTCTGGAGCGTGGGTCCTGTGAGCTTGCCAATTCTACAGTCCCACTAACCTCAAGCAGAATTTTTTTTCTATTGGAAAAACAGCAACATTTACAGCCTTTATTTCAATTCATGGAGAACAATGATGTCAGTAACACCGAAGTAGGAAAACTTCAAGGCATTTGAGGAAAAGCATAGGTTATGCTTGTTCCTTCATGCCCTCGCAGACCATCTCTAGTCACTATCTAATGTTTATTACATGTTGGGCACGGCTGTAGGTGCTGGGATTCACAGATTGACTGGGGAGATAAGACATGTGAATAAATTCTATGTGTAAAATAATGGGCATCAGAATAGAGGCATGCTAAGTTCCACGGGAGCACAGAAGGGGAAAGACAGAAAACTGAGGAGGATTTCTAGAGAAGACTTTTGAGCTAGATCTTGAGGGATAATACATTTGTCAATTGACTCAGAGAGGAAATAACAGGCAGGGAAAATGAATAGCATTTTCAAAGACCCAGAATCATGAAAGAGCACGGTGTATTTTTGGATAGGAAAATAATTCCATGTGGATGACGTCAGCCTGGGGTGCGAGAAGAGAAGAGTGGGAGAAGATGGAGGGGAAGAAAGCAGGGCTGTGACCGGCTTTGTCTGCGTTACTTAGTTTGGAGACTGTTACTGGTTTGACTGTTAGAGCTTCTTTTTGATGACAGCACGCTATTCTGTTGGCTGGGAAGGGGTGATGTGAATATGCTTTTTCTCTCTACTGACGGCAAAATGATGTTCGTGCCACGGTGGGAACAGCTGAACCCAGCAGGAACAAAACCAGAGTGCAGAGCTGGCCACAGCTTTTACTACATAGATCTGCACATGATGAGCACTTGTGGCTGTTCTTGACTTACTGGGGTTTGGTGCGCAGTGTGTGTGTGTGTGTGTGTGTGTGTGTGTGTGTGTGTATGATGATATTTAGTTCTAAAACTGGTATAAAGAAAAGTGGGCTGGGGAGAAGTATAAATCTTGGAGCTCACTCAGGTACTAGAAATTCTTCATTACGCCTCTGCTCGTGAAAACACAGCACAGTTGTCTTTCAGGTTCCTGTGAGACATGAGTAATAGGTATAATATGTGAATGTTTTTCTGACCCACCCCTCCCTTAGTAAACGGGGGAGGATTTTAGTTCAAGAGAAAAAGGGAAGCATAGAGGAACTGGTGTAAGAGATAAAATCCTTGAGAAAAAGTCCTTGTTAGCTTTTCTCAGAGGTTTAAAATCTTTTTTCTCAAAATTAGCCAGCATGGCAGAGCGGTTAAAAGCAAGCTGTGGAGGTAGGTCATTTTAGGCTCTTATTCTGACTTTATCAATTAGAAGCAGTGGTTGGATAACATCTCATAACCCGATTTCTCATCTCTACACTGAGCAAAATAACACCTACGTTGAGACTAGTAAGAGTCACATGAGGTAATATGTGGAAAATACTTAACACAATGCCTGTCACACAGTAATCATAAACTAAATTAGTCTTGGTCAGAGATGTCCTATAAAGGCTCTCCTTGGATCCGAAACACATTGGTCACAGCCGTTTCTTCTTCTATAAACCTGCAGGCCTCTTCCCACGTGCCACATGTTCTGTTCATGCTATATATCTCAGCCACAGCCTCCCACCCTGCCCTCCCTTCTGATGCTTTCTGTGAGGAGTCACGAGGCCCATTCCCTCTTCTGTGCAGCACCTCCTGCTGCCTTCTTCTTTCTCTTTCGACAATTTGACATCCGTAGTCTGATTTCCTTCTTCAATAATCATCTCTAAGAAGTACTTTTTGACCTGCCAAGGAGCACACTAACAATGCCCGTGACTTCACATTTTCTGTTTGCTCCTAAGAACTTCCTCAGGGTTTAAAGAAATCTGAAGTCTCCTCTCACTCTTTTTTAAGTTGACTCCTTAGTCATGAATATTGGAAAACTGAAAACTGACAGTTACCAGATACAGGATAGCCACTAGATTTAGATACTTAATTATTGTATAGCCAAATATTATTTGTTATACTAGAAAATTTGACATTATAATGACAATGCTGAAAATATTTTGCTTATTATTTCTTAATAAATAGTATTTGTATTCAAACTTGGAACAAGAATTACCTTTAATTCTTTGGGCTTTTTCCAAATTAACCAAGTAAAAGCTATTGCCTGTCAGAGATGGTTTATCTATACTAATAAAAGGGTAATATGCTAATTAGACCAGATAGACCAGACATCTTCCAGATGTCGCTTCAGATGTCCTTCCTGACAAAGCTGGGGGTGTGGCTGGCCTGCAAACTGCCCGTGACCCCTCACCCAGGTGGGCCCTGCCCCCCAGCAGGGACCCCCCCTCTGATCGGGGCCGGCACTGGCCTGCAAACCCTGCGGCCCCTCACCCCGGCCGGCCCTGCCCCCTAGCAGGGACTCCCCCACCTCGATAGGGGGCCCCCTTCAGGGCAGGACAGCTGGCCCCCACCCATGCACCAGGCCTATATAATAAAAGGGTAATATGCAAATTGACCCTAACGGCAGAATGACCAGAACGACTGCTGGATCAGTCACTACGAGGTGCACTGACAACCTCTTGGTTTTTTTCGCCGGCCCGCAGGCTCTGATTGCCTCATGGCCACCCGTGGCAGGGGTGGGGCTGGCGAGTGGGCAGGAACAGCCAACCTCTTGGTCCCTTCCTCTGGCCATCAGGCACTGACCACCCGATGGCAAACAGGGAACCAGGGGTGGGTGGCGGTGGGGGGGCCAGGGCTGGCTGCGGGCAGCTGGGAAGGATGGCCCTGACTGCAGGCCAGGCCTAGGGACTGTGCCCACACACGAATTTCATGTACCGGGCCTCTAGTTTAATTATAATATAGCAAATAGAGGATAGGCTTCTGACTTAGAAATGCTAGGTTAAAAGACCATGCACCTTCTGGCATCACATTTGATCATTCATTAAATTACTGTCTTTCCGTTCTTCCATCTCAAATGGAATCAACAAATTCTTACTTTCCTTTATTTAAGGGAAGTAGTAAGGCTGAATAAAGCAAGATATATGAGCCCTGGCTGGTGTGCCTCAGTTGGTTGGAGCATTGTCCCATGCACCTAAGAGTTCAATTCCCAGTCAGGGCATATACCTAGTTTGGGGCATGCACAGAAGGCAACCAGTCAATGTTTCTCTATCTCTTTGTCCCTCTCCCTTCCTCTCTCTCTCAAAACAATAAAAGCATACCCGTGGGTGAGGATAAAAAAAGTTACAGAGTATATGTTTGAAAACATTTTGTGCTCCTTGGAGGAAAGCTATTATCTAAATTCAAGGAGTTATTATGGTAAATAATAAGAGCACTGGAGCAGGAACACGCACTCTGCTTGGTTTGAACCATGACCTATGAGCCTGGGAGGCAGTTTTGAGGATTCCAGTTCATTTCATTGTCACAGTCCTAATGCTGACAGGAGGGCCCCCAGTTACAGGAAGGAGGTGGAAAGGGCCTTGTTATTGGTTGGGGACAGCAAGGACAATGTCTTGTGTTACATTCTGTGGATAAACACCCAGAAACCATTTTAGGTTCCTGTTGCCATCCTTGAGGGTCTCAGTGTTATTCATAACAGGCATGTAAAATCTGAGGCATTTCTGCCTCAATTAAAAATAGAAAAGTCCCTGTAAGATGTGTATGTGGGCAGAATGAATCGTAAGAACTGGCAGGGCCGGTCCCACCCTT
This sequence comes from Myotis davidii, assembly GCF_000327345.1. Taxonomy (NCBI): domain Eukaryota; kingdom Metazoa; phylum Chordata; class Mammalia; order Chiroptera; family Vespertilionidae; genus Myotis; species Myotis davidii. The sequence goes on along the minus strand of NW_006299705.1, from coordinate 10,328,394 downwards.
CCTTCCTTTGTAATCTGATCTATAGTATCTTTTCTATTGTTTTCCGGCACAAATCTAAATTCTTTGTATCTAACAGTGTCTTAATATTCTGGACTTTGGGTGCCTTCGTAAATAGTCATTTCTGTTTTAATTTTCTCCTGACTCAGTTCAGTAACTATCCCAACTAGGGTAAATATCTTTAGCTTTGTGTTGAAATCTTTGTTTTGCTTTGTAAGCCTAATATTATCTTGTAGCAGGTGCAGATTCTGTGTTTTCTGAGTTCTTAATGAACATAAATCCCCAGTGGAGATACTTTTCATTCCCTGCATGCCATTGTTCTGATAACGCCACTTCTAAAACACAGAGAGATCCTTTGCTAGATGTCATGGCTAAGCATATATTTCAAGAAAAGCCAATGTTCATCAGGAAATGGGGAACTGCCTACAGGTTTATATATATATATATGTGTGTGTGTGTGTGTGTGTGTGTGTGTGTGTGTGTGTGTCACATGTCTTTGAGTAAGTTTGCTAGAGATAAAAACTGCTTTATTTGTTTCAAACCTCTGGCTTCAGTGCAGTTCGCAGAAAGTGTGTCACACCATAAGATTGTTATATGTCCCTTTCTGTGTTCCTAGAATCATTTAGTTGTTAAATCATAATTTAAAATAATTGCTGGAAATGAGCATGATCAGGAAAGTGTTCCAGGGCAGCTTCGCAAATAAATACAGAACATTTATAAGCACACTTTAAAAAACCCGTTTCCCAGATTCTACTTAAGAGATATCTAGGTGAGGGAAAAATGAAGTCAGTACTTTCTACCGGTCACCTAGTCTGTATCATAATGTTCCAGAAACAAACACCTGTTTCCAAAGAACAGAGTGGTACCCTGATACCTATCCCTTCCTCTCTCCCCCCATCTCTCGTTTTCTCTGCTATTGATGGAAATAATGATAATCACGGGGCTGTAAAATCTCTGAGACCAATGACTGCTATGCTAATAGGGTTCCCTTTAGTAGACCTTGCAAACTGCTAGACACAGTGACAGATCCTGTCTTTACAACTTTCACTTGAAGCTTTAGGTTCCATACCCATGCTAACATACATATAAACATAATAAGCTCCTACCAATTATCCATGAGAAGTTTGTTGGGACTGTCACAGTGGCTGATCTCTGAAGGTAGATAATGCTTCTGGTCTCTAGCTCCATTCTGATCTTGCTCCAGAGCTAGCATCTCATATTTCTGTCTTGCTGCTAGATATTTTCTTGTGAATGCCTCTTTGTTGCCTAAAAAGCTAAAGTTAAACTTGGTTCATGTATTTGTTCTCTACTTCACTCAGTCAATTGACAAACTCTGTCCATGATTTTACCCTCCCTCCCTCTTTCTTTCCCTTCCTCCCTTCTCCTTCCTTCTTTTTATCCATTTGTGCTTTTATCCAAGCAGGATATATTAAGTGTATCCTCTTTGCGGATTTCTGTATGAGGCAGCCATACAATTGTCCACATTCCTTCTTTACTGACAGAACTACTGAAGGGTCTCTTTCTAAATCTTTGTTTTCATTCTCCATTATCTTTTCATCCTCTCCCGGCCAACCTCCTACCCATCTCACATATTGTTACAAAATCAGTTTTTTGAAAAAATTTCCTTTGAGTACATTGCCCTTTGGTAAAAAAACAACAACACCCACCCTTAATTGGTTTTTATTTTCCACAGAAAGTGGAAGTGGTTTGGAGGTGGGGGTGGGGAGAAGCACTTCTTTTGTCTTCACCCTCCAATGTCTTTTCAGTGGATGTCCTCTAACCTTCAGCATGGACTCTCCATCCCAGCAGCACTGACACGTTCTCTACCTTCTGCACAAGCCATGGGACTTCCCAGTGCTATGCTTTGGTCATTCTTTCCCTGAAAACAAACACCCTCCTCACCATTTACCAGTACAAATTCGACCATATCCTTTAGGAATTGATTCAAAATGCAGATCAATCATAAAACTTTCCTTGATCCTCTAGAACGGAGATTGACACACTTTTTTTTTCTTCTGAGAACAGCCAGATAGTAACTATTTCAGCCTTTTAAGGCCATATAGTCTTTGCAGCAACTTTTAACTCTGCTGTTGTATCATGAAAGCAGATATAGACAAAATGTTAAGGAAGTGTGTAGCTGTGTTTCAACAGAACTTTTTGGACACTGACATTTTACAAAGAATTTTCTTTTTTTTTTAATATATTTTTTATTGATTAAGATATTACATAAAGGGAGCGAGATAGAGAGTTAGAAACATCAATGAGAGAGAAACAACGATCAGCTGCCTCCTCACCATCTCACATTGGGGATGTGCCCGCAACCAAGGTACATGCCCTTGATCAGAATCGA
>NW_006299705.1:10313649-10324307 GCF_000327345.1 Myotis davidii | reverse complement strand
GACTCCCGCCGGATTCAAAAAGACAGCCGCGTCCTCAGGTGCCAGACCCTTTCCGCGCTCGCGAGCCCCCTACCTCTGCGCTGTACTTCTGCAGCTCCTCTGGCTCTCAGTGTGCTTTTCTTTCCTTCTAGTTGTAGAATTTACACTCAGCCAGGCTTCCTGTGGTTCTGGATGATGTCTGTATTGTGTTTTTGAGGTATTATACAATTGTTGTGAGAGGCAGCAATTTCCTGGTGTTTATCTATGCTGCCATCTTAGTTTCTCTTCTCTTTACAAAGAATTTTCAAGTGCCATGATATATGAGATTTTTGAATTTTGTCCAACCATTTAAAAATATAAAGGGCAGTCTTAGCTCATGAGCCACAATAAAACAGGTAGCAGGTGTGCAGGGTACTTTGTATACTGACCTGCACTGAATTTTAAGTGTGTATTTGTTAGCTTTACTCAAACCAGAATCAATGGAAGCAGGGTTTTTATTTCATAGATCTTCCTATTTCCTCAGCATCCATGATATCTTTCTTTTTTATTGAATTTATTGGGGTAACAGTCTATATAATAAAAGCATAATATGCAAATTGACTGAAAAGTAGAACAACCAGTCAGCGGGGGACAGGGCCGGAGAACAGGAGGCACCAGGCCAGTAAAGGCGCATGCCAGCGGGCAGAGAGAAGGGATGATGATGGGGAGGGGGTCGGCAGTGATCAGCAGTGGTGGAGGGGCGATCAGGGGGGCTATCCCCTGATCGGCCCACCCAGTTGCCTCCTGCAGAGGGAGGCCAGACTGTGGCTTAGTCAGACATCCCCTGAGGGCTTCCGGACTGCGAGAGGATGCAGGCTGGGCTGAGGGACTCCCCGCCCCATGCACGAATTTTCGTGCACTGGGCCTCTAGTTGGTTAATAAAATCATACAGGTTTCAAGTGTACAATTCTATAATACATTTGATGATATCTTTCTTTTTTAAAAATATATTTTATTGATTTTTTTACAGAGAGAAAGGGAGAGGGATAGAGAGCTAGAAACATCGATGAGAGAGAAACATCGATCAGCAGCCCCCTGCACATCCCCCACTGGGGAGGTGCCCGCAACCAAGGTACATGCCCTTGACCAGAATTGAACCTGGGACCCTTCAGTCCGCAGGCCAACACTTTATCCACTGAGCCAAACCGGTTAGGGCGATACCTTTCTTTCTTTTTAAAATTTAATTTTTTCCACCACCATTTATGATGATATCTTTCATGAGTGCTCCATGAAAGTATGATGATATTAGTGATTCAAGGAAGTTCTGTTTGATTAGTTTTTCTGTCTCTATATTTAGGTCAAAATAAATAATAATTGACATTTTTTAGAGATAATATGTTGTACAGTTATTGTCTCTTTTTATGTGCTCATGTGTGAATTTAAACTACAGCTTGTTGTAAATTAGAGAAATAAATATGACATAAACTCATTTTTTTCTTTATAATCAGTATAACATTTATATGGAAATATTTACTTTCTTGGCAAATAAAATAAATTAGCAAAACAATATGACAAAATTAGGATAGTAGCAATGGGAACTTTTAAGTGCATTTTTAGACCCAGGCCATTGAAAGTATCCTTCTCCAAGACTCCTTAGGCCACCTGGCAATCAGCATCACGCTGGGCTCCCATGGGCCCAGGCACTGCAGCTACGGGCAGTTCTGACACAGCCCAGGGTCTGTGATCTCCCTGGGCTCACTGGTGGCAGACCTGGGGCCACTGAGTAAGTCATGGCTGACATAATCTTTGCAAATAGTGCCAGCCTTAAGTTTAAGAATCAATTGAATAAAACATTGCATATTTGATTAATCAGAAAGGGAGGTATTTCCAGATTTGAAAACATGCCACAAAGGAAGAAAATTCAGGCATTTCCTTCCTTAGCTTTATAACCCCCATTCTCAAAAAAGTGCTACAGACACTATCCCAAGTACATGAGGGGATAGAACAAGCTTTGCAATTCTTTTGGGTTTTATGTTTGTCACTCGTTTTCCAGGCCAGCTGGCTAAGCAGGGACTATTTCTAGCCTAAAGGAAGCTCTAAGGAAGACCTTGTGATTTAGTTGCTAAGTAAGTATTTCTGCAGATGCTGTTATCTTTAGGTAATGATGCCCTACTTTGCAAATGAAAGTATGCATTTATTTTGGGGGAAGGGTTGAATTTCTGAAATTTTGAGCTTTCTAATCTGGGACTCTGCTGTTAACGACCAGTGTGTTTAAAGACACTGACCCCCATTTTTAAAGTGTTAGTTTGGATGGTGTGCAAGTTTCCTTCTGACTTTCTAACTCCACTTGTGTTTTAGTGCCCAATGAGGGCGGCACATCCTGGTTTCCCAGTCAGAATGGAGTATAGACTTCCTGGACTAGACTGTGTAGGGCGGCACCCCCAACACCCATGAGGTGCAGATGTAGGACCCTCTGCATGCATAACGGAAAGCTGCACACGGAGGCGTTCATAACTCGGTCTCATTTCACATGCACTTCCTGCTTCAAAGAAGTCCTTACTTGTGCAAGGATACAATTCTCTGGTTTGTCACCAGTGGTCATAATACTGTAACGAACTCAAATCACATTGGGTTAAGCAGGATTAATAAAAATTATTTTCCTTGCCTGTGGGAGCAAATCATGGAAGTTTTATTTTTAATTGCTCATGTGCCTTCCTTGCTGAAACTTAGTTTCATGTCCTTGTTCTTCCTTTCTTTTGAAATCCTATATTCTACCTTATATTAAAGTTAAAAGGTTTGTAAACTGAGGTGTTTAATCCAGACAAATACGACTTCCTTGGTTCTCTTGCCTGTTCTGTAGCAGAATTGCCCACCCTGTCCTTCTGGGTGCACTGTGGGGACATGCGCATGATTTGGGAGTCAGACTTATTTTTAAATATGAATTCTGTGGTTGGCTGGCCATGGTCAATTGGGAAATCATTTAACCTTCCTGAGCCTTGGTTTTTTAATTGTTTTAAAGACTCAATTAAATAAAGCACACAAATAATCTAGCACACTGTTTACCTCAGAGTAGCAATTCAATACATATTACTTTCAGGGCCCCCTTCCTCGCCTAGCTCTTTTTAAAAGTGTGTTTGTTTGCTGCTGTGGTTATAGATGAACAACTAGGTAATTTCTGATTTTCATGACTGTAATAATATTTTATAGTGAGATATAGTTCTAAGAACCTCAGAATTTTTATTGGCTGCTACACCCCCTACCTATTCCCATCCTCCACCCCCATGCTACCAAAATGTGAAACAAATTGCTACTCTGCGCAGTTTTTTTTTTTAAGGGGAGAGATAGAACTAAAAAGTAGTTAAATTTGAGGCTGCAGAAGTAAATGAGGAAGGTGGGAGTCGCATCAGAAATTCTTGATTTTCATGGTACTATAAGTATTATTAGATCATGTTCTCTTCTGGGAATGTCTTATCACTTATTTTGTGTAAGTAACCAGAGAGATGGTTTGACATTTTGTTTAGTTAAGAAAATAAAAGTACAGAAAATTTAGGCTGCTAATTTTTTAGTCCATAGTATGTTGTGTTTCAACATAAAAAAAAAAAGAGTTAAATAAAGACCTCTTCGAATCTCTTAAAACATAACATCTAACACTAGGCTTTCACAGTCTTATATTCCAAAGTGAAGTTTCACTTAATGTCAATGAGTATCAGCTACTTTAGCTTCTCTGACTAGTGATTATTTTTGGTCTTTACAAATCTTGATTTGGTATAACTATTGAATAATAAATTTGACCTTAATTAATTTTGATGAAATTTTCTAAAATGGTTTTAAGGCTTCTTTGAAAAAACATTTAACAGCAGTATCATTAAAATAAAAATTCTATAATTGTATACTTGAAGTAACCTTGAAAGTAATATCAAGAAATATTTAATTTAAATGTCATTTCTATTTCCTCATAATAATTTATTTGTTTTGGAATTAGTGTGGAGTGGGCTAGATCTCTGAAAAACGTCTGAGTCTGGCCAGTGTGGCTCAGTGGTTGAGCACTGATCTATGAACCAGGTCACAGTTTGATTCCTGGTCAGGGCACATACTCAGGTTGCAGGCATGATCCCCAGAAGGGGGCATGCAGGAGGCAGCCAATCAATAAAAATATGTACTAAAAAAAAGAAAAAATGTCTAAGTTGGCATGCACAGCTGGTGGGGATGTAAATTAGAAAACATGTTTGAAAGCAATTTAGCTTAATGTTTTTAGATTCTTCAAATTGTGCCTAGTGTTTGACTAGTATTTACAATTTTGGAAGCTGATTTTCAGAAACAAATCAGATATTTAAAAAAGCTTCATGAAAAAATATGTTTATCACAGCATTATCTGAAATGCAAAAAATAAAAAGAAAGCCATAAAGGGTTGATTAAGAAAACATGGTATATCTATTCAATGAAATATTTTAGTGTCATTAAAAATTTACAATAATACAGTGAAACGTTAGTGTTATAAGAGTGGGAATCAGAATATAAAACTATGCTTACAATAAGATTGCAATTATTATATTAGTAGGAGGAAGACAATAATAAAAATCAGAGTGAAATAAATGAAATAGAGACTAAAAAGACAGTAGAAAAGATTACTGAAACTAAGAGCTGATTTTTTGAAAACATAAACAAAACTAACAAATCATTAGCTAGACTTACCAAGAAAAAAAGAGAGAGAGCATTAAAAGAAATGAAATCAGAAATGAAAGAGGAGGCATTACAACTGATAGCACAGAAATATGAAGACTCAAAAGAGACTATGATGAACAATTATATGCCAACAATTAGACAACTTAGAAGTGGATGAGTTCCTAGAAACATACAATTTATGAAGACTGAATCTGAACAGATTCATTACTGGTAAAGAGATTGAATCTATAATCAAAAGCCTCCCCAAAAAATGAAAGTCCAATACCAGATGGCCTCATTGGTAAATTCTTCCAAACCTTTAAAGGAAAATGAATACTGATTCTTTTCAAATTCTTCCAAAAAATAGAAGAACAGGCAGGACCACTTCCAAACTCATTTTACAAGGCCAGTGTTACCCTGTTATCAAAACTAGACAAGGACACCACAAGAAAAGAAAATCACAGGCCAATATCCCTGATAAACATAAATGCAAAAATCCTCAACAAAATATTAGTATACCAAATTTAACAATTCATTAAAAAGATCATACACTATGATCAAGCGGGATTTATTTCAGGGAAGCAAGGATGGTTCGACATATACAAATCAGTCAATGTGATAACACTGCATTAACAAAGTGATGGATAAAAATCATATAACTCAATAGATAAAGAAAAAGCATTTGACAAAATTCAACATACATTTATGATACAAATTCTCAACAAACAGATGTAGAGCGAATGTAATTCAACATAGTAAAGGCCATATGTGACAAACCCACAGCTAACATCATAGTCAATAGTTAAAAGCTAAAAACTTTTACTTTAAGAGCGGGAACTAGGCAAGGATCCCTCCCCCTCGCCCCTTGTCACTCTTATTCAATGTAGTATTGGTAATCCTTTCAGAGCAATTAGGCAAGAAGAAGAAATAGAAGCATCTCAGTCACAAAAAAATAAAAAAATAAAATTGTTACTATTTTATATAGAGAAACCCCTAAAAACTCCTCCAGGAAAATCTGTTAAAACTAATTAAACAAATTCATAAAGTTGCAGAATACAAGGTCAATATACAAATATCTGTTGTATTTTAATATACTAATAACAAAATATCATGGAAATTAAGAAAACAATCCATTTATAATTTCATCAAAAAGAATAAAATACCTAGGAATAAATTTAACCAAGAGGGTGAAAGACCTATATACTAAAAATTCTGAGACATTGATGAAAAAAATTGAAAAAGATACAAATAAATGAAAAAAAATATTTCATGTTCATGGATTAGAAGAAATAATATTGTTAAAATGTTCATAGCATCCAAAGCAATCTACAGACCCAATGCAATCCTTATCAAAATTCTAAAGGCATTTTTCACTGAAATAGAACACACAATCCTAAAATTTATATGGGACCACAAAAGACCTCAACTAGCCAAAGTAATCTTGAGAAAGAACAAAGTTGGAGGTATCATTCTTCCTGACTTCAAATTATATTACAAAATTACAGGTAATTAAGACAATATGACTGTCATTAAAACATACATATAGATCAATGGAACAGAAAGGAGATCCCAGAATAAACCCATGCATATGATCAATTATTTTATGAAAAAGGAGTGAAGATATACAATAGGAAAGACAGTTTCTTCAATAAATGGTGGCTGGGAAAACTGGACCACAAGCAAAAGAATGAAACTGGACCACTTTCTTACACCACCCACAAAAATTAATTCAAAATAGATTAAAGACTTGAATGTAAGACATAAAACCACAAAACTCTTAGAAGAAAACATAGGCAGTAAGCTCCTTGACATGGGTCTTGGTGATGATTTTTTTGGATTTGACAACAAAAACAAAAGCAACAAAAGCAAGAATAGACATCAAACTAAAAAGCTTCTGCACAACAAAATGAAACCATTAAGAAAATGAAAAAGGTGACCTACAGATTAGGAGAAAATATTTGCAAATCACTTAACTGATGAGTTAATATTCAAAATATACAAAAACCTCATACAATTCAATAACAAAAACCAATCCATTAAAAAATATCAGAGGCTCTGAATAGACATTTTCCCAAAGAAGACATACATGGCCAACAGATGTATGACAAGGTGTTCAACACAACTCACCACCAGGGAAATGCAAATCAAAACACAATGAGATAGAACCTCACTCCCATTAGAATGGCTATTATAAAGAAGACAAGAAGCAACAATAATTATTAAGAAATGTGGCAAAGGGAATCCTTGTGCACACTTGGTGGGAATGAAATTGGTGCAGCCACTATAGAAGTCAACATGGAGTTTCCTAAAAAACAATTAAAAATAGAACTACCATGTGATGCAGCAATTCTACTTCTAGGTATTTATCCAAAGAAAATGAAAACACTAACTTGAAAAGATAAATGCATTTTGATGTTCATTGCAGCATTACCTACAATAGCGAAGACATGCAAGCAACCTGAGTGCTCATTAACATGGATGAATGGATAAAGAAAATGTGATATATAGATATACAGTGGAATATTATTCAGCTATTAAAAAAAGAAGGAAATCCAGCCATTTGTGACACATGGGTGGAACTTGAGGGCATTATGTTAAGTGAAATAAATTCAGACAAAGAAAGACAAATATGATATCCCTTGTAAATGAAATCTAAAAACAAACAAACAAAAAACTCAGTCTTAGCTGGTTAGAGTTTGGGCCTGTGGACAGAAGGGTCCTGAGTTTGATTTTGGTCAAGGGTAGACACCTCCGTTGCAGGCTCAAAGCATGCAGAGGCAACCAATAGATGTGTCTCTCTCATATCGATGTTTCTCTCTCTCTGTCTCTCCCCCTCCCTTCCACTCTCTGTCCTCAGGTGAGGAATAACAAAACAAACAAACAAAAACAAAGTAAACTCACAAAGAGAGTAGATTAGTGATTTCCAGAGGCAGGAGTAGGTAAAGGCAAAATAAAATAAACAAGTCCTGGTTGAGAATGCTGACTAGAGTAATAGTTCTGTATTTGAAAGTTGCTAAGAGAGCAGATCTTAAAAGTTCTCATCATAAGGAAAAAGATTATAACTAAATGTGATGATGAATGTTAACTAGATAATGTGCTAATAATTTTGCCATATATACAAATATTGAATCATTTTGTTGTACACCTGAAACTAATATAATGTTACATATTATTTATATCACAAAATTTTTAAAATATATTTTTATTGATTTCTGGGAGGAAGGGAAAGGGAGAGAGAGAGATATAGGGTGTCCCAAAATTCACGCAAGATTTATAATTGAATTCAATTGCAAATCTTGCGTGAATTTTGGGACACCATATAGCAACATCAATGATGAGAGAAAAATCATCAATTGGCCACCTCCTGCATGCCCCCTACAGGGGATTGAGCCTGCAATCCAGGCATGTGACCTTGACCAGAATTGAACCTGGGATCCTTCAGTCCACAGGCCTGACGTTTTTTTATCCACTGAGCCAAACCAGCTAGGGCACTTATATCACAGTTTTTTAAAAAATCCAAAAATATGCTGAAAACTGCTGGAAGAAAATATTTCAAAATATTAAAGGTGACTTTTGCTGAATTGTGAATTTTTAAAAACTTTTGTTTACCTTTTCCAGTTTATATACAAGTTTGGGCAAAAGTAAGTTAATAATAATAATAATAATAATAATAAATAATGCAATACTTACTAAATAAATAATTCAAGAATAAACTTTGCATACTCACAACTGTAAACCTACTTTTGCTTACCGCTGTGTACTATTTTTGAATTTGGAAAATTTTAAATTTTTATTGAATTTACTAGAGGCCCAGTGCACAAAATTCATGCACAGGTAGGGTCCCTAGTGGCTGCCAGCCCTGCCCCCTGGTCGAACTCCCAGTTGAACTCCCAGTCAAGAGGACAATTTTCATATTAGGCTTTTATTGTATAGGATTAGGGTGACATTAGTTAATAAAATTATATAGGTTTCAAGTGTACAATTCTATAATATATAGTCTATATTTTGTACTGTGTGTTTACCAACCAAAGTCAAGTCTTCTTCCAGTATAATTGAAAATTTTTTAACTTATTCCATTGGTCATAGTGTTCTCAGAGTTCTAGAGGCATTATGAGTAGTTATGTTGCTGATAGACATGTTTCTCCCATTGAAAATTTATTTATAAAAGTGAGGCCTCACTCTCTTTCTATTTCCTGTTTATTCCAAATTTTAATAGCATTTACTTGTGTTGATAGGTCTTGGTTATGGAGGGTACTCCATTTCTTGAAAACAACACTGGCTATTATCCAAAATAATACTAAGCCATTAAGGAAAACCTTTACAACGCACCTTCAAAACATTGTTGCAACTTTCTACAATGCTACTTGAAGAAAGGAAAATGGGAGATGGACTACTCATTGTATATTTCCTGTTTTGAGTCTGGTAATAAAGATTTAAAAGGTATGTTTCTATCCAGATAGAAATAAGGGTCTTCATTGAGTAGGTCAGTGACAATATATGCCAGCTGTTCTTCTTTCCTACCATTCATTCCTGGTTTTCCTCTGGGTGGTTTCATTTGTAAGGCACAAATATGTGCTCTTATTTATTAAGTCCTTGCTCTTGCTTTCATATTTAATTTTAAATGTCAGAGTCCTTACTTCAACCCAGAATATTTAACTATATTCTCTGAGAATAAATTGATATTTGCTCTTCAAGCAGTCCCATGGAAGTGTTTTGAGTAAATGACTTACTAAAAATATCCGCTTCTCTGAATCACTTTGAATGATTATTTCTAAAGGAAGTATCTTCCTTTAATGTGGAACCACTGACTCATAGACAGATGCTCCCTCGTTTCCTGTCATTCTTAGCACCAAACCTAGGGTGCAAATAAATCAAACTCTTTATTGTCAGAGGACCTTTGGATTTATAGAAACAAAATGATGACTAGAAATTCTTTAGTGATGGTTCCTTCCATTTTCCCATTAAGTTTTGACTTTGGCCATTTGCTTTTTCAAATCTGTTGCAATGTCTTCACAAAACATGTACTTCAGTGTAAACACTGCTTGCTATTAGTTTTGTTATGGTGATTTGAACTAGAATAATTTCTTTATAAAATATATTTTTATTGATATCAGAGTGGAAGGGAGAGGGAGAGAGAGAAACATCAATGATGAGAGAGAATCATTCATCGGCTGCCCCCTACACACCGCACACTGGGGATCGAACTTACAACCTGGGCATATGCCAAGACCAAGAATCAAACTGTGACCTCCTGGTTTATAGGAACACTCAAGCACTGAGCCATGCTGGCCGGCTGTGAACTAGAATATTTTTAAATCATCATTTTGAATCATGTCTACCACTTACAGAGAGAAGATTTGGAACTGAAACAAGTTATCAATTAGCATGCCTTCCTTGGAATGTGCTGGATGTCCCACACCTGGCAGACTTGGCACATTCCTAGAATGTCTGTTTCTTTTGGGGTGCCTGGCCTGCCAGTGAGTAACACCCACACAAATAGAAAAACTAAAATATGTATTATTTGGGGGCTCTCCAAAAATAAACTACCTGCAAAAGTATAGTCTAAAAGCATAGTGTTTTTCCTTCTTTTTTTTTTATAGTGTTCTTCTTAAAGAAAACTCACTGTATAAGCATTTCCTTGGGTACCAGTGTGACATGTGGCCTGAGGGATGGAGGTGGTGGCCTTGCCAGGATGCCAAGACTGCAAACAGGGAAACCATAAAAATACTAGAGGAATCCAAAGGCAACTAAATCTCAGACATATGCTGAAGCAATTTCTTCACCGATACAGCTCCTAGCATTGGAAACTAAAGAGAAAATAAACAAATGGGACTACATCAAAATAAAAAGCTTCTGCACAGCAAAAGAAACCATCAACAAAACAACAAGAAAGCCCACTTCATGGGAGAACACATTTGCCAATGCTATCTCCGATAAGCATTTAATCTTCAACATTACAGAGAACTCATACAACTTAACAAAAGGAAGATAAACAATCCAGTCAAAAAATGGGCAAAGGACTTAAATAGACACTTTTC
>NW_006299705.1:10312101-10313181 GCF_000327345.1 Myotis davidii | reverse complement strand
AGAAGCCGACCCAAGCCATTATGCTCAATTAATATCTGACAAAAGAGGCAAGAGCATACAATGGAGTCAAGAGAGTCTCTTCAAGAAATGGTGTGGGGGGTTAGAGATCAACCGAAGGACTTGTATGCATGCATATAAGCGTAACCAATGGACATAAGACACTGGGGGGGTAGGGGAGGCCAGGGGATTGTCAAGGGCGGGAAAAAAAAAGGAGACATATGTAATACTCTTTGTAATACTTTAAGCAATAAAACAATTAAAAAAAGAGAGAGTGCAAACATTTTAGAGGATATTCTAATGGCTGAACCAGAGATGTTAACTGACAGATGATTCATTCTAAGATATCCTAGATAAAAAGTGTTTTGTTTAGATAAAAGATTTCTTTGCAGAAAAGTATTTCCTGAATTTAGGGAAGACCCAACTCCAATGTTCTGACTCACAAGGAATATAGCTCATAACTAATAATATTATTTGAAGATACTCTTTTATTATTATTATTATTTTAAATTATTTTATTTTTCATTTATTTTGCATATGCATGTATATAAGTCCTTTGGTTGATCTCGCCTCTTACCCCCCTGCCCCTACCTTCCCTCAGAGGTTTGATGGACTGATAGATGCTTCTCTGTCTCTGGACCTGTTTTTGTTCATCAGTTTATGTTGTTCATTATATTCCACAAATGAGTGAGATCATGTGATATTTATCTTTCTCTGACTGGCTTAGCATAATGCTCTCCAGTTCCATCCATGCTGCTGCAAATGGTAAGAATTCCTTCTTTTTTACCACAGTATAGTATTCCATTGTGTAGATGTACCGCAGTTTTCTAATCCGTTCATCTGCTGATGGGCACTTAGGCTGTTTCCAGATCTTAGCTATGGTAAATTGTGCTGCTATGAACATAGGGGAGCATATATGCTTTCTGATTGGAGTTTCTGTTTTCTTGGGATATATTCCTAGAAGTGGGATCACTGGGTGTGCACATATATTTTATTTTTAGAGCATGGAAGGTAGGTTTATGATTAACTGTATTTAGTAAAAAGGATAACAGAGACTCAGAGATGAAAACACACTTGAAATAT
>NW_006299705.1:10303973-10311371 GCF_000327345.1 Myotis davidii | reverse complement strand
AATTGAATTTTATTATTTCTTCAAGGTTCTTCACCTTAAGAGATATTAAATAGGCATAACATGTTCTCAAAAAATTAGGGTTGTCACGCAGAAGAATTTTGAGTTAGAGATTTTTCTGGATTTGGCACGTACTCACAAAAAGGTTGCTCACCTCTGCCCTAGATGCTGTATCGGTGAAGATATTGCTTCAGCATATGTCTGAGATTTTGCTGCCTGTGGGTCCTCTAATATTTTTATGGTTTCCTATCTTAAGTCCTTTATCCATTTTGAGTTTATTTTTGTGAAAATATTCTTAATAACTGGTCAGTGAGAATAAAATGTAAGCATATGGTTCTTGAAATACCAGGAAAATTGTTTTAATGTTGACCATTTTACAGGTTCTCTTAAATGAGTAAGAAGAACAAGAGAAAAATGTATTTAATTATTTTATATGTATAATCATGGGGTGAATACAGTAGAATATATGGAGATATAATAGTTTTAAAGGGAGAAAACTACAGTGTTCTAACTATGAATGGAAATAATAATTCCTTTTCTGGGACTTTTTGTGGGTCAAACATACTATTATTTTTGTAAATAGTTTGTCATGGAAATGATATGCTATAACTGGGATGAGACATTTAAAGATGCCTGAATATTAAGAAATTACTTTCACTCCATTGGGGAAGGTACCTAAATGAATGACAATTAAGGAGGTTTTGGAAATGAGAACAGGGACACAGTCATATTCAATACTGTGATGTTATATATAGCTTTGTCATTAAGAACAGTCAAAAAATGTTTCAGAGGTAAGAAAAACAAGAAGAATTACTAGTAATATGGTCAAATTGACCCTGGCCAGTGTGGCTCAGTTGGTTGGGCATCATCCCGTGCACCAAAAGGTTGCCTGTTTGATTCCTGATCAGGACACATCCCCAGATTGCGTGCTAGGCTGTTTCTCATGGGAGTCCTAGTTTGAGATAGCACACTACACTCTGCCACCCCTGCACAATGCTCCTCACTTGGAGTGCACCTATTTATCTGTTTGCATTTTCCGCAGATTCTAGGCTTCCACTCCCTCCTTCCCTCCCTTCTTCCTTTCCTCCCTCCCTTTCTTCCTCCTACCCTTCATCCTTCTACCCTTCCTCCTTCTCTCTCATCCCGCCTCTTTCTTCCTTCCAAAATAGATATAAAGCAGCGATTTTCAACCTTTTTTTTTTTTTTTATCTCATGGCACACATAAACTAATTACTAAAATTCTGTGGCATACCAACAAATATATTTTTTGCTAATATGACAAAAAAATAGGTATAATTTTGTTTCATTCACACTAGATGGCTATTGTGTTGGCTGCTGTCTTTTTTTTTTTTTAATTTGACAATCTAAAGGAAAAGAGGTCATTACCTTGACTAAATAGTAAGGTATTGCATGTTTTAAAAATTCATGCAGCACACCAGTTGAAAATCGCTGATATAAAGTATTACATAGTTTTCCTTCTCTTCCTGCAGGATTTAAGAATTCAGGGGATAGCGATATAAAATAGAAACTTCCAATTAAGAGAAAACTTATGTTTGCTCCCTCTCTAATTATGGTACTTAGAAAAGTTTCTAGGATTTTGAACATTCAACCGAATTAGATACTTGTCTGACCTTAATAGGAGCCTAAGGCAAGCATAGAAGTCAGAGTTTGGCTCAATATATTCACCCAGAGGGATTGACAAGTATATTTTATTTACTAGATTGTGAATTTCTAGTGTCCAAACTCAGTCTTTTCCATAGAAATGCAAGAGGAGTTACATTTAAACAGGACGGCGCCCTCACAAGAAGTGTCAGCCTGTGTTACTCGCCAGTTCAAATTTGGAAGAATTAACAGATTGGAACTGAGCATTTTGTTGACACTTGCTTTTCCTTTGTTTCTCTTTGGTAATGTAAAAATACGGACTACATTCTATTATTGAGATCAAACTCATATTATTCACTGGCTATTCACAAAAAGTGAGATTTTAAAAATACTGAGTCATGTGAATAACTTTTTGAATGTATTTTAATTAGGTGTAGATTTAAGAAGTTATTAAAAATATTCCTACATATTTTTCTGGAAGTCAGTTGCCTACAGTGGTTCAAATTTTATATTTTTTCCCTCTAGCTTTTTTTTTTTTTGATGCTTGGAAATACATATAGTATTTACTGTTTCTCAATGATTTCTCTTTTTTAGCCACTTTACTAAACTTTGAATCTAATATGCAATACTACATTTTTCAGTAGCTCCATTTTCTTTCAAATATTTAAATTAATTTTTTCATTTAATTTAGTTTGATTAAATATTTTGTATTTAGTTACTTAAATTTCTCATATTAAAAATTAAATAGCCATAATTTCTCTACTTGAATCTTAATTTCTGAAAATTTGTTGCTCTCGATCTTTTTTTATAGGTTTATTATAATGATTATTTTTTATTGGCATATAAACTTTTGTTGTATCCATAGTAAAAGGAGATAATACACCCACTGACAATAGGTATCATTTATGGAGTATGGGAAATCAGTTGTGGCTGTGTTTTTAAGGATCAGAACTCAGCTACCATTCAACCCTAGCTGGATTGACTCAGTGGCTAGAGCGTCAGCCTACGGACTGAAGGGTCCCATGTTCGATTCCGGTCAAGGACACATGCCTGGATTGTGGCTCCATCCTTATAGGGGTGTTGAGGAGGCAGCCAATCAGTGATTCTCTCTGATCACTGATGTTTCTATCTCTCTCTCCCTCTCCCTTCCTCTCTGAAGTCAATTATATATTATATACACACACACATATATATAAAGAAAGACCATTCAATGATAACAATAATTACTAATACTTCTCCAGGTTATTTTGTACTTTCTTTACTTATAACGATTAGATCATTAAAAATAATATTTGAGCCCAGCTGGTATTTCTCAGTGGTTGAGCATCCACTCATGCACCGAGAGCTCGCCAGTTGGATCCAGGTCAGGGCACATGCCTGGTTTGCATGTTCTATCTCTCCCTCTCCCTTCCTCTCTCTTTCTAAAAAATATCAATAAAACATATTAAAAAATAATATTTCCGTGTTTGAAAATTATTACTACTTATAAAGACACTTATAAGACACAGAAACTACAGAAAATATTTTGGTACAGGATGTGGTTATCAACTGTAAGAAAAAAATCAATTAGTGCTAAAACATTGTCAAACATGACCTTGCCTTGATATTTGTTTTTTTCAAAGTGAAATAAATCCCATGAGATTAGAACATCTGTATATACAAAATTCAATGAAACAAACTTAGCATGCTCATGTAGAGACACAATCTAGGGAAATGCTTTATGCTAATCACCTTTTTAAAGCTCAGTAAATTCAAAGACCCATTAAATAAATTTCTATTTTTTAATGCAAAGTTGTCACATTATCTGGTATGGATATTTTTAAATTGGAGTCTTAATAGAATGAGGAAAATGTAGATAATATTTTCAAATTTTCCATTCTTTATAGTTTACAAGTATATTTCATAAATAAATGCCTGTGCCTGATCAAAAATTTAAGTCATTTAAAAAATTTATACAATGAAATTAACTTTTTCTCCTGTGATAACAATTTCCTTCCCAGAGGCATATCTATATATTCACAATAATATAAGCAAAATTTTATGATGCTATATATAAACAACAATTTATCTTTATATAACCTTGGATTAGCATATTACACTTACTTGTGACTTAGTCACTTAATATGTTTTATACATTATTTCATAACAACAAATTATAATTCTAACTCACTTTTTATTTTATTTTTTGTTAATCCTCATTCAAGGATATTTTTCCATTGATTTTTAGAGAGAGTGGAAGGGAGGGAGAAAGTCACACAGAGAGAGGGAGAGAGAGAGAGAGAGAGAGAGAGAGAGAGAGAGAGAGAGAGAAACATCAATGTGAGAGAGAAACATTGTTTGGTTGCCTCCCACATGTGCCCTGACTAGGGCCAGGGATCCAGCCTGTAACCAAGGTACATACCCTTGACTGGAATCAAACTCAGGACCCTTCAGTCCACTGGTTGATGTTCTAACTACTGAGACAAACTGGCTAGGGCCTAACTGACTTATTAGGTGTACAGGATGAGGCTCCAGCCAACTGAGCCACCGGGCCAGGGCTCTAACTCACTTAAAAAATTTTTTCTTTTGTTGATTTCTTTTAGAGAGAGAGGAAGGAAGAGGGAGAGAGAGAAAACATCACTTGGTTGCCTCCTGCATGCACTCTGACTGGGGATCAAATCCACAACCTGAGTATGTGCCCTGACAAGGAATTGAACCAGTGACGTTTTCAGAATACAAGGCAATGCTCAACCAACTGAGCTACACCAGCCAGGTCTCTAACTCACTCTAAAAAATAACTATCTATTATTACTTTTTGTAAACATAATTTATTTTGTGCCTTCAGTACCCTATTTAAGCTGTTCCCAGGCTTTTCAGCAATGAACACTTACAGTAATTAACATTTATTTTGTTTTACATATGTCTTTGTATACAGATGAATGTATTTCAACAGAATAAATTCCTTAATGCAGGATTGCTGTTTTTAACTTTTATAAATATTAATTATTTTTGATAACTATATACCAAATTCCCTTCATATTGGAATTTTTATCAAACAACATTTTAAAGTGGAAGAGTAATTTAAAGCTCATTATGTTGGCTCTTGCAAAACTTAGTGCCTGTGCCACTCATTTGTCAGTCTTGGTTACTTTACATTCATTTATTTTGAATTTCCAAAACACATAAAAAGCTTTTGAAGGCTGCTATAATGCCTTTCATATTTTAGTATTCTTAACACTAAGTAATAAGGCAAGTCTCAATTTAAAACTCCTCTAACTGGTAACCTGAACTATTTGGCATCAGTTCTTAATTATTAAGGATTTTAGATGGAGAATTTCAGTAGTGGTTTAGTGTCCATTTGCTTCTCATTTAAGTAAGTTCTTACAAAATCCAACATTTGAACAGAACTGGAAAATGAATTAACGGTACACATATGATGTTGCTTATACATTACTGCTTTATTTTTAAAGGCTGTATTTGTGCATCAAATCACAAAGAATAAATAGATCTTTTCCCTTTATGAGTCCCTTGGGCACAGCAGGTCCTGAGAACCTTGCTGTAGAATGTTGTGTTGAGTTCCAAACATCAAAATACAAACTTTCATGAGGAAACCCCCATTCTATGGTACAAGGAAGCTGGTCTCTTCTTTTGCTAATAGAAAGATTAAATTACCACAAAATGGGAGAAAACCGTTTGCCCATCTTAGACAACTGCAAGGCCTGCAATATGGTATGGTACAGGCTTCTGTAGAGGGAAGTGCCTCTCACGTCTGAACTGTATCCTCAGCAGGCAATCCGGTTTAATCTCAGTAATACCCTTGGATGGTGAAAAAAAGAAAAAGATGAACTTTCACAGGTTGTTCGTACTCAGTTTCGGATCCTCAGCTATTTTATTCAGTGGGAAGTCTTGAATAGAAGAGATTCAAGAAGAATAATGTTGGGTTTCTTCATGTCTCAGGAACTCTTTTTGGGTTAATTTAGACTGTCTGTAAACAAAGCCACTATTTTAGACATTGATCGTCTTTTTTTCACATGATGGCTTAGGTAAGAACACTTCAGATATATTGTTAGATGTGACTAATTTTAACAAATCTTATTAGGTATTTATCAACTACTTATAAGTTGTAGTCATATTCTTTTCTGGACTATTGCTTTTTTCTTTAAAATGACGGCCTATTTTGAATCTTTGTATAGTTACATTACTGTATGTGTGACCAAAAAACAAACAACAACCCAAAACAACACTTACATAATGACTACCAGAAAGGGTTTTGTTTTAAAATGAGTTACCATTACTGTATTTGTTTAATGATAATAAACATTAAACAAATTTAGCATTCACTGCAATTTTCAATGAAAATTTCTGTTGAAGACTGTTATTTAAATTGCTTTGATTCTTTTTATTTTACTTATATTTTTGGTGATCTATACCTATTAGAGATGTAGATTAGTTTTTCCTTCTAGAACTTATTTATTTGCCTTTTTAGGTTGTGTTGTTGCCCTTCTTTCTAATGTGGAAATTTTAAAAAAATATACTAATATACATTGTCAGAATTGTGTTGTAATTCTAATATACGTAGAGAGACAGGCAAATGAAATAAACCAAAAAATATAAAAGCAGCTTTGTTTACAATGATAACTTATGCAACTGATTTAAATATGAAGGTTAGATTACTGTAATAAGCAAAAAAACCTATTTTAAATGATTTTAAAGAAAATCAAATCTCTCCTTGTGTAGATGTAGGCTGTGTTCTTAGACTTTGAAGATCAGGCTTAGGGTTCATTTATTTAGTGGTGAGTGGGACAGAGTGTTTTTTTGTTACACTCTGTAAGTAGCCTCAGGGTGTCATGATGTGACCCACTGGCTGAGTAAAGTGAAATTATTCTAAGTGATAGCTCTGAAATATTCTGGAAAGTTAGCTTTCTGAGAACTTAGATACTGAGGAGGCATTTGGCTAAGTAACAACAGATTGCTCTGCCATTTCAAAGAGTAATTTCTTTTTTATCTGCCAACATTTAAAACGCTATCATTTACATTTAGGAAATTATCAGTATAAGTAAAAATGCAGAGAAGCAGTGGGAAATGTGTGGTTAAAAGACTCACTTAGCTATAATGGTTAGGCCAGATGTGGGTAATACTTGGAAAAAAATTGAATGCTACACACACAGAATTGAGGGAATTAGTTTTTGATACAGATGTGTCAGGATTGGTTCTGTGATACAATGGCAGTTTAAAAGTGTTTCCTGCAGAAAGGGCTGCCAGATTCCACTCTGAAACCAATATAAAAGGATGCAGACTCAATCACATTTTCTGTCAAGCTTGCAGGAACCGTATAAAATCATGACTAATTAACACGCAACAAAAGTACCAAAAACAAAGCACAAATACTGCTCAAAGACTTCTAGAAAATATCAATTCCTTCTATAAACATTTTTTGAGGTCCAGGGGATATGACAAAGAACAAGACTAATAAGATCCCCACTTTTATCAAAATTACATGCTAGTTGGGTGACATACAATAATCAAGCAAACTTATAGACTCATAATGTAATTTCAGATAATAAGTTCTATGGAGAAAATAAAACAGGATAATGTGATACAATGTACCTGGTTGAGGGTATTTTGGGGAAGGTCAACATTACTCAGGGAAGGCATCCTAGATAAGGAGACATTTGTGCTAAAACCTGAATGATGAAAAGGAATCAGCCACAGGAAGATTTGGAGGAACAGCATATCATACAAAGAAATACCAATTGCAAAGTCCTTTCAATGAGAATGCTCAAACAGAAGAAAGCAAGCAGCATGGTAAGGGAAAGGGAA
>NW_006299705.1:10303687-10303958 GCF_000327345.1 Myotis davidii | reverse complement strand
AGAGAGATAGAGAGAGAGAGAGAGAGAGAGAGAGAGAGAGAGAGGAGACCTGACTACACATGGCCTGGAAGTAAGGGCCGATTGTTAGGCTTTTGTTCTAACTACAACAGGAAGCCATTGGAGAGTTATAAGCAGAGGAGTAAAATAATACTTAGGATTAAAATGATTACAGTTTCACCCTAGCTGGTTTGGCTCAGTGGATAGAGTGTTGGCCTGCAGGCTGAAGGGTCCCAGGTTTGATTCCAGTCAAAAGCGCATGCCCGGTTTGCGA
>NW_006299705.1:10292200-10303603 GCF_000327345.1 Myotis davidii | reverse complement strand
CTCCCTCTCTCTCTCTCTCTCTCTCTCTCTCTCTCTCTCCCCCTCTCTCTTCCTCTCTGAAATAAAAATATATTAAACATTAAAAAAATGATTACAGTTTCTGAAACGAAGAAATTGCCCAGTGCAGAAGTGGGTGAAGATTAAATTGCAGCTAGGTAAACTTGGATGTGAGAAAATCAATTAGCGGTTCTTGTGGTAGTCCAGATGTTTGACCATGGGGGAGGAGGCGGGGGTAGGAGTGAAGACGGTAAAGTCATTAGATTCAGAATAGCTTTGGGAGCAGAATCTACTTGCTGAGGTTTTGACATAGGCACTGAAGGGAAGAAAGGAATAAAATATCACATCTAGGATTTTGCCTTGAACAACTGGCTAGCTGGAAAGCACATTTACTGAGAAAAGATGGGGGGGGGGACACCAATTTATAGGTGAAGAAATTAGAAGTTCTATTTTAGACATGTTTAGTACAAGATGCCTATTAGATGTGAAATTGGATCCCGACTACAAGTCTATCTGTAGTCTCAGCCAACTCAAGAGCTCTGTGGGTAATCAGCATTGCTCTCTTGTGCTTGCTGCCCTGCATATTCTCAGACTGAGGGAATAATAGAAAAAACATTTACCTTTTCATTTATTTAACAAATACTTATTTTAAACATCTATGCCATAAGCATGCATGGCAAGCACTGTTCTGGCAGTTGTGGGCAGGGCGATAAACAAATGGAGTTGTATTTTGTATTAAATTTTTTCCTTCAGGTTCAGTTTCAGAAGTGTGGGTGAAAAACGAATGACTCACTTCCGTTCTTTGCTAGCTAGTGCAAGGCTGGTGGTCAGTTTGGTCTCTGTTGCATCACACGTCTCTGGTATTCAGTGGAAACATTCAGAAGCAGACTTAGGAGCCTGAATGTACCATGTCACCTGCCAAAGTCCATTAGTAATGAGCACAGAATGAGCAGTACTATTTGTTTTCCTCCCACTTATTCATTCGACCCTTTCATTCTTCTCTCATTTATTATTCTATAGAGTACCAGAGTAAAATAAATGTCTTTAGCTTATGATGGTTAATAGAAATATAGAAAGAATTTAGTTTAAGCTTGCCAAAAAGTCACGAAAATACTTCTGAGTAATTGGTTATTGCAGCCTTCATGGAGTTTTATTAGCAGCAAATTGAGGTTACCGAAACTAAGAAATTACCTGCTGCTTTTCAATGCTGATGTGATAGGTTCTGATACCACCTGCTTAATACGGAATGATTTCTGGTTTTCTCCCAAAGAATTCTAAACCAAAGAGAGAAGCAGAGATTAAAAATAAAAATTCTCATTTGTTCCTTTGAACTAATTCTGCTCCTGATTTTTTTCAGGCGAACAAAATGTGAGACAATAAAACACAGCCAGCCTGTCTGCTCAGCTTCACTTACTATTCTGCACCCCCTCAGCTTTCCTTAAAACTGGTTCCTCCAGTTTCCATCCGAATGATACTCTCATGAGAGTGAGTTGTGCCAAACTGAGATTACTGTGTGCTGTAGTCATCGTCTGGCTTCCCCTCTGGTGAAGACGTGTTTCATGGTGGTTGACGGCACCAGCTTTAGTCAATTAGACTAGAACTTGAATTCTGGCACTGCCCTTCGTTGGCTGGATGACCTTGGGCAAGACTCTTATTCTGCCTGCACCTCAGTTTCCTCGTTTGCATTTATGTCTGAGATTTTTAAGTAAGCTAATGTAGATAAAGCACCAAGCACAGGGCCTGTCACAGGGTAGGCATTCACTCATACACTCCCAAAATATTTGAGTGCCAGTCACTACAGAGGCTCCAGATAAAGCAGCGCCAAATTAGACTAAGTTCCGGCCTTCGTGATTCTTATATTCAGGCATTCCATGGTCTCAATTCCTTTCCTTATAATTTTTTTTTCTTTCCTGATAGCTCGGGGTGAAATAGAAATATAGGCAAAAAATGAGAGTTTTATCATATTTTCCCTTTGTGTGTATTGTAACCAGAATCCATGTGGCCCACCTCAGGCTCCCTCCAAGGTGTCGCCGAGGCTGTCCTCCTGGGTGTCCACTATTGGCCTTCCCTGCACTGCTCCCCACCACGCCATCGACACACACCTTCTTCCTGTGTCTTATTCGCTCCCTTGATAAAGAGGTTCTCATAGCTGACACAGACCTAATTTTTTTTAAAATATATTTTATTGATTTTTTACAGAGAGGAATAGAGAGTTAGAAACATCGATGAGAGAGAAACATCGATCAGTTGCCTCCTGCACATCTCCTACTGGGGTTGTGCCCGCAACCCAGGTACATGCCCTTGACCGGAATCGAACCCGGGACCTTTCAGTCCGCAGGCCAACGCTCTATCCACTGAGCCAAACTGGTTTCGGTGACACAGACCTAATCTAATCCCCTGCTCAGGGCTCTGCTTTGTTCCCCAAAGTGCGTCTCCAGAAGCAGAATGTTGTCATCTCTGGAATGTATGAGGCGTAGAGGGGTATGGAGAAGCTGTTGTACCTGCCTGTGTACAAAGCGTCATATTTTGTTTATTGAACCTAGGCTATAAAACGACTTTTTTCTTCTCTTCCCATACATTCCCCATGCTTGTCCACCTTTGTTTCTTTCTTTTATGTTTATGTCAGTTACTTTGCACAAAATATAATATACCCTGAAGCCAATTTAAATGCATGTCCTCTGGCCTTCCCAGTTGAAAGAAATCTCCCTTCCCTGTACCTCTCTGGCCAGTCTTCCCAGTATTGTCTGCTTACTTTTTATTTTTCCCTCACTTTTCTGCATCCACAAATTTAATGAGGACATGTGTGAATGTGTGGGGGATAATTCCAAGGGGGCAGCTGAGAGCTGAGGCCAGGTCAGGGCCTGGCAGAGGTTGAGCAAGTCTCCTTCCTCCTTTCCCCTCTCCCTCCTTTTCCTTAAAAGTTATTTTAAAAAACTAAAACAAGGTAATAAGGTCATGTAAGAAATAATAGTTACAATACGTAAATTACAATGTAATAATTGTGCTATTTATAACAATTATTTGGGGTATTATTAAAAAGTAAATTATGATACACTATAGATATCTAGTAATGGGCTATTAAAGTTTATGATGAACAAGATCTTAATTGCATACCAGGGACTATATGTATAAAATAATTCAGCCCTAGCCAGTTTGGCTCAGTGGATAGAGTGTTGACCTGTGGACTGAAAGGTCCCAGGTTTGATTCTGGTCAAGGGTATATACCTGGGTTGTGAGCTTAATCCCCAGTAGGGGGCGTGTGGGAGGCAGCCAATCAATGATTCTCTCTCATCATTGATGTTTCTATCTCTCTCTCCCTCTCCCTTCCTCTCTGAAATAAAGAAAAGTATATATTAATAAAACAATTCAGAGAGATTATTATAACTTCTTTTGAGGCCTTACTAAGAACCTAAGTGAGTAACTCTTTGGTCCCCCTATGATATACTTCCATGTGAGCAGTGGTGTCAAGTGTAGATAAAATAAGCAACCAAAACATTAGTTAGATGAAAAATGAGGGAGATTAACACCTGAAAGATTAACATGGTTGTGTTCTCCTCTCCCTCTGATGTTGACTGAGTTTGGGGCTTTATTATATTACTAGAGGCCTGGTGCATGAAATTCGTGCATGGGATGGGGGGGTCCCCTCAGCCCAGCCTGCACCCTCTCCAATCCGGGACCCCTCGGGGGATGTCTGACTGCTGGCTTAGGCCCGATCCCGGGGATCTACCCTAAACCGGCAGTCGGATATCCCTCTGACAATCCTGGACTGTTGGCTCCTAATTGCTCACTTGACTGCCTGCCTGGTTTCCCCAACTGCCCCCCACTGCTAGTCAGGTCACCCCCAACTGCCCCCTCCCTGCTGGCCTAGTTGCTCCTCACTGCCCGCCTTGCCAGCCTAATTACCCCCAACTGCTCCCCTCTGCAAGCCTGGTTGCCTCCAACTGTACCCCCCCTGCCAGCCTGGTCATCCCTAATTGCCCCACCTGCTGGCTTGGTTGCTCCTAACTGCCCCCTGCTGCCAGCCAGGTTGCCTCCAACTGCCCCCTCCTTGCTTGCCTAGTCACCCCTCACTGCCCCCCCCCTGCTGGCCTGGTCATAGGCAGCCATCTTTTAAGGTTTTTATGGTCAATTTGCATATTAGCTCTTTATTATATAGGATTTGTTTACAATTTAAATTCACTCATTCATTTCATTTCTTATGTGTTACTTTTTTTGTTGTTAGACATTTTTTTTTACTTCTAAATCACTAAAAGGCAATCAAAATTCAAATAAAATGCATTTACTTTTATTTTTTTAAAAAATATTTTTATTTATTTCAGAGAAGAAAGGAGAGGTAAAGGGAGATAGAAACATTAATGATGAGAGAGAATCATTGATTGGCTGCCTCCTATACACCCTATACTGGGGGTCTAGCCCACAACCTGGGGCATGTGTCCTGACTGGGAATTGAACTGTGACCTCATGGTTCATAGGTTGACACTCAACCACTGAGCCACACCGGCCAGACACGCCATTTACTTTTATATTCCATTAATAGTTTTATTAGGTATTGAACAACTTTCCAAAAATATCCTAGTAAAAGGGCCAGTTATTGCTGATTTAGCTCTCTAGATACATTAGCAAGGAAAGTGTGTTTCACTATGATAAGCCTCTGGGGGTCAGAAATTGCTATTTTAAAGGTGAAAGAAATACCAGCTATCAGCTTCAGGTGGGGGATAAGTTTGGAATACATGAAACACACTTTTATAATTTTTTAAATTTTTCATAAACAGTTGTGTGATAGCTCTGTGGCAGGGAGTGGGTAGGCATCTATCAAGCATAATAAAAGCAACGAGAGACATACACATAAGAAGGACACACAAATCCAAAGCTGAAACAATTGGAAATGACATTCATTCTTTTATAAACAGCGTGTCAAAAAATACCTTCACAGTGCATTAAAAAGAATCTGGCTTGTCCTGGACAGTGTGGCTCAGTTGGCTGGAGTGTCGTCCCATTTACCTAGAGGTTGCTGGTTTGATTTCCAGTCAGGGCACATGCCCAAATTGTGGTTTTGATCCCAAGTTGGGTTGCATGCTGGAGGCAATCAATCTCTCTCTCTCTCCCTCTCACTTCCTCTCTCTTTGAAATTAAATAAATAAATAAATAAATAAACTAACAAGGCACATGCCCAGGTTGTGGGATCAATCCCCAGTGGGGGACATGCAGGAGGCAGCCAATCAATGATTCTCTCTCATCAGTGATGTTTCTATCTCTCTCTCGCTTCCTCTCTCTGAAATGAATAAAAACCTATTTAATAACCTGATTTTAAATGTGTGCAAAACACCTATACTTTTCCACATTTATTCCCTTTTGTCTAGATTGGGTTTAAGAATACAGAGCAGAAAAATCAAAGTGTCTGCTATGATCCTCGCTTTTAGGGGCTACTGTCCCATTTTGGGTATGGCAGGGTCATGGGACTTTCTATGTCCTCAAATTAGCTATGACTTGCTTAAATGGAACATTCCCTGAGGCCATATGGCCAAGATTCCTGGGAAAGATTGCAAAGTGGAAGGCTGCTGGGAGGAAAGAATGGGGAACAACTTTAGATGCCCAGTGGCATTTATCCTTCACGAATTGGCTTCTTAGACTCTCTGGATCCTAAGGTCTGTTGCCAATCCAAGATTCAGTACTTCCCTGCCTTGCTGGCCTTTTCTAATATGTGTTTCTAAACTACCATTTGAGCTTAGCTTTCGGCACAACAGGTATTTAGAAAATGTTTCCTTTGTAAAATCCTTAATTAGTTCCGAGTTCCACCATGTGATCAGCTACATATGAATTTCCACCAGAGCCGACCCACTCGGTGCTTTCTGGCTCAGCACTGTCTCAGGTTTTCTCAGCCTGGTTTTCAACCTCTTTTTTTTTTTTTAATAAACAATTGGGTTTCAAGTTTATTTAATAGTACGAGTGGTAAAGCACACATTACAGTTGTCCAAAATAGACCTGAAAATGGGACAGGGAGTCAGAAGAGAAAGGTTATTAGAAATTTAAGGTAAGGAATCTGGGTAGCGGTGAGTTCTGAGAGAGGCCTTAAAGGATGAGATGCGTCCAAGGTGGAATGACGCTGTTGGGGTGCCCTGGAGTGAAAGCAGCTAACCACTCCGGTGACCCACAGAAACCAGTGCTGGGGGAAGTTCAGGTGCCTGGCAGAATGTGGCCGGCTGCCCTAGGTCTGAACCCTCCTTCTCGTCTCCGGATACCTGTGTGTATTTCCTGCTTCCAGTTTTGGATACCTCCCAGGATGACAGCTTTTGAACTTCCTTGTTGATAGGCTTTCAGGGTCCTGGGGATGACTAGCAGCTTTTAATATACAAGTCTGTTCTTCTGATCATAGCCTGTATCCATCCTTTGTTCATAAAATATTTAGCATTAAGCCTGTATTCCTTTGGGTTTCATTTCTGTTCAGTCCTAAGGATTTAGATGGGTGGAAAGGATGAGGAAGACCATCTTTCGGTAGAGAAGTCTAAGACAATCCAACAGTACCCTTTAAAGGATTTGGAGTTTCGTTGGATAAAATAAAACACGGAGGAAATAAAAATCTATAAATATATAAGGCAAAAGAAATTGCAAGGTTTGGTTTTACTATGTAATACCTCTCTCTTTTTAATATTATGATTTAATTATTAAATAAATGCTGTCTTTCAGAAAGGGACCACATTGAATATTTTAAAGATGTTGTCTATGATTTAGCCACAGAGGAGCACTAACAACATTCTCTGGAAGATTAATTTTTCCAAATGCTCAACACATAGACCCTAACAAGCAGTTACATATTTATTTCATGTTATATTTGCTGATGGAAATTATATCTGAAGTAAAAAAAATATTTGGCAGATTTATAAGGATCCTTTTTAAGCTAAAATTTGACAATGCCCTTTTAGCTTATAATGTCATGCTGTGTGTAGAGATGTGGGAATAGAAAATGTCTTTCTGGGCAAAATGCTGACACCTGGAAGGCTTTTGTCAACTTCCAACAAAAGCACTTGGAAAAACTGCATATCAGATGCTATGCAAATGTGTTTCTAATTAGCATACTCCATCAAGTACACTGTATCCTGTTTTTTTTTTGTTGTTTTTTTTTAAATATATTCCATTTATTTCTTTACAGAGAGGAAGGGAGAGGGATAGAGAGAGAGAAACATCGACTAGCTACCTCCTGCACACTCCCCACTGGGGATGTGCCCACAACCAAGGTACATGCCCTTGACCGGAATAGAACCTGGGGCTCCTCAGTCCACAGGCCGACGCTCTATCCACTGAGCCAAATGGGCCAGGGCTGTATCCTGTTATTTTGATACCCACTGGAAAATCATTTTAATGTCCATTTTAGGACTTTTTCTATCTGAATCTTTCTTATAAAAAGAAAATTTTCTGATAACCCTTTATAATTGTTATTAAAATAGCAGAAACTCAGCTCTGAGCATTCCTGATCATATGGCCATCTTCCTTTTAATTCCTAGTGTACTAGTACTTTATGCCTCACTGATGCTACTTGTCAATTTCAGTTTTCTTTACCATTTTGTTTCCTCTCTCTCGTGAGCACCTAGAAGACAGGTTCCATGCTCATTTTACTACTTCCTGTAAAACATCTTGCTTAAAATTAGTGTTCAAGGGAACAAATTGTGTTGTGACACTATTCTTTTTTATTTTGTATTCTAAGCTCCTTGAAGTCCTAGGAGAATATCTCATTAATAACCCCCAGCACCTATTACACGCTTTGGTCTTCAGAAGAGCTCAATAAAAGGTTATCCCATAAATCTATGGAAATTGTATGTGAATGCTGCATTTTATCTTATACCCATGTTTGTCGTAGGATTTCAAGAAGAGAGGAGTTGTGTTCAGACAAACCACAGAAATCACATAAAATGGTCCCATTGGTTTTTTAATGACAACAGAGGCAGCTGTATAATGTTGCTGAGAGATCGCAAAACTCCAAACTGGGACAGGTGAAAAATTTATATGGAGACACAGGGATAAATTCTAAAGAGTAATTATACCCTATATTGTGTTCACATTCATGTTTGGGAGACAGATATGATACAAACAAGTCCATAACTTTCTTAACTACAACTATCAAAACTAATGTGAAGCCTCTTTGCCATTGGTATCTATGGCAGATGGAAAAGAGTTATTTAAAGGCAATGTTTTGATGATATTATGAGAACAATATCAAGTGAGTTGAGGTTGCCACCTGCTACACAGTTGAATCCACAGATGAAAGTGAAAATTATACCAGTAAGTTATTACTGATGACCTGTTATAAATTATAGTTCAAATAGTCAAATATGGTAGTAAATATCAGGAAAGGGTGCAAAAAGGACAAAAGTAAAAACAAACAAAAAAACCTTGATACTAAAGAAAAAGATGCTTAAAATAATTAGGGCAATATGATTTTTAGTTTTGTGATTTAATCAAAACCCCTGCAAGGGTCTTGCTGACTTGCTACCTCCCTCACATATAAGCCTGTTCTGATGTGAGGGTAACTGAATTGTCAGGTCTGTGTTAGAGGTAGAATTAGCAGCTACAGAAAGAGTTTTTAGTCATCTCTTTTGATGTGAGTAAGGTAAAATACAAGATCCTATTTTGCATACATTTCAGAGGCTAATTTTTAAAGAATAAGAGGCAGCTCTAAGAAAATAAATAACAGAAGCAAGGCCTTTATATAAAAGTAAACTAAATTTGATACAAAAGGAAAGGGAATTTTTAGGAATACAGATGCCTGACAAGAAGACTGCATAATAAATCATTCCAATATTTCAAAAGTAAATTATTTTCCTTAATTTGCCTCAAAATTAGCCAAATTATTTCAAAAATCTTTTTTTTGAGGGGGGGTGGGAGGTTGAAATAAATTTTAGGATCTCTTTTATAACTATTATAGATGATTATTTAGATGATTATAAAGAAACAGATTTTTAAAATTCAATTTTAATTTTGACAAAAGTAATATTATATTTTTGAGCAATTATATTAACATTAAATCATGAAGGAGATATTATAGGTGTGATATCATGCTGAAGTGGTGGCATCCTCACACAGTGTCAGTGAGTAGCATACCTGTTGGTGAATGGGTCAAGGTGTCAGACAGCTTTGTATAGAAAGCCGCAGTAGGGTAAGGGAAAAGAGAGAGGGATAGTAAGGTTGATTCCACTTCCCATATCGGTATTATCATTTTATAATATCCAAATTCTAATTTGGAGTTATTTTGTGGTAAGCTTCTCTCACTTTAAATTTTCTTCTTCCCCCTTCAAATTCTTATAAAATATGTGATAAAAAGCTAAAGTTCTACTTTTGTATCTCTGTTGGTTAATATGATGAACTATTTATTCAGTTAATGTTGTGTTTTTCCAACTTTCCACTTGCTCAGAGACCAGGCAGCATTGAAGCTTGAGCCCTATCTTTGGAGACTCTCATTAAGTCAGACAAGGTTAGGTCTGGGAAACCCATGGATTGACAATCTTCTCAGGTGATTCTGAAAGCCAGCCAGGATGTTAAATCCCAATGTGTGTCCTCTTTTACCCCTTCCTGCTTTATGCAGGAAGCACAGTAATATTTCCTTTGAGATTAGGTAATCTCAATAAGAAAGTAATTAATGTATCACTCCTATTTAATACTTGCATGTTAAGGTAGGCGTCAGTGTATTAAAATAGACTGCCAGCTCTCTTTTGAGATCTCACTACTTCTGAAATTATCTAAGAATCTAGGGGCTTTACTCAGTCTAAAAGGTGCAGTCTACTTTCCAAGGCCAGTTCCGGAGAATGTCTGTGACTCCAATCTGCTCCCGGCTGGATGTGCCTCCAGCACTCACATGGAATTTGATGGATGCTCGCAGGCATGCCCTTGCTGACTAAACCCTTGGCCAGGCCTTAGCTCCATAGTTAGGCTTTGTAGTTAGAGCTCCCTTTACTTCACACTCACATGTTTGCCAAAACAATGCTGGTCCTGAGGTCATCTTCAAGATTAATCTGTGTATCTTTCTCTTTCTGTGTGTGTGTGTGTGTATGCCAGAATCAATGTTGTTTAAAAAAACCTATAGACCCTCATGATAAGCTTATCACTTCAGCCCAGATTACCCTTTTCTTATGGTGAGTGGATGTCCTCTCTGGGTAGCAAAATAGCTCCCAAACTTTAACTTGCATTAAAATCGCCTGGAGGATTTATTAAAACAAAGATTGCTGGCCCCAATCTTTGAGTTTCTTTCTCAACAGGTGTTGTGTCCCTCCCAAAGCTGTACGTTGAAGCCCTAACCTCAGTATGTGACTGTATTTGGAGACAGGGCCTTTAAAAAGGTAATTAAGGTTAAATGAGGTCATAAGAGTGGGGCCCTAATGAAAGATGACTAATTTTTCTTTTAATAAAAAGAGGAAGAGACTCCAGAGATACTCACACACAGAGGAAAAGCCATGTGAGGACACAGCTGGAAGGCAGCCATCTGGAAGAGAGAGAGAGAGAGAGAGAGAGAGAGAGAGAGAGAGAGAGAGAGACTACAGAAGAACCAAATCTGTGCAATCTTCATCTTACACTTCTAGCCTCCAGAATTGAGAAGCAATAAATTTCTTCTGTTCAAGCCACCTAGTCTGAGGTATTGTGTTATGGCAGCCTTAGGAGATTAATCAAGTAGATATGGTGTGAGTGCAAGAATTTACCTTTTTAATAAATTTCCAGATGATGTTGGTGCAGCTGGTCTGAGGACCACACTTTGTGAGCTACTGGGCTAGCAAAGCAGGATACAATATTAACACCCAGAAACTGATGGCATTTCTATACACCAATAATGAATTCTCAGAAAGAGAAACTAAACAAACAATCCCATTTATCATTGAAACAAAAAAATTAAGATATTTAGAAATAAACTTAACCAAGGAGGTAAAAGACTTGTACTCAGAAAATGACAAGACATTGAAAAAAAGAGATAGAGGAAGATATACACAAGTGGAAGAATATGCTGTGTTCATGGATTGGTAGAATTAACATCATTATAATGTCCATACTACCCAAAGTAATTTATAGATTCAATGTAACCTATACCAATGGCATATTTCATAGAGCTAGAACAAATACTCCAAAAGTTTATGTGGAACCAAAGAAGATCCAAAATAGTCACAGCAATCTTGAGAAAGAAGAAGAAAGTTGGAGGGATCACAATACCAGATTTTAAGTTATACTACAAAGCCACTGTACTCAAAACAGCCTGGTACTGGCACAAGAACAGACATATAGATCAATGAATCAAAACAGAGACACCGGAAATCAGAAATTGGCCCAAGCCATTATGCTCAATTAATATTTGACAAAGGAGGCAAGAGCATACAATGAAGTCAAGATAGTCTCTTCAATAAATGGTGTTGGGAATTTTGGACAGATACACGG
>NW_006299705.1:10284653-10291184 GCF_000327345.1 Myotis davidii | reverse complement strand
CAAAAAAAAACCACCCAAAAAACTGGGCTAGGTCTCCTAGGAAAGGTTTAAGACATGGAAAAGCAGAACATCATTCATTGTTCCCTATGATTTGGTGGCCCTGCTTGCTCCCTGGAGCTGTGTGACCAGTTACTAATCAGAGCAGTCTTTCCCTGGAGGCAGAGCTGAGTAAACAGAACAGGAGAAAGGTCAGTGCAGGTCTCTGGACCTGGAAAAAGCCCTCAGTTGTAGGGAGATAAGCTTTATCTCCCACAGTCCTAAACCATCCCATTAAGTTGATGAGGTTTGCAAAGGTGAACAGCTTTCTTGAGGTCACACAGCTGGAAAGGGCAGAGCCGGGCCTGGAGCCCAGTTCTGATTGCCTCTGGACAACTCCCGGCGACTCTGCCAAAGCTTTAGCTGTAGAGACGGAATCTGGTGGTGTGCGTGCCAATCCTACACCAACATACAGGGGAGCTAAGCCCCGGTTAAAAGCCTGGACTCCAACTGTGATAATTAACCACCACAGCAGCCGTTTTCTCTGGGTAGCTATTCATTTAATTTTAAGGGAAGAAATATATCCCCTGCTTTTCGTGTTCCTGACCCCAGCCTATCCTGGCAGGCCTGCCGATGCTTCAGACTCACCTGGTATATTTATGCTAACAAAGAACTGTAGTGGTCTTTGGTTTTTTTTATAAAGACTGTTTTTTTTTAAACTTTATTAAAGAGTTCGTGGGCTAACCAAACACAGAAGCACATTGTTTCTCAGCATTCACACTTAGTCTTTTTTTTCTAGTTAAAAATACATTCTATATTCTTTAGAGTTTGAGAAGGACTACTCCCCTTTACATGTCTCCAAACTTTTGAATTCGAAATAGAGATGGAGAAAAAAAGTTTATGAAAGTAAAGTTCATATTCAACTTATATTCACACACTCAAAAAAATGTTAGCAACAACAGATGTCTCTGCTTGTAGGAACAGATTTATCCTAAATCTGGACACAATAAACTCCTTTTATTTTCTTAGAAAAGCAGATCTTTGGCCAGATTTGGTGGAATACTTCACTCTTATGAGTTAAAATTATTTCAGCCTATATTTTTTTTCAGCCTATATTCTAATGATGTGAAATGACAAATATAATTCTTCATTATTTTTTTCTTTAGGTATTATTTCTATATAATATTCTCTATTGTCTAGGACAATACTGACATATAGTCCTATTCATTTAGCTATTCTTTTTTTTAAATATATTTTATTGATTTTTCACAGAGAAGAAGGGAGAGAGATAGAGAGTTAAAAACATCGATGAGAGAGATACATCAATCAGCTGCCTCCTGCACATCTCCCACTGGGGATGTGCCCGCAATCCAGGTACATATCCTCGACCGGAATCGAACCTGGGCCCTCTCAGTCCGCAGGCCGACGCTCTATCCACTGAGCCAAACCGGTTTTGGCCATTTAGCTATTCTTGCATTGATTCTGGCTTGATTTTTAAAAAAATATAGTGTCTTAATATTTATTATACAAAGCTCTTATTTTATTAATATATTTTATTGCTTTCAGAGAGGAAAGGAGAGGGAGAAAGAGATAGAAACATCAATGATGAGAGAGAATCATTGATGGGCTGCCTTCTGCAAGACCCCACTGGGTATGGAGCCACCCTTGACTGGACTTGAACTCAGGACCCTTCAGTCTACAGGCTAATGCTCTATCCACTAAACCAAACCAGTTAGGGCTATTTTACCAAGCATTTAGAGAATTTTAGGTTTACTGATTACACAGTAGGTTATAGTAGAAGATTTTCACTTTATCTCTGTCCATATACCTGACAATATATGATGCTAGACAATTTCTACAGATATGAAGAGAAAAAGTTGTATTATTATTATATAGCAGACACGTACTCTGACATATTCACACATTTTATATGTTTCCAGTAAGTGAAATTTAGGTATAATTTTCCAAAGAAATGTTGGACATAACTGACATTATCCTTTTTGTTCTACATGCTATGCTAATTTGCTTCCATATTAAATTACACAATTTAAAAGGGCAATATTTTATATAAGAGTTTCAGCAAGTAATGTATTATTGGATGATCAGTTGTACTATATCCCCCCAGTCATTGCTAATCTTTCCCTCTCACTGGGAAAGTTAGTTTGGACTTTTCCTATTCCAAAACTTTACTCAAAGTTTTAATTTTTAAATGTTTTCTTATCCCTTTCTCAATGACATACCATTTTTCACATACTCTCTCAACTCTTTAACAATTATACTTTAATTGAACAAACTTAGCTCTCTGTTTAAACTGTGCTTGCTTGGTATTTTAACATGTTCTTTTCTGGTTTTGGAACTTAAATGTTATGCAAATTGATTCCCTTTTTGATGAAAGTAATACATTAAATGGAATCACTTGTTCGTTCATTTGTCATATAGTTATTTAGCACCTACTATATGCAAATGCAGTGTTGTAGCTGCCACAGGAAGTACAATGATGTAGTCATTAACCATAAATCTCTAGGAGGTCAAGGACCATGTCTAGGACCACACTGTGGCTGTGTCCTCAATATTTGCTATGCTGCTTGGTATGTGATAGGTACTAATAAACTACTTCATGAACAAATGAATATCTGATATACCTTAATCTAATGTATCAGTTAATTATTGTCATTTGTAGTCTTTTCTTCATAAATTTTTAAAGAGAAAATGTTTTCCATAATTATTGATCTAAGTGAATTTAGATTAATCCATAGAAGATAATAGTTTCCGAAGGAACCAGAAACTTATAGTTCTTAAGATGGCTTTGTCTAAGCCAATATTTCTAATGGCTCCCAACATAGATTAATCCATAGAAGATAATGAATTTATGCAGTATAAAATTTCTAGTTTCCCAAGTCTTTAATAAACTAATGGCAATATTACATGTCACAAAAGACCATTTCCAAAGTTGAAATTTCTCACTAATAACTTACATTTATTTTATCTCACCATTTTTTATGGAACAATAAAATAATGGTTATGGCACAGAGATTTCTTATCTGTGCTGCTTAGAAAGAATTGGGAGAAAATGAGAATGCCAGGGCTTGGATCAGGAGCTATGTTGGCGACCTGCAGTTAGTGGAACTTTCTCCATATTTACATGGGAGGAAGGATGTAATAGTGAAGCATGAGTTCTGTTTGAGTGCTTGCTTACAGCCTCCTCCAAGTTTATTTGAATATATGTGCATTCTTGATGTTGGGGAGATACAGGCAAGGTTGACAAGATGTAAGCAAGGAACAGAGCTGGAATAAAATTAAACATTTCTCCAGTTAATGCAATAATAAAATTGAAACTCCTTACCATTAACGCATAGGAGCCTGCAATGAGCTGTTTCCAGCCAACTGATCGTATCTCCTATCACTCTCTCTTTTATGTGGAGTCTTCATGCCATTGTTCAAACTTCATAAGGTCTTTTCTGCCCTTGGGCCTTTATACTTGCTGCTCCTCTACCTGGAATGCTTTCCTCAGATCTCTTTTTTGGCTTCCTCCTTCTCATCTTCAGATCTCTGCTCAAATGTCATCTCCTACCATAACCATCACTGATTGCTATTTAAAATAGCTCCTCTCCTTCCTGCTCCCTCCCTATTCTCGTGTAAGCTTGGGCTTGTTTGACTTCAGATCCTGTCCTTGTCTATCTGCCCCTGGGCTGTTGGTCAGTGAGGCTGACTACTGCAGGCTATATTTTCCAGGCTGGCATGTCAATTGGCTTCTTGTTGCATCTGACCAATGGGTGGCATTAAGGCAGAGATGGAAGGAATTTCTCTCCCCCTTCTCTGACTTCATTCTTGCTAATCTCTGCAAAGTCTCACTATCCTATTTGATTCTTTAGCTCCTTCACTAAT
This sequence comes from Myotis davidii, assembly GCF_000327345.1. NCBI lineage: Eukaryota > Metazoa > Chordata > Mammalia > Chiroptera > Vespertilionidae > Myotis > Myotis davidii. Next base: position 10,287,323 of record NW_006299705.1, on the reverse strand, counting down.
TCATTACCTTTGTTTTAAATAGAATATTTCCTTGATTGTATACTAACTAAGCATATTATTACTCTTGCTTATTTTCTTTAAACCTACCTGCAATTATTTTTGTTAATATTTGTGCTATCTGTACTGCACTGTACTGTTACTATTTTTCTTTAGTGGAATGTGAAATCTAAGAGGACAGACACTTTGTCTTATTTATCACTGTATTTTTAGCATTTGGTACAGTGCCTGGCACATGGTAGTTACTCAATAAACATTTTCTGAGTAAAACATTTTTTGCACGTTTTAAATTCAATAATAGTAGTGGCACACACAGTATTCTTATGCTAATTAGTTCTTTGAACACCAAACCTAATGAAAAGGCCATTATTTTTCCCTAATCCAAAGAGAAATAGGGGTGTTTTAATTTGTTTTAGAGGAAAGTGAAAAAAAGCATCTAAGAAGTTTAATTCTATGAGATTCAGAGTTATAAGCTAGATCAAGACTTTTATAAATCCACATGGATTATCCATATAAGTCTGTGGTGCCCCCATTCTTAACAAATGGTCTTTTATATATGGGTGTGCGTGTACTTTTGAATTATAATCCTAATATGGGACAATTGTTTGGTTGATTTGACAATGCTGTGATTCCCTTCAGCTTGGTTGGCATCAACAAAAATGCAGGGAACATCTTACTTTGCAGACGAAAGTGACATATCACATTTCATCCCAAACAATGTCCTAATGAATATCAGACAAATTTTATTCTGTTGGTGGCATCATGATCAATCTACTATTGAATGTGTTTTCAATTTGCTAAAGACAATGCTGCTTTTGGACACTTGTATAAGCTTTTGTAGAATAATCAAGGCCCAAATATAAAATTATTGGTCAGCTGTAAAAAAGCAAGTTCTGGCATACTATATTTATTTATTGGTTTATCTGTGAATCTACCTCTCCACCTGTGTACTCATTCATTAGTATACAGTTATTAGTAATAAATAGTTTTGAAGGTACTTACAGCAATACAGAGCATATACAAGATAAAGAGAATGAATGGTTTTGATGATTAGAACAGAAGTAAATAATGAAGAGTAAGTGAAACTGGATATAAATTTAGCATACAAAAAGCATGCTAAATGATTTTTAATAGTTTCTAGAGGTAGGCCGAGAGCGGATTCTGAGCTTTCCAGCAACCAAAACAAATGGAGAATCAAGTTTCTAGTGTCTATAGGTTTAATATATGAAAAATAATTCAGGAGAAGCTAAGCCTTTTCAGGTCCTGAAATCTGAAAAGATACCCAGCGGGTTCTCACACGGGGACAAACATAGCTTGGTCAGAAACCAGAAGGGAAATGTGAGAAATGGTTCCAAATATGGTCTGATATCAGAAGTGGATAGAGCTTGTCACTGTGGCTGCAGAGACGGGCTGAGGGCATCCCCAGAGAGAAAGCCTGATCATTTTGTTGTATGTCATCTAGTGAAGTCCTCTAATTGGATGGGTGAGGCTGCTGGCTTCAGAATGGATAGATAGCTTTTTCAAAAGCTTGCAGTGTATATGATATGCAAGAGTTAGGATTCTAATCAATGTCTTTGACTCCATAGTCAGTGTTTAACAAACATCCTAGATAAAAAAATGTAAGCTAATTTTGTTTTCCCAGTTCCATAAATCAGTGAGAGATGGAGGAGGGAATAATATAGTTATAACCCAGGTGTGAGTCAGCAAGCTGGTAGGAAATAAAGGGCCTAGGGGTGCAGGAGTTAAAAAAGTAGGAGTTCCGGTGTTAGTGTGGTCATGTAGGAAAGAAAATGGATGTTGAAATCAGATAGACCTGGTATAAATTCAATTTTTTGCCATCTCTCAGTTTTATGACCTAGACAAGTTATCATTTCAGAGATTCTATTTCCTTATCTATAAAATAATAATAATGAAACAAACATTGAAGTATTATTTCAAGAATGCAATAATGTGTGGATCGTAACTGATAGCAAGTAAGCTGTAATGTTAGCTTTTAATGTAATTATGATTATTATCATATCAAAGAAGTAATTAAGAAAGCAAACAGCTCAATGCATATCTATAAATTGAAGTTTGTACAGGTAAGAAGTAAAATACCAGACTGAAAACAAAAGTCACAAATTACAAAGAGCAAGTCTAAACTTAAGATCAAGAAGCCACGGGCACAGAAGGCCGCAGAGCCAGGCGGACAGGAGAACCCATTCTAATTTCCCAGAATGAGAAAGGCTCCTTTTAATACACCGTTATGTTTCATTCAGGAATGTTTCCTTTGCTTTCTCCTGGCACAGGACCCTGTCCCAACACTCAACCCACTGGGGAAGTCGTGCTCATTATTGTGAAAATGAGAGCAGATTCTGACCTAATGGGACAAAGAATGCTACTGCCAATCTCATCAAGGGAAACACATTCACTATTTTCCAGATGCTAATTTGAGTATGCATACATATGAACTCAACCATGGAAGTTGGTGGTAACTGTTTAACCTTTGGTGTATTATCTACTACATCCAAGTCCAACTATTCATAAAATGTCAGAGGAAGAAAATAATGACTGAGAAGAAATGGCACAAATTGAGCACTGTATTCTTTAAAAAATATATTTTTATTAATTTTAGAGAGGAAGGGAGTTCCCAGGATGGACATGACGTCAGGGCAGTATAGTGTGAGCTCCCTG
>NW_006299705.1:10272393-10284635 GCF_000327345.1 Myotis davidii | reverse complement strand
ATTGATTGGCTGCCTCCTGCACACACCACACTGGGGATCGAGCCCATACCAGGGCATGTGTCTTGAACAGGAATTGAATCATGACCTCCTCACCTTCCCTACTCTCTGGCTATAACCACACTGTTGTTGTGTATGTCTATGGGTTATGCATACATGTTCTTTGACTAATCTCTTCATCTTCTTTCTTGCAGTATCTCTTCTGCCTCCCCTCTGAAAGCTGTCAGTCTGCTTCCTGTATCCATGCCTCTGGTTCTATTTTGTTCGTCAGTTTATTTTGTTCACTAGATTCCACATATAAGTGAGATCAAATGGTACCTGTCTTTCTCTGACTGGCTTATTTCACTGAGCATGATAATCTCCAAGTCCATGCATGCTGTTGCAAAAGGTAAGATTTCCTTCTTTTTTATGACCATGTAATATTCCATTGTGTAAATGTACCACAGCTTTTTTCATCTATGATGGGCACCTGGACTGTTTCCAGATCTTGGCTATTGTAAATAACACTGCTATGAACATAGGGTGCATATATGCTTTCACATTGGTGCTTCAAGATTTGTAGGATATATTCCCAGAAGTTGGATCGCTGTGTCAAAAGGCAGCTCCATTTTTAATTTTTGAGGAAACTCCACACTGTTCTCCACAGTGGCTGCATCAGTCTGCATTCCCACCACAGTGCACGAGGGTTCCCTTTTCTTCACATCCTGGCCAGCACTTGTTGTTTGTTGTTTTATTGATGATAGCCATTCTGGCAGGAATGAGGTGGTGCCTCATTGTTGTCTTAATTTGCATCTCTCTGATGATTAGTGACCTTGAGCATTTTTTAATGTGTCTCTTGGCCTTCTGTATGCCCTCTTTCAAAAAGTGTCTATTTAGGTCCTTTGCCCAATTTTTGATTGGATTGCTTATCTTCCTTTTGTTAAGTTGTATGAATTCCCTGTAAATGTTGGAGATTAAACCCTTATCAGAGATAACATTGGCAAATATGTTCTCCTATGCAGTAGGCTTTCTTGTCGTTTTGTTGATGGTTTCTTTTGCTGTCATATTAGTTTTTAATCCCTTAGGAAAGCATTGAGAGGGTATTCCATGGGTAATCTTTGTCTTTACAAAGGACTAGGGAATTCTATCATCCAATTACGAAAAAATCAGTTTAAAATGTCAACACATGGAGACTGTGGTAATTAGAACACATTTAATACCTGTTTTTTTTTCTTTTAGTGTGGATGTCTTTATTTCAATTTATCTATGTGGGGGTTAGTAGTATTGCCACTGTGACATTTATATGACATTTATATAACTATGTGCTATTTAGCCATCCTCACTAAAATTGATTTTCTAGTTAGATACTTCTAAATGTCCAATTTTCTTTGGCAAGAGAATATGGTTGATTTCAAATTAGAGTTGATAAGTCTTATGGATTGCTTTTGTAGATATGAAGTTGTTTGGATACAACACTAACTTTTTACTGATTTCAAGGGTCACTTCAACTAGTCTGGCTGGGGAGGTAGAGGTTCCCATCCTCCTTATTTGTCTCTGCTTCAACTTAAATTTGACTCTCAGGATAAACCATCCAGTACTCCTTTGCTAGGACTGACAAAAAATAAATCTGGGGAAGGAGTATGAATCTAGACTTTTATAGTTGCAGCTGTTTGTCAGATAGGACATTCAGGTTGGTGAATCCAACTGGAGAGAAACGTAGTCCACCCCTGCTTAAAGGAAATGAAACTCTCATTGTCCTTGCAGTACAGGCCTCAGGCATTTCTGCAAGAGTGGTCATTATTATCTTTAAATAATTTAATATCAGAGTATGATAGTGTTAGAACTGAAGTTAAAGAGCTTTACAAAGAAGGATTTCACTAAAATGGAAAAAGTTTCAGAATGTAGGCATTTCTGATACAGTTAGACCAGAAAAATGTTCCTCTGTCCCATTAAAAATGTACTTAATAGTTTGTATGGACTGAATAGAAAATTAGCATTATCTCCTTTATTCTTTTGTTCTAAAAACAGTACTGGATACTCTATTGTTGCAACATATTGTGATCTTTCTAAGGACATTTCCAATTAATGATGTTACTTCTTTAGGTGTGAGTTTCACTATATTCAAAGATGTATTTCATGCCATGTCACTTTATCAGTAGAGCAATCTGACATTTTTTTTGACAGCCAGTGGCTTGTGGCTGATTCTGTGATACCTTTAAAAAGAAGTGATTGTCAGTCTAGTGAACAAAATGTGCACTATAAGATAGTGCAGGATTTACATTTTCAACATCAGTGATTTTTGTCTGCATGGGTGTGATGAATGGGGGATCAGCTGAAATAGCTTCAAATATTTGATATTTCAGGGGACTGGCGAATTTAGACAGTCAAGGATTCCCTTCATTCTTCTTGGGATTAAACCAGCTGTTCTTTTCTTATGTGTAGTTGAAAAAAGTTAAGAAAAAAAAGTAAGACATGTTTCAATGAGTGAAAAGTCATTGTCTAAGGAACAATGGACATTATTAGTGGCCATGCAGACATCTTTTATAAACATTAAGAGCTTTCATTTGAGAATTAAGGATGAATAAAATATGGACTATGCTGTATCATCTTGATTAATTCTAAAAATTTCTTCATGATTCTATGACTTTACAGTCAAATGCACATCCCATGAGAAGTTGCAACTGAAACCAAACCAAACCAAACCAAACCAAACCACACCAAACCAAACCACACCAAACCAGAATGGGGAGAGGTTAAAAGAAGAGCATCCTGCTGGCTGACTGAAGGACATTTTTAGACAATCCTAATCATGAACAGCTTGTGGTAGGTTATTTACACATCTCTAGTGCTGGTTATCATATGCATGCTGCACATTATTTCAGCTATGGAAAGGTGAAATTATGATGGTGTCAGTTTGAAACCCCATTTGAGAAAATCCCACATTCCACAGTGACTAGTGACTGGAAATTCAGACACGACAAGGGGAAGGAAAGAAGTGAGAGCACAACGAAATAGCATTGGCACCAAAATAATTGCTATTTTTCAGAAGAACTTTTTAAAACTGATCAATTATATTTAACCCCAGAGGCATCTCTAAGGACCTGTTACGGGATTTCATGCCGCCAATCTGACAATATACTATTTCTAAACCTCTGGTATCTCTACCAGAAAATGTTCTCCCTCATTGTGGGTTGCGAGTATTTTGGAAATAGTTTTAAAAAACTATTATTTAAATATATTTTTAATGATTTCAGAGAGGAAGGGAAGGGGAGAGAGAGGTTAGAAACATCAACAAAGAGAAAGAATCATTGATCGGCTGCCTCCTACACACCCCACACTGGGGATGGAGCCTGCAACTCAGGCATATGCCCTGACTGGGAATTGAACCATGGCCTCCTGGTTCATAGATCTACACTCAACCACTGAGCCACTCTGGCTGGGCAATAATAAATAGTCTAACATTGGTATGTCAGCTGCTTGGTAGTGGGAAGCAGTGCTGGTCTATCTAGAGGCTTTGGAGTCATAGGAGATTATGCCTAAAACTCAACTTTTTTACTTGTTTAGAGTCTATTAGAAGTTAAGTATGGACAGTTATATGTACTATTATTATTGCTTAAATGAAGAACTTTGGCAGCATTCTCAATCTCTTTGCTTGTATACTTTTCAAATCCTTTTGGTAATCAAGTCCTGTCCATCTGATCTCATAAATATTTCCCAATAGTTGCCTCTTTACCAGCCATACTTTGCTACTGCCATAGGCTTTTATCAATGTTTATTTGGGTTTCTGACATAACTTCTTCTTTGGGCTCCTTATCTACAGCCCTGTTCCTGTGTAATTCTACACATTACTCAAAAATATAACCTTTTAAAATATATAGATTTAATTATGTCATAATATATTAGAACGCTTCACCGGCTTACTTAAACACACAGCATAAAGTTTAAAGTCATGAATTTGTCTACAAGACTCCTCCTTTCCTTTCCTAGAACACCTTTATGCGTACCCTATGGGTTATTCAGGCTGAAATATTCATTTTTTTCCACACTTAGAGGCCTAGACTGTACTCTTCCATCTTATCCTGATTGCCCCCCCAGCCCCTAGCATTCTAACTGTTATCGATCCTGACTGTGCAACTGAAATGCAAGTTCTTCTGAGAGATCTTCCCTTATTCACCACAATGAATTTGGTTTACCTTTCTGTTGTCTCAGTAACACAACCCTGTAGCTCTTTCTGAACACCTTGACTTTATTTTATTTACTTACTTATTTTTTGTTTATTTAATCTTTATTGTTGAAAGCATTACATATGTCCCCCTTCTTCCTCCACTGACCCCTTCTAGCCTGCCCTCATCCTCTTCCCCCTCAAACCTTCACCACCCTATTACCAGTGTCCTTGGGTTGTGCATACAATTTCTTTGGTTGATCTCTTCCTGCCCACCTACCCACCCTGGCTTTCCCTCTGAGATTCCACAGTCTGTTCCATGACCTAGACTTTATTTTTAATGCTGTTTTTTTAGAAATGACTTTATTGGATTGTGTCTTATTTACTTTTAGAGCCCAGCAAAGTATTAAGCAATGTAATAAACAAGGTATAAAAGTTTGTTAAAAGGATGAATGTCTCAGGTTTAAGTGTTACTAATTCTAGGGGCATTAGTATATTGAAAGAGATCAAAGACTTACGTTAAGGAAATGAGTCTTAAACTGTGGCATTTTAGTCTCAGGCCAACTGATGAATGAGGTATGTGTATGTGTGCTGTGTTGTGCTGTGTTGGTCTGTGTACTAAGGGCTACAGTAGCAATGTGAGGAGACGGGGATGTAGACAATAGAAATGTCTCAAATGCTTTGAAAAAAAAAAGATCAGGTAGTTGGCTATTCTTTCAGTTAGGAATATGACTAATATAACTAATATGACTATTAGTCATAGTGACTTAAACACATTAGGGCTTATTTTTCTCTTGTAATAAGAAGTCTGGAGGTAGGTAATTGCTGGCTCAGTGGCTCAAAAATGTCAGGATAGAGGTCTCTGTGGTTCTTTTAGTCTCTTTCTTAAGGCCCCCAAATGGGCTGCCAGAATTTCTGTCACCAGGATCATATTCTAGGTGGGAAGCAGGAGAAAACGTGGTAAGGCAAAAAAGGAAAATGTCAAGGAAAATGCAGGTGAAGACTTATCATGTCACTATAGGGAACTGTGTGAATCACTGCCAAATCTAGGTGACCATGATGCTGAATTAAATAACTATGCTTCATTATGCTCCTTATTAAATTTAAGGACGATAGTGTATCTGACCTTTAAAAAGATCAGTAAATAGAAGCACATAAATTGGTTCCAGATGAATACTTATGCTTAGCATATTGAGCTATTTAGTTATGCATAATTTTATTCTTTCCACTCAGTCCCATCAAAAAAAACACTCAAATTGCCAGTATTTACTCAAATGTACAAAGTACTGCTGTGTGCCATGTACACTGCTTGTCTCTGGAGATATATAATGTAAGAGAATATAAGAGAGCACGGAAACTTGCTCTCTAGCTTATTACTCAGTGGAGAAAACAAATAAACCAACAGGTAGTTCTTAAAATAGGTGATATGTTCTATGAGGAAAGTAAGCTTTCAGAGCTTTGGACAGGTAACATCTGGACCCACTCTAGTCTGGGCAGGGGAGGACAAAACTCAAGAACACCTCCATGAAAGAACTGACAATTTATCTATTTTTTTAAGAAGAGGAGGAATTGAGAGAGCATGACAGTAGTATTAAATAGATTAAAAAACAAATGTTCAAATATAGGAAGGTGTGAGTTTATGAAATAGTACAGGATCAGTAAACCTTAGATATGTTTTTAAGAATTATATTTATATACTTGTATATATCACTAATTATAAAATATAATTTCCTTCTCAAATTGTTAACTCCTAGAACAGAGAACCACAAAACAATACCAAAATGTGGATCCTGGTGATCACCTTGACTCACTCACCAGATGAGTGGGTGTTATCTGAACACCATAAGGAACGTGTACAGGTGGGATGAGTTCAGGGTAGAATATGTGCTCGAGACATCTGGGGAACATCTGAATAGAAAGGGAGAGTAGGCAGTGTGATAAACAATATTGAAGCTTAAAAGTAAGGTCTGAAGTAAAAATATGGATGGGAATTCATTTGTTCCACAAATATTTATTGATTATGTAAGTCTAGATGTTGGAAATACAATGATAAGAAAAAAGTCCCTACCCTCAACATGTATGATTTAGAATCATACAGCTAGAGAAGAAAAGGTTTTAAGTCCTTTTAATAAGATTACTTCCAAACTGCAGAGAAAGTATATCAAGTGAGAAGAGATGACTCATTATAAAATCTGAAGCACAGTAACTTTTAAAGGGCAATGGTGATAGAAAAAGAGGGACTCAGAACAGAAGTTGAAAAGGAGCATCTGGAGAGGTAAAAAGAAAATCAGAGAAGAGTGGTATCATGGAAATCAAGAAAGGTGAGAGTTTGATAAAGGAAGTCAAAGGTTATCAAAGTCTAAAGTAAGAACCAGGAAGCTCATAACGGAGGGTATATAATAGGTTGAGGAATTAAGAGGTTATAAGAGATATTGATAGGAGCAGATCCAGTGAATTGAAGGGAGGCAGAAACATTTCAGTTTGAGGAGTAAATGGGAGGTGAAGAAGAGATAATAAATATCACCTGCTTTCATAAAGCTTGGCTATGGTATGAAAGAGAGAAATAGGGGAATGTTGAATTAAGAAAGTCCTCTTAATAAACATTGGATTAAGAAAGAGCCAATAGTCAGGATGTGTCTAAATGTAGGAAAGGATATAGATAATTTATGAAACAACTTACCTCAAGGAATTCAGGGAAAGTGAGATCGAGAGAGACAGCGAGAGTGAGCAAGAGAGCGAGAACAAGAGAGAGAGAGAGAGAGAGAGAGAGAGAGAGGAATTAGCCTATAGCCAGGTTATCTCTTCCACTGAAACCAGAGAGAACATGAAGTTCCAGGATTTGGGTACAAGTGTGTCCAGGGGAATTGAGAGAGTACCTACCCAATGGCCTATATTTCTCTGTGAAAGGGCCCCACCGTCTTTGAGGACTTGGGATCAAGATCTTTAAGAGAATGGTGAAGGTTTAAAATGCTGTCATGGGGAATTGGAGGAAGAGCTGCTCAGAAGCCCATCAAATGATTTCCAGATGGTCTTGAGATTCTATCTGAAATTTAACATCATATTTTTCTTGATACTACTTCCCATTACTGTATACTTTTTCTCCAAAGTACCTCAGAATTTAGGCTCAGGGGCTGAGGAAGACCATATTCAAATAAATATTCTAGGACTGAAGGCATGTTGGTTCAGAGGATAAGGGGGTAAGGGATTGGCAGGCATTAATTAAAAATGGTTTAAGCCAGAGCCTCCTAGATTTTTCCTCCTCAAAAACTCGCACTGTCTTCTGTAGCTACAGCACATTGATGTACTGAGATAGAGCATTCAGTCCTCTAAGGCTGAGCACGGCTAGAATAGTCAGGGCTCTCAGATTTGTTATCTCCAGCACAATAAATAGCCTCAAACATTTAAAATATTAAAACAAAATGCTAATTTGAATTAAAATATTAAAAATGTTATCTTTTTATATTATGTTATGGATTAGGCAATTTATGAGCTCCATGTAGGGTAGAGATGGCGGTAATGCCTCCAGGAAGCTTTCACTTAGAGGAAACAGTTGTTTGCTAAGGAGAAACATAAGAATAAGGGGAATGACAGAGCTGTCAGGAAAGGGTGCCGTGCCCATAGAGGAGGACAGAAACAAAGATTTCAAAGATTTGGGTGTGGCTGGTGAAGTGTGGTTAGCTGGACTGGAGTGGAGGAGTGGGACAAGGATTGGGATTTGGGTTAGATTTTCCCCAGAGACGTTTAAAATCATCTGGAATAATGACAATCAAGATGCCAGCACCTCTTTTTCTCTTTCCCAAGTTCTTTCTTTTTCTCCCTCTGTTCTGGGGAGACCTTAAGTAGGGATTTTATTTTAACGACACACATGGATGAAAACTGGGAAATTATCAGATATTAGAACAGCTCTAGGATCAAAGCTAATCTTTTCCTTTTCCAGCAGTCAGTTCTATGGCTAAAAACAAGTTTGAAGGCCATGTATCAAAAGCAATGGGTCAACTAACTAATCTTCAGGTAACTTTACATAATTTCTAGTTCTTTCAGTTGAGATTCAAGCTGTTTCAAATTCTGTTATCAAAAACTTTTAAAAATTTAAATCCTTTTTTCCCCACCTCATAAACCACAATGGCATTAATTTTAGGATCTGCTTTCCCTTGTTGTAGATCATATTGTTGACTTTTAATGTCCATAGCTTTTCTTTATGATTTTCCTGTGCAAAACAAGTGACATCATCTAACTGGAATTTGTGCATCATAAACCATCCTTAAATGATCTATTTTTTCAGAGATACCTCTTAAGACAATTCCAAGTCTATAGCATGCTCAATAAATGCTTTTCATATAGGCGAGACTGTCTGATTCTGTGATTGGTCATAGTTACAATTTCTTCTCAAGTGGCCTCTATCTCCTTCTTCATTTCACAGACATACATTTAAAAGATCTTTGCATATAAAAGATTTGGGTTTTTTTTGTTCCATATTAACTTCTAGGGAAGCCTCAGTACTATACTCACACCCTTAAGCCAGGAAAGAATTCCTTATTACTCTCTTTTACTGTTCTTTTATTTTCTTTCCTTACTTGATTTTTTCCTTTTCTCCCTTTTGCTGCAGGTTTAGGTATTTTTTATTAAAGACTCTTTAGATAGCAATGGGCTAGGTGCTGGACTATGACTACTGTTTGTTAGAATTTAAAAGCTATTACCTAAAAACATTGCAGAAAGTCCCGCATTTTATGAAAGGCTACTTTCTGTAGTCCCGGCAGAAGCGATATGGTATAATGTGGTACTAAATTGCTAGTAAAATAGAATTATATAATTTTTCAGTGTATGTGCAAATATGTGTGGTGTTACTGCTTGCTGTTCCAACAAATTGCAGCCATTGAAAATGAAATGTAATAGGTTTCCTTAAAGGATTTGTGGGAATAATTTTCAAATTTGTATTTGTGAAGAATGAATTGTTCAGATCTAAATATGGGAAAGATAACTTGGCAATCTGTTTATAGACATTTGGATTGAACTTCCACAATAGGAGAGAGGGAAATCTTATTCAGACTGTGCTCATGTTTAAGATAAGGGGGTGGGGGGCGGGCGCCGTTAGTGGTTTCTGCTAGTGTTAACATGCAACCACAAGAAGAGAAATAGTTTCAGAATGCTCTGTGAAAGCAGTAAAAATGAAATGAAAAATCTAAATGTGTGATGAAAAGTGAACTATCTCTTCAGGGCAGAATTTTCGACGGGAGCTTACTCTAAAATCTCTTTCGATGTTCAATCTGTAGTATGAGCATTTACTATTTTTTGCTCAGCTTTGAAATTGTGCCCATTTAAATCTGCTTTGTGTCATTTTAGAATGGTCTCTATATTTGAGAAGGTTTCTGAAGGCAAAAGACAAGGTCTTTGAATTTATCTTACTGGAACCGAATCAGAGGTTTGGAGCTGTAACTTTAGAGAGACAGGGAAATGAATAAGAGCCAACCAATTCCTATATCTTGTTTACAGATTGTTTGGAAGAAATAATTTATCTTTTGCTGTTATTCTAGAGAACTTGAAATGACTATTATATATGTTTTTATGACTTAATTCAGATTCTTACATATTAAAACTATGAAAGATTCTCTCTCCATCTCATTCAGAGATGTGAATTTTTAGAAGCCTTTCTAAATTTTCCAAGGCATGAAGAAGGATGTAGCAAGAATGGCCAAGGAGGAGAAAGGTGGGAATTAAAGTAGCACATTTCCTATCAAGTACATTTTATTGACACTTATGTGAAAACTATTCCTTATTAATAGTGGCCTAGAATTATCTCTGTTTTACAAAATAATGTCTTCTGGTTCTACTTTGTCTTAGAAATATTATATTTAGTGTAGAAAATTAAGTACACATAAATGTCTTTACATTAATAGTAGAGGGATATTCAAAAATTATTGTTTTTAAAGGTAGATTTTTTTCCTTACTGAAGTGGATAAAGTTCATAAGCCTGTAAGTTACTAAGTTAGATGACTGTGTGGTTCTCTTTTGAATTAATGGCACCTGACTGAGGGTGCGTTTGAGACCTGTTTTAATTAGCCACCTCTTACCCCTTTTTTTCTGGGTTTTCCTCACTATACTTGGTATAATAATTTTTCTTTCATTTGACTCACTCATTTGCTGGTAGGTATTTGCTGATTATATAAAAATTTATGAAACCATTCACTCATCTATTTGTTAAATCAAAATAATATTGAACAACTATTGCAAACGTTGTGTAGTTCTGGGTGCTTGGGGTATCATTAGTGACCAGCACATGACTCTTTCTTTTGAATAGCTTGCAGTGCATCAGAAGGTACAATATGTGTTCAGAAATAACTGTAATGAAAGGAAGAAAGTAGGGATTCAGGAGAAGAGGAGACTATTACTTAATGCAGTTCAAAAGAAGATAAAATTAGCTACAATCTGGTTTTTAATGGGTATTTCATTCCCATTAACCTCTCCATCTTACAACCAGGAATCATTCTGAATAGATTATTTCAGGTGAAAATGATGTACTATTGTAACTTGTTTCAAAGAAATTCTGTTTTTCTAGCATCTTCTGAGTAATTCTGGACCTCGAGTCCCTTTATCTGTTTCTAGGTATTGAAACCCAGGTATCTTTCTGCCTGTACTCTCAGAAGCCAGCTTCCTCTAATCTGTGTGGGGGCGGAGCGGTAGAGAATACTCAGTCTAGCTGTCTTTCTTTATTCTCCTTTAGGGTCATGCATTTCCCCCCACAGCTACTCCTAGAAGTCTTCTCAAGCTTACTACTCCAGGCTGGGAAAATCTACAGAAATTGCTTGTTGCACATGTGAAATCATTTCAAAAGGGAATTATAAAGTAGAATAGGGAATATTTTAAAACTTGATAAATAGAACTTTCTCCAGTGTGCCAGGAGAGAAGGTACCTAAGTTCCTTTCCAAGATAGTCTCATGAGAATTTCCCGAGTCCTAGTTGATTCTACTTCCCTGAGGTTCTTGCCCTCCTTCTGACACCTTCTTTAGTTCTCTGAGACAATTCCAACCACCGTTCTCATTAATTGCTATCCCATTTGCACGAATGCTCCCACTCTCTGTGTCTACGTCCTCCCCTCTACATTTGTCCTGCCTGAGTTCTTCATCTTAGGATGGTCAGGGACACAGTTGAAACCTAAGCCCTGATTGCCCTTATTGTTATCTCTGGTTAGCTTATCTTTTCAGAAACATCAAACTCCAAACCCATACTGAGACATAAAATGCTTCCTTAATAAAGTCCCATTTTCTTCCCATTCTATAATTCTGTGCCTTGGTGATTTAGCTGGGATTATAAAATCATTTGGCTCCTAATTCTAGCTGACAGTATCTCACTCTCGTGTCTACTGTCAGCTGGTAATGCAACTGGGGCACAGTTCATGACGGCTTCACTCATATGTCAGGTGGTTGGCTCATTGTTAACGGGGGTGACAGGACTGCCTGGACTAGGTGTCTCTCATCTCCTAGGACACCTGCTCACACCATTTAGCACACATGCTCACATCATCCACATACCTGCTCGCATTATCCAATCACCTGCTCGCATTATCCAATCACCTGCTCACATTATCCAATCACCTGCTCACATTATCCAATCACCTGCTCGCATTATCCAATCACCTGCTCACATTATCCAATCACCTGCTCACATTACCCAACAGACCTATTTAGTGGGACTAATTCACATGGCAACTGGAAGATTCCCAGAGCAACAAGAAGGCAACTCCCAAGTGCAAAGCACTCTCAACCTCCTGCTTATGTCGCATTTACTAAAGCATCATTGGACAATGCAAGCCACATGACCAACCCAGGTGTCAGGGTGAAAGGGATAGAGAAAGATATCATACCTGTTGATGGGAAAATGTATAAAGTTATATGGCAAAGCTATGGATGTGGGAAGGAAAAGAATTGGTGGCCATTTAAACATTTCATAAGACCTATTTTTGTGCGGAGTAGAAATTAGTTCTTCTTGCTAAGAGCCTACCAGAATAAGAAAGCAACTACATTATGCTACAATGGCTGGCCTTCTCTAGCCTAAGAAGGAGACCAAGTTAACAGTTCTTTGTCTCCCCAGAAGTCTCCCTCCAACCATG
>NW_006299705.1:10265221-10272324 GCF_000327345.1 Myotis davidii | reverse complement strand
GGGAAAGAGAAGAGTTACCTATTTTTTCCCATTGCCAACAGCACTGTTAGAGCCAGCTCTAGAGATAGAAGACTGTAAGACCAAATAAAATAGCCTGATCTTGTCATGTTTTTAACTATGGAGGTAGTGTACAGGAGAGCTGATGTTACTATTTTGCTATGTGAAACAACTACTTGATTGGTTGTTGTTGCCTTTTTCCAGTTTTAAACTTTTTAAGAATATCTAGACACAGATCATTAGCCAAATAGATACATCAGTAATGTAAAAAGTTGATACAATTAGAAAGATTTCAAAACCTTTTGGGTTAAGACATTACCTCCTAAAATACCTATTAAATGTATTTCTAGAGTGAGGACTGGGAAATGAGATATATAGACAGAAAACAAACTTTTGATACAATGGAATCCAGCCCAGAAATTTTATGAAGGAGGTAGAAGGAAGATATAATGATGTATGGCATTGGATTATCCTAAGAAGTCAGAAAATAGCATGGGGGTGCTGGATACATATGGAGTTTTCAGAAAAGGGAAGATGCTGAAATTTTTACTTTATATTCTGCCTAGCATCCATGTGTGCTCATGTGATCAAATTCTACACACACATTTTCTCCTAATTTGGTGTTCAGATTTCACCTTTCAAAAATAATTTGTGACAGAAATAGAGTTTTAAAAAGTTGCCAAATTGTATAAGCTTCATTAGGAAATGACACATTTTTACCACATTTTTTTCCTTTAAAGAACAAGATTTATTGTGTTTGTCTTTCTTACATTTTTAAAAGAAAATCTGTAAATATTTTTGATGTGATATACTCTTATTGACAAATAGCCCAATAAAACTTCTTAGCAAGAGCCAGAGTAGGATAGCCAGAATCTGCACCCTATGCATCTCTATTTCCCTCCATTCTTGTCATTATATTAAAAACTACAGAGCATTTATTACATGGTGACATTGCTAGAAAATGTATATGTTAAGCTAATGAGGTGGGTGGCCAATATTCTTGCAGCTTATAACCTACCAGAGTCCACACGATATATACCACAGATATATAATGAAGTTGATAACCAGAAAACTGAACAAGAAGTTGGAAAGTTATAAGTGCATTTTATAGGGTTTTTGGCAAGAAAGTCACACCGTATCTTCATGTTTAGACCACCTGGGATGGGATAAATGACCATCCTTCTGAAAGAGATCCTATTAGAAGAGATCCTAATTCCCTAAGTTCTTTCTGTAAAAGAAAGGGGAGAGTTCAGTCATCTGGTAGAACATTCTAGGCTCTTTATTCTTCTGATATTATTGTGAGTTTGAAAGTAGCCTTTCATCTTACTCATTTTTTAGCCTAAAATTTCCCCCCAAGCTTTATGGAGATATAATTGACATATAACTATGTATAAGTTTAAAATGTACAACATAGTGATTTGATATATGTATATCAAGAATAAGTTTAGACCTCTCATAATAGTTTTGAAATCTTGATGTCTTTATATTGGCATTTGACTCAAAATTGGTGTACTAATCACTTAATTGGAAATATATAAGTAATTATATTTGAAACTAATTTGGTGTGCCTTTCTTTCTTGTGTCTACTCTAACACGAGTATGTACAGAGATAAGACTCCTTGCTTTCCATTTGTGGGCATTCTAAGTCAGAGAAGGCTCTTTTTACAAAAAATGTTCAGACCACCCTGCCATTGAGATATTTTATGTTCGAGGATCTAGTTTCCTTGTACATCTGTAGGCAGCTCATACTTTTATCTTCTCAGCTAAATTAGTTCCTGCATGCTAAAAAAGGGGAAGTGGTGAACTGCCCCCACGGAAGGCTTTATTTGGTTTTTAAAAGCGGGTTTGTTACAATCCTGCTGTGGTTATTATGGGAGACAATTTTAGCACTTTGAGCTGTGTGTTTTCCAGAGGAAGTGTTTAAAGAATTTTGCAAAATGTTGAAGGTTAACATTTCAGCCCTGCTAGTTGTTAAAGGTCAGGATGTTTTGTGATTAAGTTTGAGAGAAGTATTGGGTAACGCGAGTGACAGGAATGAATATGGATATATAACAGTGCATGCATTTCCACACTTTCTTGTCCTTATAACTTTTCAATATACACTGAAAATTCTTGGCATTTTATTTCTTCTTCAACTGAAGACTTCGTTGTAAACAACTCAAAGGGCTTTACCAAGTGTTAGTGGGTGGTAATTTTGCATGCAAACAATAGCCCACTGTTGCCATGCTGAAAGAGGGCACTGGCAAAGGTCATGATCTTTCTTAAATTATGGATCTACGTGGCTTGTATTTCCACATATCAAAATCGCTTGACACAATACAATAGTGCTGCTTGTTCAGCATACACGATTGGGATAATCTATTTTTTTTATTTTTTTATTTTTTTTTATTTGTTGGTACTATGATGTAGTAACTTGAAATTCCATACATGTTGTAAAAAATCTGGATAGGTAAATTGATGTTTTGACAACGACAGAGATACTAGATAGTCTAATGCAAATTTAGTTTTATAGTTTATAATTGTGATCTTACAATCATTACTTTGAATTGTAAATTGAGGTTTTGTTTCTTACCAAGGGAACTGTTGGTTTGATATCATGTAGAGAAATCATATGTGAAACCATATCACTGCTTCAGGTCCTGAAACATGGCAGGTGCTCTGTCAATGTTGTGGAACATATTATAGCCAAACAACTCATACTGTGAAGGACATATAATTATCTATAAAGAAATATTAAATGTATATTAAGCCTAAAGATGTTTTTCCAAGAGAATAAATGAAGAAATTGAAGAGAACCTAAAAGTGTCAATGGCTGACAATTCTTTCTCAAAGGTTACCAAAGGGCACATTACCACACATTTTCTCTCCATTTCAAAAATATTATTAATTGGGAAGAAAGATATGTGCCGATAGTGCTTTTTTAATCTGGCAGAAAGAAATCCTCTAAATTATAAATATGTTACACTTAATAAATTCTTGCTATGGGTCAGTGTGCTAACTGACTTAGATAGTGACCTTAGTTCTAACAACAACTGGATGAGATAGATGATACTACCTCCATTTCACAGATGAGGCAATTAGAACATAAAGCAATTAAATAACTTTCTTGTCTTTGAAGTAATAAGTGGAGAAGTCAGAATTTGAACCCAGGCGCTTTCTAACGTCAGCATTGTGATACATGTGACAATAGTTTAAAAAGTTAATACCTTCTGGTATCAGAGCACATGGTTAGAGGCTGTTGTGCACTTTGAGAGCTAGTGCTAAAGCTCCATTCCGAGCTCTGCAGAGCTCAACATCCTCAGTGATTAGGCACGTGCTTCTTCCTTTCACTTTTATACACTATCCCATGTCTGTGCTGGCTGGTACAGTTAGCTTAATTTTTTAAATTGCTCTGTTTTCAGCCACCTTCCTACCCTCCCTTCTCTCCTCAGAGAACTGTATAGATTAAAAAGCAGAATTTTACCTGCTTATAGTTAATTTTAAAATTGCTCCAAGTGTAAAACTCTCTATAGCAACTCAAACAAGTGGCATTTTCAAGGAGATACACTTACTATAAGTGGTTTTCTTGTTGTTTTAGTAGAATGGAGAGTTCTGACTAGGTCTCCATCCCTACAGAGGACAGGACTGGAGCAAGCAGGTTCTGAGTACACCATAATGTTTTTGTTAGAAAGCAAGAGAAATAGTACTCAATTTTATTCACTAGTTAGTAATTGTAGGCTTGTGTGCTGCAAATCTCCCTTTAAGGCAGGCTTTTCCCAATTGCAGCATTTGTCACTTAGTATCACTTTTGCTTCTGTTGTGTCCCCAGCCACAGGCCACATTCTGCCAGCTCAGCAGATTCCACTAAGGCTGGCTCCTCCTTGTTCCTCCTTCTCTATCTCTAATCTCTCATCGCATAACTCAAGATTCAGCATCCTGCTTTCCAGTTGTGACATTTTAATTCACTGCCCCCACTTCCTGTGTTATTCTATTATTTTCAATTCTGCTAGTGATAAAAGTATCATTTACTTATTATTAGCTTTTACATTTAACTTTTTTTGTGTCTGTTTCATACACCAGTCTGTGCTGCATTTTTGCCAAAGCACATGAAAAGTTTCTTGGAACTAGAATGTTTCTTTCTTTAATGCCATTGAAGGACAGTTTTGAGTGCCAATAGCTACTGCTTTAAATTATAATAAATTAGAGTGCACGGCACCTCCACCTTTTTGCCCCAGTTCAAGTCCCCATTTCTGTGTATTTCCATAGTTTTCTAACAGTCATCTATAGGCCTCTGTCTATTTATAAAGAATTGTTGGAGTTATAGTGATATGTTTGTCTTATTCTTCTATATCCAGTCTGTCATCTCTTTTTTTAATGTTTCCCAAATTCACCTTTTCTTTTTTATATTCCACTATTGGTCAGATCCTCATGACAACATACCTGAGTTATGGATTTAGACTTATGGTTAAGAGGTATAAATTAACTTCTTTCTCCAAACCTAACCTGCACAACTTCCTAAAATATCTCTACCATCGTATTACCCCCATTTACAGAAACTATAATGTCATCTTGGTCTATCAATTTTTTAAATATATATACATATATATATATTTTATTGATTTTTTATAAAGAGTAAGGGAGAGGGATAGAGAGTTAGAAACATTGATGAGATAGAAACATAGATCAGCTGTCTCCTGCACATCCTCTACTGGGGATGTGCCCGCAACCAAAGTACATGCCCTTGACTGGGATTGAACCTGGGACCCTTCAGTCCACAGGACAATGCTCTATCCACTGAGCCAAACTGGTCAGGGCATGGTCTGTCAATTTTATATTCTTCAGACACATATACTATGTCTAGGATTACCTGCTCTATATAAATTTATTTTCCATTGCTCCCTAAAATATAAAGTCTACTTTGTCCAGACTGATTTCATTCATTATCTCTCCATATACACTACACTCATTCCTGTCACTCTTATTTCATTAAGTTATTTCTGGGATTGAAAATGTCTTGGCTACCTACTATGTTTTGCTTATACTCGAATTTGATTTCCCTGTGTCCTTCATTGAACATTGTCTAGACATCCAATCCTATTAGAATGAAAACTATCTTCCCAAAATGCCTATGGTAAAAATATTTTTTCTGTAATTAAATCATAAATTATTGTTTTTTTGCTCTATTCAAAATTTAGATTGTGATGTCCTTCATGTTTTGATTAGATGTAATTTGTCTTATGTTTAGATATTATTAAATGTTCAAGAAGCGTGCTGGTTCAAAATTCCACCATAGTCCTCATTATCAACAAAGGCCTTGTACATTTGGAGGACAGGAAAAAAGTGGTCAACTTCCAAAGACTTGGACTTATCTTTGCTGAGTGACAAAAAGATTCTGGTTATTTTGCTAAGTCTTATTTATTTATTTATTTATTTATTTTCTGCTTCTGAAATTGATAGTACTGTTAACAGAAAGTTACAGATTTCTGTGTTCACATCAGAAAATACTTTGTAAGATCAGATTCATGTAATTTTTAAAAAGTGCTTCAGCAAGTCACATGCTATGCTCACTCTAAATTCAAAAGTGCGAAAGCCCCTCCCTTATTTTCTCAGAGCATAGTTTTAAGCAACTGAAATGCATCCAAGTGGCTGAATGGACAGAACCTAACTTTAGCTCCCTCCTGATCATCTGTGCTGTATGTTCTCACCACTGAGGGCTATTAGTCTCATCGCTTTGTTTCTTAGTCCCTGGGCTGCCTGGTTGATGGGCTTAGGGTGTGACTTTGCTCATTTCCTTTTTGTCACCTCACAAAGCCCTGGTTTGTTTGGTTTATATGAGACCTCTGTGCTGCCCAGCTAAGCCTGGCTTCCTGTGCTGTTCACTGTGTCACCATGGTCCCAGCTCAGTTGGAAGAGAACCAGCCAAGGGTCTGAAAGTCTACTGAGTTTTTAATGACTTTTGCAAATTTCTCACTTATCCTTCAATGCTGGCAACAGCTAGGTCAGAGCAGAAAGTAGTAGGAGTGACTCAAATATTTAGGTTTTTAGCACAATAAAAATGCTTAGTTTCCTGCTGGGTGAAACTGCTGGGGTAAGAGAAAGAGTACCAATTCTAGGGCAGAGCACTATTTTCTATTGTGTGAAGGCGTTTTGGCTTACTAATACTCCCCACGACTTACGTTAGTGTCGGACATTAAGAGTTTGCCATCTCTTCAAGTTGCCACTTTAAGGAATCACTCACACCCATTCTAAGATGTAGGAGAATTTTGGATCTGGGGTGAGCCACAGTCTGCTTTTGCAAAGGATTGCAGTGACCCCATAGTCAATATTAGGAACAGATGGACCTTTAATAGTGCATAAGGAATAGCCTTTTTAGAGGAGAATGGAGGACCTACTTCCTATGTAGACTGAATGCAGATGTTTCTTTCCCAGGCAAGTATGGACTCTGCAAAAGAGGTTTCTTTTGAAAGAGTTGGCCCTTGTGGAGAACCATTCTATCAGAAGGACATTTTTAGGTGTCTTCCTTACAATTAAATCTCTAAATGTGCATATGCATTCAAGAGACATTGGTCAGGCCTGTAGATGTGATAGGACAGGCTTACATAATTAGAGGGTAAATAGTCAACCTTCTGAAAACAGTGCACACCACCCAAGGGCAAGCAAAAACCACTTGCGTGTAACCCATGTCTGTGAAATCTTTGGAGGTTTGTGGTAGGCCTTGGAGTGAAAGTTTAAGGGAGTCTGTATCAATTTACATGTAAGTCGTAATAGCCACTATGGAAAGTAGTATCTAGGTTTCTCAAAAAATTAAAAATAAAATTACCATAGTACCCAGCAATCCCACTTTTGGTTATATATCCAAAGAAGATGAAATTACTATCAAGAAGAAGTAACTGCATGCCCATGTTAGTTGCAGCCTTATTCACAATAGCCAAGACATAAAAACAACTCAAGTATCCATTGACAGATGAATGGATAACAGAAAATGTAATATACACACATAAACACATTTACATATCGACAATGGTATATTATTCAGCCATAAAAAAAAGTAGGATATCCTGCATTTTTGACAATATGGATAGACCTTGTGGACATTTGCTAAGTGAAATAAGAAAGACAAAGAAAGA
>NW_006299705.1:10262636-10265067 GCF_000327345.1 Myotis davidii | reverse complement strand
ACATTATTTTAGTTATCATCCATCACCACACATAATTACACATTTTTTTTGCTTGTGATGAGGACTTTTAAGATCTATTCAAATATGCACTATAGTATTGTTAAGTGTAGTCATTGTGTTGTACATTATGTCCCAGGCTTATCTATACTAATAAAAGGGTAATATGCAAATTGGTCACGACATCCTCACAGTCACAACAGATGTGCTAATTAGTCATGGCCAGTATGCAAATTGACCATCACTCTGAAACACAAGATGGCTGCCCCCATGTGGCCACAAGATGGCCAACACAAGATGGCCTGCAGGAGAGGACAGTTGCGGGGGATCAGCCTGCAGGGGAGGACAGTTGGGGGGACCAGCCTGCAGGGGAGGGCAGTTGGGGGTGACTGTACCGGCAGGGGAGGGTTCTTGGGGGCGATCGGGCCGGCAGGGGAGCAGTTAGGCATTGATCAGGCTGGCAGGGGAGCGGTTAGGGGGTGATCAGGCTGGCAGGCAGGTGAGTGGTTGGGTGCCAGCAGTCCTGGATTGCGAGAGGGATATTTGACTGCCTGTGGGATCGGGCCTAAATGGGCAGTCGGACATCCCTCGAGGAGACCCAGATTAGAGAGGGTGCAAGTTGGGCTGAGGGACGCCAACCCCCGCAGTGCACAAATTTTGTGCACTGGGTTTCTTGTATAGCAATAAAGCTGAAAAAGGAAGCTGAAGTGAGTCTAGGTGCCTTGATTGAGTTCACTATCAAATAGTGCTGTTTGTTTATTTTTGCTTTGTCACCACACACACACACACACACACACACACACCTAGCACTATTATGTGGTAGTTTATATGCAGAATATATTGTATAATTATTACATAGTGTTTTACTATATTATAAAAAATCCACAATAAATCCACACTTCTGAGATGATATTCTATTTAATTGGGAATGAGAAAAACATGTTCAGAAATTGAGATGTTGTTACATATTCTTAGAATTTTTGAAGACTGACTTGGTAATTTGGAGTGCTAAATTGAAGGTAGACTTTAAGACCACCTGACATTGTACCCTTCCCAAAGAATGATCTGGAAATTCCATTTCTCAAAGTAGCTGACAGTTCTTCCATATATTCTGAGGTGTGCATGATGCATACCAAAAATTCCTACATTTTCTACCCAAGGAATATTCTTCTCTAATCCATTTGCTTTTTTATATGTTAATTAATTTACAGTTATAAATCCTGATATAAATATTTAGAATAAGAAAATAAGTTATATAATTTCAAAGAGTTTAAGCATAAGGAAGTAAGCTACTAATTTTTAAAAGATTTTTTCAAGAGTATGAATTTAGTCTTTTAATAAAACTTGGAAGTAATTATTTAGGTTGGCTTCTAGTTTCAGTTCAGTATTTCTCAATGAAAAATGTAATGAAAAGCAAAATGGGCCCTAGCTGGTTTTGCTCAGTGGGTAGAGCGTTGGCCTGTGGACTGAAGGGTCCTGGGTTCGATTCCGGCCAAGGGCACATGCCTGGGTTGCCAGCTCAGGTCCCCAGTAGGGGGTGTGCAGGAGGCAGCCGATCGATGATTCTCTCTCACCAGTGATGTTTCTATCTCTCTCTCCCTCTCCTTTCCTCTCTGAAATCAATAAAAATATATTTTAAAAAAGAAAAGCAAAATGGGAAGAGGTAATTGAAACATAATTTTTCCCTAAAATGATATTTTATCCTTAAAGTATATTCAATAAGTAATAACCTTAAATTTTCAAAAATGTCACCTTTTTTAAATTGGACCCTTTAGAAATTATGGTTCATGAATTTCTCCACATTTTTAAAAAAAAACTTCTTAGAAAAATGATTACATGGAAACATAGTATAGTGCTAGGAATAGTTAATTCAGTTATACAATCAATAAACTACTTATAATCATCACTTTGAAAAAGAAATTTTCTTATAGGAATACCTCAGTGTTTGAAGATGTGAACTCTAGCACAAATTTCTTAGGTTCAAATCCTACCTCTACCATTTACCAGCTGTGTGACTTTGGGCAAGTTATAGACATTTCTGTGCCTCGATTTACCCTTCTTAAAAAATGGAGATAAAAATAGGACTTAAGTGGTTGCTAGGAGGATGAAATGAGGTTATGTAAGTACTTAGACTATATCCCTGGCATCTATAGAATTTTATGTAGGGGTAGCTGTCATTTTTATAAAAGCACAAGGTTTCAAACTAGAGTCCTGAAGGCTGTTCAGACATTTAAGTATCAGAAGAATGATGCAAACTTTTAGCTTATCTTGACAATAAAAAAAATCTGGTCATATGATAGCAGGGGTTTGTGGCCATAACTCTTCACACTCATGGGCCGGCTGCTCTCATTCTGCTCAAGCTATCCTTCCTTGCAGCCCTGGGTGGAGCCACAATACTTTCAAGGCCAAGAACCTCGATGGAACAATTTGTGCT
>NW_006299705.1:10258500-10262460 GCF_000327345.1 Myotis davidii | reverse complement strand
GCACGCCCCCGTCTGGGGATCGAGCCTGCAACCCAGGCATGTGCTCTTGCCCGGAATCGAACCCACGACCCTTCAGCCTGCAGGCGGACGCTCTATCCACTGAGCCAAGCCGACAAGGGCTTTTTTTTTTTTTTATACTTAAAAAAAAAGTGAGATAGCCAAAGTTTAAAGAAAGGTTAGTAAAGACTAAATCAAATTATTTCCATAAGATCTGTCAGGAAATGTCTTGAGACTGTCCTTTTCTTTTTCTTTCTTTTTTCCCCTCCTTTATTTTATGCTCTTGCAGTTCATTGAGTTTCAACTCTGCTCGCCTTTGGCCCCATCCTGTGGTCATTCATTTGTGTGTACTGTCGATGGTCTTCAGTGAGAACAATCAAGATTTAGTATTTAAAATTGAAAGTGCATTAACGAACACAAGATAGCTCCTAAGTGACATCTATCCTCACCCATCTGCCCATGTTTAGTGCTCCCTTAATCTCTTTATCATTTCTGTGCTTAAACTGATCCTTCTTTTTCATGTCTCTCCCCCACCCCAGTAGACAAGACTCATCAGCTAATCTAACAGAAAAAAGCAACCATGAAAACAAATCCTTTCAGGGAAAACATCAATGTTGAAATATTTCATTTCCACACCATTACAAATGTTGTTTTAGTCCATGATACTCTGAACATCTAGATTCTATAATGATAAGCACATCACTCAGACCTGACATTATTTAATTCACCTGAACAAATTAAGACAGTTTTCAGGTACCCTTTTTTCATCTGATTTATGAAAGGAATAGTTTAAATATTTGTAGTTACATATGCGTTAACACCCTGATGTTAAGGTGATAAAATACTCAAATTTGTCTAAACTTATATCATGTTTTTATTTTGTATATTATAAGAGGTTAATAGAGAATGTCACCCATATAGGCTGACTCATTTTAAAACATCCTTTAGAAATGTGTTACAGTGTTATGCATGAAATTACAGATTTAGATGATTTTCTTCATGGTTTCCCTTACTTGCAAGAAATAGATAAGATAAAAAAATGTTATGCCTTTCATTATATTCTGCTTCAGGTTTTCAGTTGATCATTTAATGGCAAACTAGTTCTTTTCTTTATGTGTGATATTCAGATTAATTTTGAAGCTACCTTTTTGCAACGCATGGAATATTTTCGCTGCTTAAGCTTACCATAAATTGTTTTATCCCTTCAGATTCTCCTTTAGAAAAAAAAACATTTTAAAATTGATAATTATTGTCCTGACATAGTATCTCAGGAAACTTGATTTGTTTTGCAACATAAAAATAGCAGCACACTGGAACTTAATTTGGGAGCATCACTTCTCCATCACATCTCTAAAGTGTGACTTTTCAAACTCTGAGACAGGTAGAAAGATAGACAAAGGTCTCATCTTCATTGTTTGGCTCCTATTTTAAAATTAATTTAATTTAAGAGTATTAATGTTATGTTAATTTATGTATTAATAAGCAAATTAATTTTAAAGTGTAGTGCATTCAATAGATAATAAAATTATCTTTCAAAATTTTAAAATTTATTTTAAAAATTAAAAAAAAATAAACATAAATATGTGTAGTTTGCGACACCTGCTTTCCATACTGGCAGAGTGTCTAGAACATACTTAATATATGCCTGTTGACTGACCTATTTTATCCTATATACTATCCAAGATGCTTACTTGTTTAGAGAAACATTTTATAAAATAGTTTTACATCCAAGGAACTATAATGGTATAAACTCTGGAGAGCTCTGTCAGGCAGCCTCAAATAAATAGATTTGACTCCAATGTTTGATTCTATTTTTGAGGCATGGAGACTATCTGTCAAGCAAAGCGCACCCCGAGGAGAGTGAGTAGGTTGTTTAAGGGAGTTGAAGAACTTTTATACAGGGAATGGAATTTCACGTGGAGAAGAGAATGGTAGGAAGAACATATTATCTTCAAACAATTCTATCATAATAATAAAAGGCCAAAAGGCATCATGACCAAAACGACCAAATGACTGGTCACCATGAGGTGCATGAAGCACCTCCGAGCCGCCCCCCCTCCCACCCTTCCATGGCCCACAGGCTCTGATTGCAGCAAGGCTGACGGCCGGCAGGCGGGCAGGGTGGTGGGTGGGTGGGTGCTGAGAAGCAGGTGCAGCTTTGAGCACGGCTGAGTGCAGTGGGCGGGGCAGCGGGGCGCGCACAGGTGGGCAGGGCTGCACAATATCCCCCGCTGGGCCTCTAGTCTTTTAATAATGACTAAGATATCCTCTCTCCAGCCGAAAGTTCTACAGCAGAATAAAGCAAACACAGACTTGAAGAAGCCCTGGTAGAGTGCTCTGGGTTAGGAAAAAATCAGTGACTGCTCAGCTTGGAGGTTGGGGGGTTGGGGGAGGGGTAGTCCGGGAGATTTCCCAAAGGGCCTCCATTTGAGCGGACTTTCAAAGGTGAGCATGTGCAGAGGGCTTCATGTCATGACACAGTCCACCTTCCAAGAAAGCCCTGGGTGAAAATCAAGAGTATTTCTCTTCAATGTCAAACTGTCATGTTTGGAGGAGAGAGTTGTTTCTGTCACTTGATCTACACTGACCACTTCTGAGTTGTGGCATAGTGTAGCATGCAATGGCTGAAATGCAGGAAGTGCCTTTCAAATTGCTGATTTAAAAGTGAATCATCGGACAATATTTTTATTAGGTTTAGCAATAATTCAGCTAATTCTATTTCTGACTATTTTTGCTGGTAATTTTTTTAAAGAAGGTGAGAAATTCTGTGGGATTAAAAAAAAAGTGTTGCTGTTAGGTGGCTCAGCATGTGAAACACTTTTCGTTTACACTGCTACATGTTAACTTTATTAGTGGATCATTCTGTGAGATAAGTGAATTCAATTTTCTCTTTCTACTCATTGTAGATTACCAAAGTACTATGTCATCAGAAGGGCTGATCATATTCAGAAAATAGTTTGTTTTACAATCTTGTGTGTAAAGATAATTGTATTTAATCAAAATGAAAGTACAAATCATTTTAAATAGATAATTTGCATCCTTATCAGAAATTTTTATGAGATTCTTATTAGTTGTTTAATAGAAAAAGAGTTAAAAGTTTAATGTCATATATCTAAGAAACATTTTCACTATACAATTTCCTTGAATTTTATTTTTAAGGCTCAAAAAATAAAACAACACTCCAAGGAATTCATTGTTTTCTTCCATACTAAAATGGCAGGCTTGCCCTAGTTCGTTTGGCTCAGTGGATAGAGCGTTGGCCTGTGGACCAAAGAGTCCCAGGTTTGTTTCTGGTCAAGGACACATACCTGGGTTGCAAGCTCGTCCCGGCCCGGGCCCTGGTCAGGACCCTGCAAGAGGCAACCAATTGATGTGTTTCTCTCACATCTATAGTTCTGTCTTTCCCTCTCTCTAAAAATCAATGGAAAAATATCCTTGGGTGAGTATTAAAATAAATAAACGAATAATAAAAAATCATTCATAAAAAAAAAATAAAAACAATAAAATGGCAGGCTTCACTTGTTTTTTGGAATTTTACTGTGTAAAGTACTTAGCTATTCATATTTTTAAGATCCTGAAAATAATTGTTAAAAACTAGCAGAAATTAATTATCAAGTTTCTCAGAGGATGTTTACACATGCATTATCTCTATGTCCGTTATCTCTAGGTGGGTACGGGAAATACCCAGGGGGACACCTTGGGAATTGTATGATTGACCACTGTGCTGTACAAAATAAAATTGAATGTAAACTGTAATTTTTTAAAATTAACTCTTTATTGTTCAGATTATTACAGTTGTTCTGTAATAGCTCCCCTCAACCGGGTTCCCACCCCACCCTCTGACCTTACCCACCTCCCCACCCCACTGTCCTCATCCATAGGTGTGCGATTTTTGTCCAGGCTCTTTCCGCACCCCCACACCCCTTTCCCGCCCGAGAATAATCAGTCCACTCCCTTTCTTTG
>NW_006299705.1:10256367-10256930 GCF_000327345.1 Myotis davidii | reverse complement strand
CTGCACTTTACTTCCGCACCTCCTCTGAGTCTCAGTGTGCTTTTCTCTTTCCTTCTAGTTGTAGAATTTCCACTCAGCTAGCCTTCCTGTGGTTCTGGATGATGTCCGTTTTGTCTTTTAGTTGTATTTTTGAAGTGGTTGTGCGAGGCACCAATTTCTGGTGTTTACCTATGCCGCCATCTTGGTTTCTCCTAAACTGTAATTTTTTCTTAAAAAAAGTTAAAAATGCATTATTTATCTGGGCAAGTTGGGACATGGTCTGCCTGATTCTGATGATGAGTTAGTTGATCATTTATTCACTCAATCACTCATTCATCCAGAAATTTTTTTTTCTCAAGTGACTATTACTTAAAAAACACTTGTGGTTCTCATTTATAAGCTACTGTAAATAAGTAAGGAGCTGGTTCTTTCAGCAATTGTTAAACAAGGTAGTGCAATTTAAGAAAAAAGGTATAGTTTTAGAATCAGACTGATCTGGCTTAGAAACTGAGCTCTGCCACACACAAGCTGTGTAACTTTTACAGTTTGTTTAATGTCCTGGTTTTGAATATTCAACAAGATAA
>NW_006299705.1:10249937-10256222 GCF_000327345.1 Myotis davidii | reverse complement strand
AACATTCCTGTCAAGGACAGGCACCTCAGTTGTGGGCTTTGATCCCCGCCAGAAACAAGGGTGTGTGCGGGAGGCAACCAGTCCATGTGTTTCCCCCTCCTTTCCACTCTCTCCAAAAAAAAAAAAACCAATGGAAAAAATATTATTGGGTGAGCATTAACAAAATAAATAAATAAATAAATAAAGCCTTAAAAAGAAAAAGCAGTTCAGTTTGTGAGCAAAGAAGTCTGCTTTTGACATTAGGAAAAGGATCTGTTAATAGTGTTAAATTTCATTAAATTTGTTTTTTTTAAAATTTTATGTAAATAAAACAGTTCTAATAATTATTTATTTTCCACTCACATAAGTGAGAGATACAAGTAAGTTTAAAAGATTCTTTTTAGTTCCCTTAGGGATTTCCATAACTTACAAACCTCTTCTCTAAGATTGACAACAAATCTTTTGCCTGTGAGTTCACTTCTCCATATTTCTCAGATACTCAGTTTCAAATCTTTTGAACATTATTTTCTGCCTGGGGCCTTTGGAAATAACCTGTATGGAAATAACATCTGTAAAATAATACTGTGCTCTAGTCACATATGTCCTCTTCTCTGTGTGTTGGTATTCTCTTGTCTTATAAGAGTTAGAACAGAATACAACTAGGGTTTGCAGTGCTCTAAAAAATCTTGGATCACCTGGGTCTGGGTCTGGTCATTTAAAGACTATAGAATCTAATGTAAATGGGAGAGATTCAATTACAGAAAATAAATCTGGGTTTATGTTATTATCGACTTGGACTTATTGCTGCACTTCATACATCCTTGCCCTCTCTTTCAGAGAAACCAATTCTTTAAATGTGTATTCCCAGACCTAATATCATAATCTTTGCACTAAAAATTATCTACATTTATTTGAATTTTCAGAGACTTCTCCTGACAGAGGAATATCCTGGCATCTATGAACCATTCATGGTGGTGTTGTTCGGTAAGTCTAGGGCATTTCAGCTTTGCATTTTCCATTGGTAACATCTGCTTTTCTCATTCGCTTTAGTTATATAGAAAACTCTCCAGAGGATGTCAAATGCCCTTATTCCTTTCCTGGATATTCTTTAAAGTATATTTTCATACTTCCCCACTAATTAAATTCTTCCTTTTCCTTTTCCTGTTTAAAAATTTCATTGTGTTATGCAAAAATGGAGATCTTGATATCTGGGAAATGGGCTACATTATCATTTACTCCTTGATTTGTCAAAATAGGAAATGATTCCACCAAATAAGAAAATAAATATGAATATAATCTTTACTCTTTTAGACAGTGTAGTCAGCATAGTTCAATGTGAAGTAGGTTGGAGGTTATGGAGAGGCAAGAAAGAGACCAGAGCATACTAGCTCCATATTACTCATATGGAAATGCTTAAAATTTGTCTACCAAGTTTTAAAATTATTATCTATGTTACCTAAGCTGAATATGATAACATAGATTTTTTTTATTAGTTTTTCTATTTGCTGTTCTGAATGGATTTCAACAATTATCCAACTTTAGGAGTTACACTATGTTACTCCAAATAGTCTAAGGCAGTGATTCTCAACCTGTGGGTCACAACCCCTTTAGCGGTCGAACGACCCTTTCACAGGGGTCGCCTAAGACCATCCTGCATATCAGATATTTACATTACGATTCATAACAGTAGCAACATTACAGTTATGAAGTAGCAACGAAAATAATTTTATGGTTGGGTCACAACATGAGGAACTGTATTTAAAGGGCCAGAAGGTTGAGAACCACTGGAAGGGTTCACCATCAATGGCCATAGTAGTGTCTTCTTATAATCTGTGTCAGCCATTCTAAAGTATTACATAGCCATTCCAAATTTTAAAAGTTCAGGATCTGGATAATTTTTGTCACATTTGAAGGAATGTTCTTTAGAAAGAAATAATCAACTAAAAATCTTTTGTCCAGTGAAGGAAACCAACAAAACAAAAGACAACCTACTAAATGGGAGAAGATATTTGCAAATGGTATATGTGACAAGGGGCTAATACCAAAATACATAAAAAATGAATACAACACAACATCAAAGACAAATAACCTTTAAATGGGCAGAGGGCCTAAACAGAAATTTTCCCAAAGAAGATACACAGATGGCCAACAGACATAAGACAAGATGCTAATAATCAGGGAAATTCAAATCAAAACCTCAATGCAGTATCACCTATACCTTTTTAGAATGGCAGTTATCAAAAATTCAACAAATAACAAGTGTTAGTGAGGGCGTGGAGAAAAGGGAATATTCGTACACTGTTCTTGTAATTGTATATTGGTGCAGCCACTACGGAAAACAGTATGAACATTCCTCAAAAAATTAAAAATAAAACTGCCATATGATTTGGTAATTCTACTTCTGGGTATTTATCCAAAGAAAACAAAAACACTAATTTGCAAGGTATATGCACCCCTATGTTTATTGCAGCGTTACTTACACTAGCCAATATATGGAAGCAATCTAGGTATTTACTTATAGGTGAAAGAATAAAGATGGGGAATATATAATGGAATATTATATTACTCAGCGATAAGGAAGAATAAAATTTTGCCATTTATGACAGTATGGATGGACCTAAAGGGTATTATGCTAAATGAAATAAGTCAGAGGAAGACAAATACCATATGATTTCATTTATATGTGGAATTTATAAAGCAAAACAAATGAACAAAAAACACACACCAAAAAAACAGACTCATAGCTACAGATAATAAACTGTGGTTGCCAGAGGAGAGGGAGGTTGGGAGATGGATGAAAAGGTGAAAGAGAATAAGAGGTACAGATGTCCCATCCTATATAAAAAAAGGCTAATATGCAAATTGTCCCCTCAACCAGGAGTTCGACCAGGAATTCGTGCACCGGGCCTTTAGTTATAAAATAAGTCACACATGTAATGTTAGCATAGGGAAAACAGTAAAAAATACATACAGTAATAACTTTGTATGGTGATATGATCATCACTTATTGTAGTGATCACATTGTAAGGCACATGAGTGTTGAATCACTATGTTGTACACCTGAAATTAACATAATATTGTATGTCAGTGATACTTTAATTTAAAAAAGAAATCAACCACATGTCAATTAGAATATGTCAAAGGACAACATGTTTAAATTTACTTTTAAGAAACAAAACTGACATACTGTCAATTTAACAACAGATTCCATTTCAGCCCTAATGATTACTAATATATAAGGAACTGGTAAAAGCCAAGTGGAGTTTATATGATACGTTGACCATATCTTGTATTTAAAATACAATTTCTGGTTAGAAAACTAGCTGAGTCTTTAACCTGCCATCACTCAGTTATCCATAACAATGGCAGTTATTTTCTGAACCTTTCTCTCCTGATATTAGTTTTGATTTGTTAGTTTTTATAAATTATGTATAATATATGATTATTAGTACAGGTCAAAAAATAAAAAGTAAATAAAGTGAACAGTAGTAATTCTGCACCCTTCTTGAGACAGCCAGTCATATCAGTTTGATGTGTATCATGACAAACATTTTTCTGTGGACTTAAATTTATTATTTTATTTAGTCAATTGTGTGCATATAAGACATAGTATATATTTCCCTTTTTACGAAAATGGGTGTCAGAGACATTCTACATGGACTATACAAGCAGATGTAACTTGCTTTTTAAATGGCTGCATGATATTCCATACTGTGGACACACCAGCTTCCTTGTGATGATAAACAGCTGTCTCTACATTATTGTTACGACAACCACTGCACAGTGGAGCATTGTTTACTTTGCATTTTATTCTCTGAATAGTTACTTTTATTTATGATCAATAATTGATTTCCATTTACTGAATTTATATCTCTTGTGTAAGACTTCTAATTTTTTCTACTTCCCCTTCCTTTATTTTATTATGAAAATCTATGAAGAAACAAACCAAAGCAGAATTGTATTAGGAACAACAAAATGAAAACCAAAACCCCTACATCAGCAATGTTTTATAAAAGATAGCCAGTATTTACAAGATTTAAAATAGAAAACTTTAGCATTCTCCAAGCTTTTTGATACTATTATAAAAATGAAGCAAAATGGAATATGTGCACATAACAGATAATCTTTCAACAAAACAAAATCCCTTCCAACTTCTGCTTTCAAAATACTGACTATACTGATTTGTGGCTGACTCATTGCTTATACTTTGAATTTAGGAAGTTGAACTACTTTTGAAATAGTAGGAATAGGTCAGTTTTTATCCTTGGGGGGATCTGTAATAAGTAAGTTTAAATGTTCTAAAATTCAGGACTTTTGTTATATTAAAGTTGGCCAAACTGTAAGGAAAGGAACTAAATAGAACTAACAGAGTGAATAAGTAATATTTAAAAATCCACAGGCTACTAAAAACTTTGCTCTCTATTCAGAATGGATTACTTTTTAAAAACTACTTTTAATTTTTAATAAAATAAAAGCTTATTATAATTGTGATATTTTTTTCACTTTTCTTGAGAAACTAGATTTTAAAACATAGTATACTATCAGATACTTACTGATGCCTAATAAGTATCTTTGGTTTTATTTATTTATAAAAGAAGTGAGATTTTAAAAAATTAACAAAAAGTATTAGAAAACACAGTTTTACCCACATGTTAACTTTACACTTGTTCCCATATTTAACTTAATAACATTTCTTAAACTAATCATCCATAAAATACTGATTAAACTTGTGTTCTATGATATGTATGCCCAACCCGAAATATTGTGAAATTTCCTCTATTAAATATTTTAAATTTCAGTTGCTATGCACACTTGAGAAAACAACCTTGGATTTAATAATTTGTTACAATAAATTTAATTTAAGTGCCTGGAATAATCTTCCTGTTTCTGTTCTATTTTTAAGTGGAAGAGGTGGGAAAGGCGAAGGTTTCTTCATCTGCTCCATTCAGCAGTCTTACTTACTTTTCTAATTTGTTCCAATACTTCATTCAATCACTGGCCAGCAGATACTACCCTTTCCCCCACCTACACTTTGCAATAAAATTTTCCTGAAGAACATTTTTATGGATTTATCTACATCCATTGATGTACAGATTTTGATGTCATATCTCAAAAAGAGAAAATAAAGCTTTTTCCTTCACATCTCTGACTTTTTTCCTGCCTTAAATAAAAGCATTTTAATGCACAAATTAAAGTATTTTAGCTAATGATGGGGAGCACAGTTTGCCACTCACCCCAAAATATGCCTCTTTAGGATAGTGATCATTTTTAGCTGGTTATTTTTAAGAAACAAACACTCAGAAAAAACCTTTGCCCTTCCCCCTAACTCCCTGAAAGAAATTTAGATGGAGGACCTGCTGTAGGAAGAGAGCTATCATCACAGATAACTATAGTCTAATCTGAACTAGGTATGACAAGCAAGGTCCCTTTGATCAAAGTCCTCTCTGTGTCTCATTTTTAAAGATGGCTCATCAAACATTTATTTACCAAACATTTGCTTATACTTGTATCTTCATGTGAATCTGCTGGAAGCCAGTCCATCTTTGCTGCTTGACACAGTCGCTGCAGGAAAGAAACATCTGCACAGCATATGTTTCAAGGGACCTGGCGTATATACCATACTGTTCTTAATATGTTTGCTCCCCTTAGCGCTGTGTGTTTTAACCAAGGTCACCTCTCCAAGAAAGGTTGTTTCCCCAGGTAGGGATTTTGCCCTGAAGTTAGGGAGGGAATAAAACCTCTTAACTAAGTGCCAGGCGGGTAGTTAATCATCCCTGGACCTGCTGGGGTTGGACCCCGGCATGAATCCATTAAAAAAAATAATTCTTTATTGTTGAAAGCATTCCCCTTTCCCCGCCATTGTCCCATCCAGCCTACCTCCACCCCTGCCCCAGGCCTTCACCACCCGATTGTGTCCATGGGTTATGCAAATATGCATATAAGGTCTTTGGTTGATTACCTCCCACCCACCCACCCTTCCCCTGTCTTCCCTCCAAGATTCTGCACTCTGTTTCATGCTTCCAGTCTCTGGATCCACTCCAGATGTGAATCCATTTTGCACTTTGAAGTTTCAAACCACAACCTCCACTTTGTCCTTAGGTCAAGATGGCCTAAAGCCTCACTGCCTGATATAGCCTCAGGTCTCCGCTGATCCCAGTGCTGGGAGGCATATTACCCTTTTACTATCTAGGATAGAGGCCTGGTGCATGGGTGTGGCAGGCTGGTTTGCCCTGAAGGGTGTCCTGGATCAGGGTGGGGGTCCCTACTGGGGTGCCTGGCCAGCCTGGGTGAGGGGATGATGGCTGT
>NW_006299705.1:10244137-10249741 GCF_000327345.1 Myotis davidii | reverse complement strand
ATCTCGCTGATTAGCCAATGGGAAGGGTAGCAGTCGTATGCCAATTACCATGTTTCTCTTTTATTAGATGGGATAAATATATATTCTATATAATAAAAGCCTAATACACTAAGCGTCTGACTGTTTGTTCAACTGTTCGACCAGTTGCTATGATGCGCACTGACCACCAGGGGTAGACGCTCCAACCAGTAGGTTAGCTTGCTGGGTCCAGTTGATGGGACTGGGCCAGATGGGCCGGACACGCCCTGGATGAATATGTGCACCAGGCTGGTTTCGGCCCAATCCCTGCAGGCCAGCCCGAGGGACCCCACTGGTGCACAGACACCGGGCTTCTAACATATATATATGAAAAAGGTAAATTGTGCTTTATCTTTCCTGGAGCTATTTAAAATTGTTTTATTGTTTTATTTTCTTCTCTGAACATGAGAACAAACCTTATATACCCTGTAGGTTTCCTTCTTGCTTGCCTATTAATTTCATTATAATTTAAAATCCTCAGTGAATCTGGAAATATAAAGAAGGAAAAATAAATCTAATTAACCTTAAAAATACTTTTAAAAAAGTAGAGTACAATAGTTGAGCAAAAATATAATTATATTTTAAAGCAAAAATGTAATTGTATGTTTTTTAAAAAATATATTTTATTGACTTTTTACAGAGAGGAAGGGAGAGAGAGAGAGTTAGAAACTTCGATGAGAGAGAAATATCAATCAGCTGCCTCCTGCACACTTTACTGGGGATGTACCCGCAACCAAGGTATATGCCCTTGAGTGGAATCGAACCTGGGACCTTTCAGTCCGCAGGCTGACGCTCTATCCACTGAGCCAAACCAGTTACGGCGTAATTATATTTTAAAACACATATTTATAGTCTTGGAACACCAAATAGAAACCAATACTTTAAAAAACTAGCTTATGCTTTTGGCTATTATGTTTTCAATTTTTCTTGTTTTGTTTTTTTAGTAACATATGTTTAAGTTTAAAGGGGAATTATTTTGCATGAAAATAAGTAAAGCTATTTAGAAATATACACAAAATATTTAATGGGAAAATATTTATTTACATAAAACTCCATATAATGAATAATTATGCATTTTAGTAAATATTGCCCATAAGGTTTTTTGTAATGTTATATTGTAAGAACACTTTTGTTATTCTTTATTATTAAATGCAATGTTCAAATTCATTTTAGAATTAAAACACCACACGGTGGCACTATTTACCAAGGAATTGTTGAAGTATGGTGTCCTTGCAGGAATTACTGTCCTTCATAAAGGCTGTATTTTCTTGAGTGTGTCTGTCAAATTGGTCATCTATTTCAAC
Source organism: Myotis davidii (assembly GCF_000327345.1). Lineage (NCBI taxonomy): Eukaryota > Metazoa > Chordata > Mammalia > Chiroptera > Vespertilionidae > Myotis > Myotis davidii. The sequence continues at coordinate 10,248,419 of NW_006299705.1, read as the reverse complement.
TGTAGAAAATGAATATTGGATTCTTTAAGGGTGAAAATTCTTTTTATCCTATGAATTATTTTATGTATACAGAATCTTTTTAAGAGCCTATTATAAGTATTGAAAAAAACTTAGAAAACATGAATTTGGTTTGCTGATTTATACTTTTTGCATTTGCTTACAGATGAAAATCATCAGAAGAAAGTGAATAGTAAATGCTGCCTGGGGGTTAGAATTTTTTACCAATGTGTATTTTCAATATATACAACAGCATTAGTTGAATAATGGTAGGTGTTTTAAAATGAGAAGCCAAAGCATGTAAGCATGAATATAGTGGACTTAGAGCTGCAGGTTGCTGAAGGACAAGATTGAAGAAAAGCTAATAGAGAACCCCCTTCTCTTTTTTGATGGTCATACCCATTTTCCTTGTCAAAGTCCATCATTAAATATTTTCTATTTTGTTTAAATAAAGAGACCTTAATATATATATATTCGGAGAAATTTTCTTCATTTTCTCACTTTGCTTTGTGTAAGATATCCTCTTCATCTACCAAAACAAAGCTGTGATGAAGCTGCTAACTGGGTTCTACGGTCTTATGTAGGATATAATGAACAACATAGACTGATGAACAAAAATTGATCCAGAGACTAAGAAACACTGAACAGACAGTCCAACCTCAGAGAGAAGGCAGAGAGCAGGGGCGAATTAAAATCAGCACCTTTATTTTTAAAATATATTTTTATTGATTTCAGAGATGAAGGGAGAGGGAGAGAGAGAGACATCAATGATGAGAGAGAATCATGGATCGGCTGCCCCCTGCCCCGTCCACACTGGGGATCCGGCCCACAACCTGGGCATGTGCCCTGACCGGGAATTGAACCGTGACCTGCTGGTTCACTGGTCGTCGCTCAACCACTGAATCACACCGGCCGTCGCCCTGAGAAATCTTGATCTTTAAATCCTTAACCCAGTTTTCCCTTCATAGTAATGACCCAATTCAGTGTCAATGAGCCCAGCCTGCATTCTGGACCTGTCACCTTGTGGCCCATGAACCCAATCCAGCCAGGGGGGAGGAGGGATGTAAGTGAAATTGTATGGGAACACGACCGCACCGTTGGTTTACATGCTGCCACGGGGCAGAACTAACAAGCCTGGCCACAAAGCCAGAAATATTTACTGCTTGGCTCATTACAAAAAAAGTTGGCCAACCCCTATTTCGTACCAAAAAGCCATTCTCTTCACAAACTACTTAAGAAAGCACGTGAACAAATTAACGGTCACACGTAGACAAGTGTACAATTTGAAAGCTCGCTGCCCCCCCCTAGACTTAAAAAATGGCCAGCAGGTACATGAAAAGGTGCTCAGCATCACAAATCATCAGGGAAATGGAAATCAGAACCACAATTAGATAACACTTCACACCTTTAGAATGGCTAGTATAAAAAACACACCCCACACGCAGAGAGAGAAAACAACAACAAAAGGTAAGTGTTAGCAAGGATGTGGAGAAAAGGGAACTTTTATACACTGTAGAATTACCATACGATCCAGCAATCCCACTCCTGGGTATAGATCCAAAAGAATTGAAATTAAGATCTCAAAAGAGATAGCTGCACTCCCATGGTCACTGCAGCATTATTTACAATACCCATGACATAGAAACAACCTAAATATCTATAGACAAATGAGTGAATAAAGAACATGAGAAATATACATACAATGAACTATTATTCAGCCTTAAAAAGGAAGGAAATTGTGTCTTTTGGGCATGATAAACAGTCATGGATGAACATGAATCCTGTTATTGGAGGACATATGCTAAGTGAAATAAACCAGAAAGAAGAATAAATACTACATAATCCTCCTTATACAAGAATCCTCTTGAATCTACAAGAGCCAATCTCATAGAAGCAGAGAGCAGAGTGATGTTTATAAAGGAATGGGAGGGGCGAGAGAGTCCGGGAGCCATTGGGCGAAGGATACAGAGTTGAGGTTATGCCCGATGAACATGAGGATGAGGGTCATGCCTTAAGAATGCTGGGGCAGGAAGCTAAAAGGAGCACAATTTCTGATAACAAGTGAAGTTACCATACATCTTCAGTTTGCTTGGCTTCAAACTTCCTTTATTTTTGATAGAAACAAACGAACAAACCAAAAATTCAAACCGCTATTTCAAATTTTGGTTTTCTGTTCTGTTTTTAGTAGCATCAATTGATTCCTACCTTATGGCTGACCCTTGCAGTTGAGCTGGTAAAGTGCAAGGGTTATACTGGGCTGGACATGGGGCTCAGTCGTTCTCTGTGTGATCCAGACGGTTTACTTAATTCTCTGTAAGGCAGTTCTTTCAGCTGCAAAATAGAATTAATAATCATCATTCTCGTAGAATTGTTGGGTCAAGCAAATGAGATGATCCATGCAGATGGCTTAATACTGTAGTAAGTGTTCAATCAATGTGGTTTTAACAAGGTCATAAATGACTTCCTAATTTCTAAATTGTGTATTTCCTCAGTACCGATAGTATTTAATTTTTGAAAAATTTTCACACTAAAGAACATTTTTTCCTTTTCAAACTTCGTATTTTATATAACTGAATTTAAATCTCTCTCTTAAGGTTACAGGCTATAACAAAGCCCCAAATTATAGGACATAATAAGGCCCATGAACAGCTGAGCACAGGGTAAAAAATCCTGTAAAAAAATATGGTGTTGCAGGTAGAATTTCACAAGTCATAAGTACAGTATGTAAAAATGAAATTGAATTTTTTTCTGTTTTATTTCTGGTTCTGAGACCCTCCATTCTGCTTTATGTGAAAAAAAATTAATCTAGACACATAATCATAAATTTGGTGAAATTCTGTTGATTTCTCTATTACGTTATATTGAAAAAGTGAGGCTTAGGGCTGTTTCTCTTTTATCTATCCTCTCCACCAAGGTTTGATGTTACCACTCTTTGTCGTGTTGGTGCTGGAAGGCGGACGTATGCAAAAATTAGTAGGGCATCAGCTAGGAGGGGACAACCGTTTATCAGCCACGATCTGTCTTGGTTCTGTGCTGGCATCCTTTGGGAAATAACTCATCTCACTGCCCACAGTGGTGTTCTCCCCGTATGAAGTCAAATAACTCCTTCCTAGGTGGACCACCCCTTATCCTTTGCTTCAGAAGGCTGCAAATCTTTTCCTCCCATCCGAGGGGTTCCTGAAGACATGCCTAATCTTACTTTTTTTTCTCAGCCAATTTTCAAACTCTTTTCCATTGTTAAAAGGCCCTCTCCTGCAAACAACTGGCATTATAGGAGAGGGTGGGTTCCAAGCTGTCCAGGCTTATTCTTTCTGTTACCGACACCCCTTGCGCCTCTCTCAGTTCTAGGCCTTTCATGCCACATGGACCTGATGATGCTGGTGAGGTTGTCAATCCCAGATTCCCAGCCGAATGGGCAAGGCACAGGTCAGCTCCTCTCTGCGATTCGCCACAGCCATTACTGATGAGCACGCCCGCCTGGGCCTCACCGCAGGTTTAACTGACGGCAGTTTGCAGAGCACAGAAACAAATAAAATTGTAAGACTCTCTCTCTACTCTAAGGTTCTTCCTTCTTTCTAGCTCCTGGGATCTTAATCTGTTAGAGTGAGGACTGCTGTGGGAAGCACAATAAAATAGTTCTGTCTGATAAATATCCTTTCCAGTCTTTCTGTGTTATGCTTTGATTAAAGCCTTTCATCTTTATGAATGTACACGATGGTTTTATACATCTCCTGTGGACATATGGAAAGTGTATATTCTTTGTTCAAAGGATGACAAATTTTCTACATTAAATCAAGTTTATTGAATGACTTACTGCATTTATCATGACATTGCTTGTTTTTATTTCCTATTGCATTTGTTCCGTCCTGAAAAGGGTATACAAATTCGATTACTAGACATTTCTTCTTACTTAAAACAATATATGGAGATTCTGTTTTATGGTCCATACAAATTTAACACAAATTGCATTTGTTATTATTATTTTATGTTTCCTTATTTCCTGATTATTGCCTTTAAGCTTTGTGAAAGGAAGTTTGATCCAAATGAGGTCCATGTAAGACAATTCAAAATATCTTTCTAGAAAGAAATTTGCTTACCGTATTTGCCGGCGTATAAGACGATTTTTTGGCCCTGGAAAATATGCCTCCAAGTGGGGGGTCGTCTTATACGCCGGGTACACTTCAGATAGACTGCCCATAGTGCTTGCCCCGTGCCATCGTGGCCTCCCGATGCCCGCCCACTTCATTCCACATACCGTTCAGGCATCAGCAGCGCTGCTGGGTGT
>NW_006299705.1:10232811-10243776 GCF_000327345.1 Myotis davidii | reverse complement strand
CTATTTGTTATCTTACTTCTATCATTGACAGTCCCTCTAGGTTGTGGGCTGCTTGCCTGTGTTCCTGAGAAGCATCTACGGTACCAGTCTATAGAGTGTGTTTTCTTTAGTGAATTACCGGTATGTTTACCGGTAATAAACTTGCACTGTTTTATGTATATGTTTGATTACATACAGCCTTGTGACAGTTTTCCTGCATGTCATAAGCATTTGAATATAAATTAAAATGTTAAAATCAAATCTGATATTGTTTTACCTTTTATTTGGTGTGTGGAAGGTGTGCGGAAGAGGGGGTAGTCTTATACGGCGAGTATATAACAAACTCTGTATTTTGAGTGGAAATGTTAGGGGGTCGTCTAATACGCCCAGTCGTCTTATACGCCGGCAAATACGGTATGTAATTTTTAACATATTTTAATGGGACTGAAAGCCCTTCCTGAAAATTAATTACTCACTGACACAGTGACTGTTCATTAGATATTCTTTTCTTTTCACTCTGTTTCCACTTTATTTTATATAACAGACCCCCTCTTTTAAAGTAAATGTCTAAACCTTGGGATAGATGTTTTAATTGACCCGTTTTAGGTCTCCTTCCTTGTAGGAGGCTTGAAAGAAAACTTTGCTATGAACTCATATCTAAATTTCCTGAAAAAATTATTAACAATTTGAATGATACCATATCTGTATTCATATTCCCATGCCTGCTTGCTTTTTCTTTTCATTCACTGGGCAGGCCCTATGGCCCAGGTGTGAAAGCTTCTTGCACATCTACCTGGTCCTGCTCGAGGCCTGTGCTCTAGGCTCCACTCAAATCTGGAAGTGTTTATGTCACTCAGTAAAGCTGACAGAACATCAGTATTCCCAAGTGTGACACATACTACCTCTAAATAAACATATGACCTTTAGTTAAAATCCCATTGTTGTAAAGTTATTTTTGCCTGAAGTATGTTAACCCAAAAGGACACCTTCCTTCTATCACTTCCCACCCAAGTTCTATACCACTTATACTAGGGAAGCTGAGTTGTGGAAGATAGGGAGAGATGCACGCACACATTCCAGCATGTGTATGTCTGAGTATCAAGACTTGTCACTGAATTTGGATTTAGCCAGGATCTTAAAGGCTAATCTGGTCAAACACCTCATTTTAAAGATGATGAATTAAATAATAATAAAAAAACAACCCTGAAAATATCTATTCCCAGGTCAACCAATTAGTTTGTGACTAAGCTGAAACAGAATTTAGGTGCTTAGATGCCAGAATTTAGGTTCTTAGATGCTAACTATCGGAGCTTTTACAGATGTCATTCCACTCAGTAATGAAATTCCCCAAATAATATAGTGGAATCTTTTATATATTGTTGGAAGCTAAAGGGGGGAAATAATAGTTATCAGTCAGCCATGAACTAGCTGCAGCCATGGGACTATAGTTTGTCCCACTATCCTCTTCTTGTGACTTTTCCTGGGAAATGAGGCCAATCAGAATCCTAGAGGAGCTTGTATCTGCGGTAAATTTATTACATCGATCCAGTGGACCCCAAAGGCGCAATGCTGAACTGTGCTGAGTGCTGTGGAGTCCACCTGGGATGGGGCATTTATCTCTCTCCCTGTTAGGAGTGCTGCCTGCTAATGCTGAGTTGAATCACTCCCCTTAAATTGCCTTCAACCAAGGAACTTCCTTGGCCGTGGTTATACCTCCTCTGTAGGTGCATTTCACATCCAACTACTGGTGCCAAAATGTCCAGCAATCACTTCTAAAGAAATCAAGATAGAATTTCAGTTTCATTCTCTTGGCCTCAAACATTACAGTTAATAAGGGTTATACGCCCTAGCCGGTTTGGCTCAGTGGATAGAGTGTCAGCCTGAAGACTGAAGGGTCCTGGGTTCGATTTCAGTCAATGACATATGCCCGGGTTGCTCTCCTTTCTGAAATCAATAAAAAATATATTTTAAAAAAATAAGGGCTGTACTACTTGAAGGGAACTTGTGACATTGAGGACAAACTTTGCTCTATTTCCTGATTTCTAGGGTTATGGCAAGCCATTATCTTTACTATTGAAATTTTCTTTTTCCCGTTTCCTTATACAGTAAAAAGATAGCTGCTGCAACCATTTCCTCTAATGAGATGAGTGAAAATGAAGACTACTAGTTAAGTAGATAAATTGTTTTTTAAGTGAAACTGTCCCGTTTCCTGGATAAAAATTATTTATGCTGAAAACTGTTTTCATGGCTTTGATCTAGTACCAGTTTTTAAATCCATGAAACAAATCAGCTTCAAAGCAATTGAAGTTTGAAGCTTATAAATATTTTTTTGGCAAGATGTATAAGGTACACTGTCCAAAACAAAACAACAAAACACATGCATTTTACTTGTATTTTAGGTCTTTACTTAGGTCAGTAACAAAATAAGGGCTACATAAGGGGTGTTTTGATCACAAATACATATCTCTGAAAATATATAAGAATCAGTCAGGTTGATCAATTTGGGACAGAATTCTATCTTTTAAGGAATATTTTGAACACCATGAACACCATCGTCCTTTAACACAGTCTTACTAATTGATAGCATTCCGCTCTCTTTCTGCATGTGTAAAGAAAGTATTTGCATCATTTTTTTTGGAAGTGGAAGAAAAATTTCATGAGTAAAATAATGTAGGATGAAGTCCTCAAAAAAGAAAGCAGGTCACAGCTAAAAAATCATCACATTTATGAGAGGGGAAATTAGTTCTAAGCTATATTCCGCAGAGACCGAAAAATAGCAGCATAAAGTTATATTGCCACAACAATCGATACTCAGGTGTTTTTCCTTTGTGAGAGTACGTTTGTCACAGCAAATGGAAGGTTATAAATCTGTGTGCGGAATACATTGCTAGGGGAGGTCACCAAGAAGATGTGACCTGCTGGTTTGACCCATGAGCTGGTCCCAGGCAACTGGAGGTCCCCCCTCCCTCTCTAGTGCATGGAATGTGCACTCTGCTTGCCTTCCCTGTCTCCCCTGCACTAGAAGCTGCCCAAGGACATGTTCAGACAGTAATGTGGTGCTGAGACCATCTGGACTGGGCACATGACTGAACCCTGTTAAGTCCTCCTGTGTATGTGACTGACTCCATTAAACCTCTCTATAAACTTTTAAGATTTGGTGGGTGGGTGGGAGGGAAAAACTACTCATCTTGTGACCACCCAAGACAAGCTTCATCAGTAAGTTCCCTTGTTTATTAAACCTGCCACATACCAATGTGGAGTAGTCTGCCTCTTTCCTCAGTCTCCCCTTGTTCTCCATGTATGGGGCTAGTTTCAGATTGCATCTGGAAAGCTCCCAAAGTGGTTAAGACCCAACATACATGATGCTCTGTCTTTTCTCTCTCTCTCTTTTTTTTTTTTTACCATGTGCTCTAATTATGGAAGTTGAGGTGTCATTTGACAGATTGTTTAATATAGACAGTTTAATAACACTTGAGCTATTCTGTATGCTTGTTGGAAATATTAACACATTAAAGCAAGATTCTAATGTACACTTTGCTGCTGTGTGGTCACTTCCTTTCCCTCATTATATTAGTTTTATCTAGGTTAACAAAGAACAGAGTAAGATTCTCTATACTACCACCATGGGATTAAGAAACATTTCTTCTTTTAAGAAAATAATTATATAAGCCATTTGGGAACAGATTAGCTTTCTACTTTTTAATAAACCAACTTGAAGAACACTGGAGGTATTGGCTAGGATTGTCCAAGTCATAAAGTTACAATTTCAATACTTTTAAAGAAGAAAGACAACAGCATACAATGGAATAAAGACAGTCTCTTCAATAAATGATGTTGGGAAAATTGGACAGGCATATGCATAAAAATGAAACTAGACCATCTATTTACACCATACACAAAAATGTCCACAGGCCAATGCTCTATCCACTGAGCCAAACCAGCTAGGGAATAAGAATAAATTTTTTAAAACTACAATGAGGTATCACCTCACACCTGTCAGAATGGCTACTATAAATAAGTCAGCAAAGAAGAAGTGCTGGCAAAGATGTGGAGAAAAGGGAATCCTGGTGCACTGCTGGTGAGAATGCAGACTGGTGCAGTACTATGGGAAACAGTATGGAGTTTCCTCAAAAAATAAAAAAATGGAACTGACTTTTGACCCAGAGATCCCACTTCTGGGAATATATCCGAAGAATCCCAAAACACCAGTCAGAAAGGCTATATGCATACCTATGTTTATAGCAGCATTATTTACAACTAGGAGCCCAGCATGCTATTAGAAATCGTGTGGCGCTGCCCACCTTCCGGTTCGGCCCTGCCTCACTCTCCGGCCCTTGAAGCAGCTGTGGCAGCTGTTGGTCAGGCCCTCCCCCAGCACAGGCATACAGAGGCCCCTGCTGCCCTGCCCCCAACACTGCGCCTGCAACCTCCTCCTGTCCGTTCGACCCATTACAGCGTCCCGGTTAATTAGCATATTTCTCTATTATACCTATAGATAGCTAAGATCTGGAAACAGCCCAAATGCCCATCAGTAGATGAGTGTATAAAAAAGCTATGGTACTTTTACACAATGGAATACTACTTGGTTGTAAAAAAAAAAAAAAAAAAAAAAAAGAAAAGAAAGAAAGGAACTTTAATCCTTTGCAACTGCATGATGGACCTGAAGAGTATTATGCTAAGTGAAATAAGCTAATCAGAGAAAGATGAATATCATATGTATGGTCTCACCAACATGTGGATTAATGAATAAAATAAACTGGTGAACAAAATGGAACCAGAAGAATGGATACATGGGTCAGACTGACTGGTGCCCGAGGGGGAGGAGGGGACTGGATAAAAAAGGTGAAGGGATTAGCTAAAGAACATATATGCACACCCCACGGACACAGACAATAATTTGATGAAGGCCAAGGGAGGGGGAGGTGGAGTGGGTGGAGGTGGGCCAAGGGGAGGGCTGAGGGGAGACACCTGCAATTATGTCAACATTATTTTTTTTTCTTTTTTGATAGTTTTTTTAATTTTACTATTTTTTCTTTATTGTTGTGAAAGTATTACAGATGTCCCCTTTGCTTATTTATCCCCCCCACACACACACACTGACCCCCTTCACCCCACACCTGCCCCTCTCAGGCCTTCACCACTCTGTCCATATATGCATACAAGTTCCCTGGTTAATCACTCCCCACTCTTCCAGGCCTTCCCTCTGAAATTCGTCAGTCTGTCCAATGCTTCTATGTCTATGGATCTATTTTGTTCATCAGTTTATTTTGTTCATGAGATTCCACATATGAGTGAGATCATGTGATACTTACTTTCTCTGATTGGCTTATTTCACTTAGCATAATATTCTCCCTAACCTGCCCCGCCCCCTCCACCCCCAAAAAAGAAGAACTAAAACTTTCTATGAGTCAGAGAGACAGAGATAGAGAGAGAGACTTAAATAAGACTACTTAGTATGCTGCATAGACAGTGGGGTGGGACTAATTTTTTTTTCTATTGTAAACCAGCTGAGAAATGATGAGAACATTATAACCACCTTGGGATTCAGCATCCTTACCAAGAAAAAAAAGAGATAATCTTCAAAGTTTCCTCAGCATTTAGAGCCTATTCTTATTGTACTGTATATAAGTAGAATGGAAGATTTTTTACTTTAGTCTCTGTGTGAGGCAAGACAAAATAAATTGGTAAAGGTGAGATTAATTTGGGGCGGGGGGGGGGGGAGGTTGCTATTTTTGGAAATTCTTTTGCCAAGCCTGCAAAATTCCATTTCTGGGCTCTTAATACAGAAGGTGACTGAAGCTCATGAAGTCTAATAGAATATCTGTGACTTCGTGATAGGGAACTAATATATTTAGTTGATTATACTCTGAGCTTTTCAGACCAGTGAAGATAAAGAATTAAGTATGTTCATTAGAATTTTAGGTAACTTCTAGGGGACTTTAAATGTTATACTGGCACCATCTATAGATATTTAAGGTGAAGTGCACCCACAACTATTTCATTTTATGATAATTCTTCCCTTTCTTTTATTTAAGCTAAGAAGTATTAATTAAGTTTTAAGAAGCCAAAACTAAGCATGTGCCTACAAACTATACAGTGTTTGCCAGTTTATATTCTGGACACATATCTATGCTTTTAGTCCATTCTTAAGAATTTCTACAATGGACATGGACAACAGGGGGATGGGAGCATGAGTGTGTGTGGGGGAGGTTGGGGGTTAATGGGGGGGATGAAGACACATTTGTAATACCTTAACTAATAATAATAAAAAAATAAATAAATAAAAGAAATAATTTCTACAACTTCTATAAAATATTAAAGTTTCATTTTTAATAGCAAGTAGCAAATCATTTTAATGTTTACAATAATCAGTTAAAGTTTTAATCATCAATTAGTATTTAAATAATCAATTTCATTTTACCGATGAGCTCCATTAAACTCTAAAAGGCAACTTCAGAGTTTTGAATGGAGAACAGCTTTTTTCTTAGCATCTTTTCTTAAAATGTTCAATGCTCAAATGCAAAAGTAACACCATAATCAAAGACATGTCTACATAACATCATGAGGTAGGAAAGAAAATAATTTGTTTAGAAGAGTGACCTTATTAATATGTAGGGGGAAAGTAGATAGTTGATTTTGCAAGATTAAGTTGCTCAATAATCTAATTTAGGCACAGTGCCTGGATTAATTCGAATATGTGACAAAAACAGTATATATTTGTCAAAAAGTTTTGATGAACAAGGAGTGGGAAAGCATTTTAAATTCAAGAAATTCAGGGAAAGAAGGATGTGTCTGAAATCATGTTTCTGTTGGAGGAAGCAAGAGAAAAATCTTGGATTTAAATGTCTTTTCAGGAATTGTTTGCTGATACTGCTCCTTAACAAATAACTATAGCGAATGTAATCATAACAATTACATAATAAAATATAATAATAAAAAGTGAAACTGAGGAATCAAATGTATGACTTTCAAAAGCAAAGTCCCCAAACTCATTCTTCCTGCTGTTTTCATTCACTAGCCATTTCTTTCATTGCTTTTTTTATTTTGATTAGTTATTTTGGAAGAAAAGCAATAAATAACACACTAACTCTACAGATAACTATTTGTTTCTCTGATATTTTTTAAGCTCTGTTAGCTAGCAAATCCTTAAAGGTTTTGAATTTTAGTTTCCCTAAAGAAGCATATATAAGGATATATGATGAAATACTTTTATTAGCTTAACATGTTGTCTTTTTTATTTAACTAAATTCTAGTTTCCCTTTTCTTGGGGGGAGGGGGAGAGGGGTTAGGGAGAGCATTATGCTAAGCAAAATAAGCCAGTCAGAGAAAGATAAGTATCACGTGATCTCACCCATATGTGGAGTCTAATGAATAAAATAATTTCAGTATTCATCAACTACAAGAAGCTTAAATGTTTTTGGATACTTCCAAATCAACAGAGGAAAATATAAAAAGGAATTCTTTTGATTTCTATGGTAATCATATAACATTAGACGAACTGAGCCATCAGAAGAAGACTGGCAACTGAAGCATTCTAATTAACTTTTTTTGTATTTAACTGAAGTCTAGTTTCCAAATTTTTCTTATTCCTACTCTCACTAAAAGTAAGTGTACTAATCCATTTTCAGTAAGCACTCTATTTTTTTTTTAGTAAGCACTTCTATATGAGACACTGAAGTAAGTGTAGATATTTAGACTAAATATATAGTCATACCTAGATGTATTCTAGTCATTTCTATTTATTCACAATCCTAAATGTTTCCTTATTTTATTAGGCTTTGTTTGTCTTTTCTCAAACTTACAGGTTCACTAAAATTCCAGTTAAATTTTTAAATGAAGTCTTAGATACTTTCATTTACAAATAAAAAGTGATTTGCAAGAATGCTATCAATTGTTTTGCACTCATAATGGTGATTTTTTAAAATATAGGAGGTGCTTGAAAGTGCATATTTCTTTAAATACTGTAAATGTTCTTAACTATTTAAATAATTTATCAAGTGGACTAATTTAAAAATATGAAATCAACTTTAAAAGTTTATTAAATGATGTATCTTGGAAAACTTACTCATAGGCCCAGTCATGGTAAATTTTAATTGGGTGCTACTGAAATTATTAAAAATTTTGAAGTTCAGTATTCTTAACATATAAGGCTTTACTACTCTTATTAATACACTAGAGGCATGATGCACGAAATTCATGCAACAGTAGGCCTTCCTTCCCTCGGCTTCCCTCTGGCACCCTGAACTGGGCTTCCCTCGAAGCCCTGGCTTTGTCAGGAAGGTTGTCCAGAAGAACGTCCGGAAGGATGTCGGTCTAATTAGCATATTATGATTTTATATAGAGAGATTTTTATATGGAATTGTTCAAGTAATATTCCACTTTTGAATGTGTGTGGAGGAAAGGTTAACATGTTGTCCTTTAAAACACAGTCTTACTCCTCAAATAAGGATGATTCTGTGAAGGAAAGTCCAGGTAGGTTTCTGTTTGGTGAAGAGAAGAAGTGAGTTTGACAGTCCTTGAATTTGAAAAGCTCTAGAGTCCAGACCAATGCTTTTCAAGACTGGATCAATGCTATGCCCTGGGAGGAAGTTCTTTCATTTCTTCTGTGCTGCTCTTTTCTTGCATGTTTCCTTGTACACTCATTTATTGCCTAATATCATCTTCTGCACATAAATATCAAGCACATGCCAATGGCAGTGTCTGATAAGCTCCTGCAGTGAGATTTCTTACTAGATTTCACCCACTTAGCTCTTTCCCATATTTATGTTGTACCAGGAAAAATGAGTCAGATAATTTAATAAGTAATCATGACATCGAGTCATACAGTGAAGAACTAGATTCCACACTTGTTTTATATGGCAAAACTAACTTTAAAACATTATCACTAAAAAAATAAAATTACTTAGAGCCTCACCATAGTAACTATTATTTTTTCTCGATGCTTCCAAATATTCATTTATGCTTTGAATTGGCATCACTATAATTATCCTTATTGGCCGTTTTGTTACAATTTTTTTTTTCTGAATAACATCTAGAGTGAAGAGCTTCTGAGTTATATTTTTTCATACTATAAAAATCTGGCAACACTGAGCACTTAATGCATTCCAGGTGGTAGACTAGTCTTATTACACATATTTTCTTATTTATACAAAATAGTTGAGAGGTGGCTATTATTATGCCATTTACTGAGGCTTAGAACAATGTAATAATTCACTCAACATCACACAGGTAGCAAGTGACAGATGAAGAATTCATAACGAGATGGTCTGACCTTAGAATTTATGCCCTTAATCAATGTGCTATACACTGCTTCTCACAACTAAAAATGCATGCTAAAGGAATAAGGGCTAGATAATGTAAAGGGGGGAAGAAGTTTATGTTAAGGATGTGAATGAATAAATTCTTTTTTTTCCCAGGTTACTCCTTGTGGTTCTCCCTTCTCTCCACCCCAAAATAAAGGACTAGCTTTAGGGATGTGACTTAGTATTCCAAGGTTTTTAGAAGTAATATTCTTGCTCTGGGTTTTGAAACTCACCAGAATGCTAAAAAAACAGACTTATTCTATATAAGACCAGGGGCCAGGGAAAGAAGCAGGGAATATTTGTGGATGAATCTGCATAACAGGGATCAAAACATGCTTACGTTCATCAGGCTAAGTAATCTACCACATTGTTAGTCAAACTTACCAAAGAAACTAGTGACATTTGTGGGTACTGGGTATGAATATAGGAAGAATTTTTTAAATAGCCCAAATTTCCCATAAACAAAAGAAAAGTATTACTAAACACATTTTTGGAAGTTCTCTTTGGCCTTAAGTTAAAGACATCTTTCATTTTTGAAAGGAATTATTTTCAACTCATTTAAAAAATTTTTTTCTCTAGAAAATGCCACCTCAGAATATTCATATATCTGGTATGTTCTTAGAAATTCCTGTGCCACATCCTTGAATATATCTCTGTGTCTGGAAGAAGATAAAAAAATCTTAAATGTTTTAATAACCTGACATAGTATGGAGAATAGTGTCTACCAAATGTTACTGGGTAACTGCCATCTAGAAATTTAGAGAACCAAAGAAAATTTAGGAACTACATTCTAATATTCGAAAGGCGACAATTAGTACTTACATATATCAAATTCAGGGAGGAATAGAGACATGAATGGGGACATGTAAAGATAAAATGAGAAAAATATATAATGAGAGAAGAGAAGGAAATCATGGAGATATTAGATTTGTTTTTAATTGTGGAAAATGAGAGACTTCTTCTTTCAATTTTTTTAAACATAGAGGAAGTTCAAGTTATATTAAATGGCAATAAATACATCAGAGCTCTCTGATAAAATAGGTGGAAAAAAAATACTAGGACTCACTACTTGGGCATTTAACAAATAGAAATCAGCCTTTTTAGTAAAGAGTCTTAAAAGGGGGCCTGAGCTCTAACATCTTGACCAAATTGACTAGAATTATAAACAGCTGCACCCAAACGCTAATCTATAATTAGGGGTGTTTGAAATTATATGAAGACCCTAAAACAGTTATTTTAGAGTGACAAAAATCCATAGTTTGAAATAGGAATGTACATTTTATATATTATTAAATTTCTATAAGTGTAATTGTATACAATAAAAGCTCTCATGCATTTGGGCCTTGTAGAGGGTTGGTCAATCAAAAGTTATTTAAGGCTAGGAGTATCCTAGATATTTGTTAAATTTAAAACATAAATGTGTATTCATTAGACAACTGTTAGATATAAAATGAAGCTTTTTTGTGTGATTATGTGTCCACTGTTTAGAGTTTTATCTCATCTTTCTTGAATAAGGCATACATATAATACAATTTTAAAAATTTCCCAGTTTTAATGTCTCAGTATCTTTAATATGTGGAAAAAATTTACAGATTCTTGTGAAGCTGAGTGCAGAATCATCCTATATTTTTATAATTCCCTCATCTCCCATTTTTTTTTTATGGTGGTTTCACTCTCCCCTAAT